>NC_082662.1:192784100-193099724 GCF_025265405.1 Mesoplodon densirostris | reverse complement strand
TCTGCGGTCCTTGTTTCCAAGGCTTTTCATGCCTGAGAATCTTGGGAGGAAGGGTTTCCCAGCACAGAATTCCCCCCGGGTCTTCCAAAGAACCTTTGAGCGGTTGTACCCTGTGCTGAAATGTGAGCGGCCACCAAACTCCACACTCATCTTAGCAGCTGTCTCTGCAGAGCCAGAAGCCCAGCTTCTCCCTGGAGAACTTTTAAGGTGGAGGAAGGAGAATACAAGTGAGAGGGAAGCTTTTGGAGCCCAGGTACCCCTCACAGTGGTCCTTGGTTTGGCCACTCCTTCCCTCCTTCCTTCCCTTGGCCCTTTCTTCACTGCATTTATCCTTCAGGGTACCTGGCAAATAAGTCAAAGTATTGTCTTTCTATTTGGAAGAGAAGCCTTGTCCTTTCAAAAGTAACCTGACACCACCAGCCCTAGCCGGACTGGTTGGTGCCTGGACAGAGTTGGCCCCCAGGTACATCTGTCCTGACCGCCCTTCTCCTGCTCCAACAGCCTGGCCCAGTCCACTCCCTCCCAGCGTCACACCAGGGCCACCTCTTCAGATCTCCTGTTAGTCACAGTGGAACAGAACCATGCATCAGGTCAGGAGGAAGGTCGGCATTGTTTTTCTGCATGGAACTGTATACTGCTGCCCCTGGGGCCCCTGGAAGAAAGGCTTGTGGACGCTCCCCAGGGTAGAACCATCACTAAATTGTGTTACTGGTATTCCATCAGACATGTCTTGATCAGCTGGCGTGTGTGTGTACTGGGCTCTGTGAGACACACTCGGCTACCTCACCTCCAAAAAGGAAAATCTTGCCTAGGGTTGTTGGGCTCACACGGTGAAGCAGCCCGGCAAAGAGAATTTCCCACACAGAAGCTCATTCCTTGTCTCGCACGGGTTCCTGCCTTATCCACTCAGTATACAAACATTAAGGACCTGCCACATGCCAAGCACTGTGCTAGGTCCTGAGGATTCAACCATGACCAAGACTGTTCTTAGACCCCAAACAACTCATTGTCTAGAGTAAGACAGTGATAAATAATTACAACACAGTGTGGTTAATACTATAGAAGAGACACAAGGTGCAGATAGAGGGTTTGGAAAAGATTCTGAGAAGGAGGAAGAGAAGAAAAAAAGTTTTTTGGTTAACAGCCTCGTAGCAGGTGCTGGGCTGAATGATCATTGTGTAATTGAATCCTTATTATAATCCTGTGAGTCTGAGATTAAGGATATGCAGAAGGTCATACAGCTGGCCAGTGGCTGGCAGAGCCTGAATGTGAAGCTAGGATTGTCTCGATCCAAAGCCAGACCTAGAACTGGGAATTGCAAGTTGCTTGGATCCTTTGGCAGAGAATGGGGGCATGACAATCCAACAGAAGGACCAGCATGTGCAAAAGCCTGAGGAGCAGGAGAGAAGTTCACATTTGGAGAACCAGGCAAGTTCATTGAGGCCCAAATGCCAGAGGGAAAGTGGAGGAAGATGAGGCCTGGGAGCAGGTAAGAGCCTGGTAACGCCATGCTGAGAAACAAACTCAGTACTGTGGACAGCACACGTTTCTGAGGGTTTTATACAGCGGGCAGCACATAATAGCTAAGGTTTGTGAAGCATTTACGATTTGCCAAGCATCAAACTAAGAGCCTGCATAAATTATCTCAATGCTGACAAACAGCCCGTGAAACAGCACTATTTTATTCCTGTTTTTCAGACGAGGTACTTAACGATGTGGAGCGTTCGGTAACGTGCTCAAGGTGAGAGCCTGGCCAGGGACAGAAGCCTGGGTCTACGTGACTCCAGAGCCTGCTACGCTTTTAAGCAGCACCAGAATTAATCCCACTGCCCTGAAGCATCCATACAGGATCATACTAAAGTACCTTCTCTCTGCATCTAAAATAGACTGGTCACGTACCAGCCTTGGGAGAAGTGAGAAGTGTCAGTCGCCCAGGCGAGGGCTGCAGCACCCTGCGGTCCCCTCTGGCCGCAGCGGGAGCCCGGGGCGGAGCAGGGAGTCCCCGAGGAAGACCAGTCAGCTCCGCCGCACTCTTCGTAACCGGGAGCCTGCCTGCCTCACGCCTCGCACACGACAGGCGCTCAGTAAATATTTACGGAAGGGAGGGAGGGGCCATGAGGTTGAAAAAGAGGGATTAAGAAGTGCCCAGCCTAGAGGACAAGGTGCAGGGTAGGAAACTCGGCATTCCTTCGCAAGGTTCGGTCTAATTCTCTGAAATTCCTTCCGCATCACGCGCCCTAGTTTGCAACTTGGGGGCGTGGTCCCCGCGAGGCCTTGCGGGGGGGGGGGTTACGATTGAAGCAGAGTGAGGGGGCGGGGCCCGCGCGCAGGAGGCGGGGCCGAGGGGAGAGGACCCGCGATTGGGACTTGAGGCGCCGCCGAGCCGCGAAGGGGGCGGGGCCGGATGAGGGGCGGGGCCCCGCGAGGGGAGGCGGGGCCGAGGGAGCGGGCCTGTGATTGGGACTGAGGAAAGATTGTCGGGCTGGAGGGGGCGGGGCCAGATGGAGGGGCGGGTCCCGCTCGGGGCAGGGCTGAGAGGCCGGCCTGTGATTGGGCCTCGCTGGGGCCAAGGGGGCGGAGCGCCCTGAGGACGTGACGCTCCCGCGGAGGTGACGCTGTGCGGTTGCGCGCCCCTTCCGGCGCGGGGAGGGCGCAGAAGATTCGGGCCGCTCGGCCACAGGCCGTCTCCAGCGCCGCGGGATGTAGCGCGGGGTCCGCGGCCCCGAGCAGAGCCCGCCGCCCGCCGTAAGTTTCCCGGGCCTCCGCGGCGAGCGGATGGGAAGGCAGGGGTCGGCCGGAGCGCGAGTCCCCCCGGGAGCCTCGGCGTGGGCCTGAGGCAGCAGCCGTGGAGCCGGCCTGCCCGGGCGTCCCGAGGGCTCCGAGGGCCCCGAGACCCCCGCCCGAAGCCGACCGCGCCTCCGGCCACTTCGCGTCGGGTGTCCACGTTCGTGGCCCCTCCCGTGCGCGCCGCGTCCCCCGCTGCCAACAGCCGTGGTGGCTGCCGTGCCTCCCCGTCGTCGGGGTGAGACGTCCGGATTTGGGCTCCGACTCGGGCCCGCCAGGCCGGAGCTGAGCCTGGTCCCAACGCCGCGCGAGGCCAGCGCGGAGGGGCTGCAGGCCTGGGTCGCGGAACCGCCTCTCTGCGGGGAGTACCCGCCTTTGGTGGCCTGAGGAGCTCCAAGGTTCCTAGACCGTGACGGTGCGCCCACCTTGATGGGGGAGAAGGGGACGTTGGTGGACAATTTGCCTTTGTTTAAGGTAGTCCCAAAAGCTGCAGTGTGAGCAGAATCTAAAGTACGTTAGGGAAAAACGAAATTTCATTCCCTCAGAAATCTCTCATTGATGCCATCCTATGTTTGAGATTTTTGGTCAAGCCTTCGAGTTTGAAGAAATTAGGTATGTTTTCTCCTTGGTTTCTGGTGCTACGTTGGCGAAAGGGAAACTGACAAGGCGAATTTCATTTACATAGTTTCAGGTGTCAGAGGAGCAACAGGAGGCCTACTAAGTACTTAGCTGGGTTAACCATAGTTTCCCCCCAGTATGTAGAAGAAAGGCTAGAAAACACAGCAGGGACTATATAGGCCACTGACTTAAATCAAGCGAACGCTATAATGGCTGGTTCTTTTCTGAAATGAAGTGATCGTGGGATCTGTCTCCTGCTTTTCTCTCTTAATAGAGGTTGCGTCACCGGTGATGGAGCAACTGTTGTTCCTTAGGTTTTGCAGTGTCCATACAGTAGTAGGAACTTAGGCGGGGTGGTGTCAAACAGGTTGCAGCATCAGGGTAATAGTTCCCAGCTTGCAGCCACTAAATTTCTTTATCCCAGGAGTAACTTCTGTGTTACCTTATAGTGGTTGATACTTGGGGAATCAATCTTTAAAAACTGCTGTGTTACCTGTCAGCAACCGTCTTAGGGTGGACCTCCACAAAACTATACCTAATTTCTGAGTAAAATCTGAAAGCATTCAATGCTCAGTGGCCAAGAAATTACATGATCCCCAGGGGATAACCAGAAATTTTAAGCAAACACTTTGCCTGCAAGTAGGAAGGAGACTCAGACAAGGGCGCAGCCTTAACCCAGTAGGCTCCCCATTGCTAATGGATAAAGTGCACCACCGTAGGTAGGCTTTTAGGCTGCCTCCAGTCTGGCCTCATTTTACCTTTCCAAGACCTTCCTTATGGAAGGTGGATTATTCACTGCCCTGGGGGCTTTGTTCTTTCAAGCCTGCCTAGGTTCATAGCACTACCCTTCTGGAATGCCTTGATCGCATCTTTACCTATCAAGGTCCTTTATTAAAATCTTCCACCATACCTTTCCTGATTATTCCAACTAAAATTGAGCTTTTCTTCTGAATTCCTCCAGCACTTCATGGCATTTAGCCTTGTAGTGGTTTTAGTAGAAAACAGAAGTTATTGCCTCCTCTTAAAAGAGGCCAGCAGCCATGCGAAGGCACTAACTGGTCTCTTTGCCTTCTCTGTAGCCACAGTGCCACGCGTGTTGTGTATAATCAGTGGTATTCGCAGATGGATAAAAGACATTTGCACTTCGTTCTCGGCCCAAAAGTTTGTTCTCTGTTTCCCGAAGAAATTTCCTTGACTCCTTTACTATAAAGCCAAACGGAGGGCTTCCCTGGTGGCGCAGTGGTTGAGAGTCCGCCTGCCAATGCAGGGGACACGGGTTCATGCCCCGGCCCGGGAAGATCCCACATGCCAGTGGAGCGGCTGGGCCCGTGAGCCATGGCCGCTGAGCCTGCGCATCCGGAGCCTGTGCTCCGCAACGGGAGAGGTCACAACAGTGAGAGGCCCGCGTACCACACACACACACACACAAGCCAAACGGAAAGTCTTTAACGCTCTTGCTACAGTCTCCTGTCCCATCTCCTTGTGATCATGCTGGTGAACTAAACAGTCATCTTTAAATCCAGAAGCTTTATTAATACTGGTGGGGTGTTTTCTGGTGCTGATACTCAACAAAGTTGTTACATTTTGTCCTTAATGTCCATTTGTCCCTCATGGCACACACTGGACTTTGTTCCTCTCACTGTACTCAAAGTTGATTCCCTTTTCCTGCTCAGAAATGTTGGGGATGTGATTAATATTTGTAAAGTTTTAGCTATCTTGGATTGAAGAGATCCTTGAAAGTGCCCTCTAGGCAAACTGATTCCAAGTGATTGGCTTTTAGACGTGCACTTTGTTTGCTTTTGTTTCATCGGGGCTTTCACAGTATAAAGTTATCACTATAATGTGTAACTATAGTGGCCATATATGTGTAATTTACTTAAAAGCCAGGTATTAAAAACAAGGACTGGTACGAAACGCCTTCATATTCCTGTATACTTTACTTTTTTTCCTTTTGTCATGGCATTTGAAAAGCTTACCTGTCTCTGGGATCAAAAAAAAAAACCAGACCCCTTCTGTTGGGATAGCTTTATCTGGAGGAGAGCTACAAAGTTACATTGTGATTTTTCACTGCAGACTCTAAGTCAGTGACACTGTGATCAAATAGGAAAGCTGAGGCTCCCTTACTGCTTGATAGTTTTCAAACATAAGCCTTTGCCTTGACTCATTCACCCCCCAGCAGTGCTATGAAACCACCTTCCCTAAGAAAGAGAGCAGACAGAGGAGAAGATGGCTATGTTCTTTGTCTTTACTGCTAGGCTAGTCTTGCTTTAGAACAATGTGAGTCATGTGGGCGTAAGATGGAGCTTACCCATGGAACCTGTGAGGGCCCAGGGACCCCAGATTAAAAACTCCTAGAAGAAGTTTTGTGCCTTTGACTCCAGGGAAGGAGTGTGCTATAGCCTGGAAAACTTGGGAACTGGTTCACAAAATAAATGTCTCCAAAAGTGTGAGGGAAATAAACTCACCAGGAAATGCTGGCAATTAAGAATCAGTCCTTTCCCTATTTTGGCACCAGATAATCTTATTTATAGGAGCACAAGCACCTCCCTGCCTCCACAGCTTTATTCTCTAATGTCATAGGTTTATCCAGTTGGAAAGCTTAGTGGTAAAGATTTATCAGCTTGAATTGAAGAAATCCCATCAAAAATGCACTCAGTGGAGTCTGGCCCAATTATAATGGCTATATTGGGTGTGGCGAGTTTGAGGGAAAATGTGTTTCCTCTAAAATAGGTAAGGATAGGAAAGCTAGCAGAAAGCTGAAGTACATTCGGCTCTCCTGAGGTTCCCAGAGTCAGTCTTAACACTTTAGGGGCTGAGGCTGGTGGTATATAGTAGAAACTGAAACGCTTGCTTGCAGTAATTCCCAGCTGTTTGTGTGGCCCACGCTGTCAAGTGATATTTTCAGGTCCTGGCATTCATTATTGGCTTTTCTTTCTTGCCAGACCTCCGACCCCTCTCTCTCCCTTTCCTGTCCCTGTGTTGCTACAGTTCAGAAGACCCAGCTGGACAGTGGACTTTGCTCACTATGGTGCCTTGACAGCACTCAAAGTAACAGAACTGAGTGTGTGGCCATCCTAGTTTAGGGGTTCTCCGTCCACTGTCCTCCTGGAGCAGCGCAGTTGTATCACTGGTTTTGTACACATCACAGATTACCTTATGCCATCTGATTACAGGCTCTTCCAAGACAGTGACTTAACTTGTTCAACTTTGTATTTGGCACAGTACCTTAACGTGCCTTAGGGTGCTGGCACTAAACATATTTGTTAAGTATTCAGTGAATGTGGTGGCTTACTCTGGGGAGAGGGACAGGAGGAAGCCCTACAAGCACGAGTCCAGAAACCCTTAGCTAGCAACAGAAGCTTCTTGCTGGAATGCCGCCTCATTCATTCATTCATTCATTTTGAAATACGTGTTCTGACCAAAATCAGGGATATGTATAAATTTGTGATCTATGTCGTGTTGTATCCCAGAACCCGAGAATATCTGTATCTATATATCTGTCTTAAGCCCTAGTGGCCACCCCTCAAATACTGGCAGCAGTATTCTGGAATAGCTGAGTATATTCCCCTTTTCAGACTTCTCCAAGACGCCCAAAGCTATTTATGTTTTCGCCCCAGTATAAATTATTTCTTATTTAAGCTGTTTACTCAGTAGTACTTCACTTTGAGGAAATATGTTTTGTGGTCAGCTTATTGAGAAAGATTTCCCAATGTTTCTGCTGACATGGTTGCCTATCTCTTGAGGTTTCAGAGGCCTCCAATTTCCTGTTCTCCTTGGGCTCAGTTGTTGGCTATGACTGTGGGCTGGCGTCTCTCTTGTCAGAGTCTTGCACTTGTGGAGGAAGAGGAACTGCTTGTGTGTTGACACCGAAGACAGGTCTGCGTGCACTGAGTTATGGGCGTCTCTTCTCTTGAACCAGCTCTGCCAGTAGCTTTCAGCTGTGCTTGTGTGCTGAGCGTAGAATGACTGTTTTGAAACTTGAGGATTGCCCTCACCTGACTGCATATATCGCATGATAATCCCTGAGAAGGAATTGAGATCACTGTTGGGTAAAACAAAGAACTGGTACAAGATGCCAAAGATGGATGTCTGGTGAACAGCCATGGGGGACGGACACGGTGCCTTGCTCGACTGCCCATAGGAAAGGTGTGGGTTGCCCGAGCTTCCTGTTTCCTCCCTGTCATGCAGCTCGCCCCGTGTGCAGGTGTTGCCTGGCCCTCTTTGCACTGCCCTGTGCTTTTCGGGGCTCAGATGACCCCAGTGCAAGAAAATGTGGATATTCTGGCTCCTCCTGCTGCGAGCAGGAAACGCCTCTGTTGCGGGGCTGGAAATCTTGGGGCACTTTCCTCCTCCTTTCCATACTGCCTTCGTCTCCCTGGGGCCTGATTAAAGACTCCTTCCTTACAGGATCTGTGTGCCTGTCTCAGGTCTCTGAAAAGCTCGTTTGAGTGGGGCGTAGGTCATGAGCCATGGTTGCTGGGACAGCTTGCTGAGCCGGTTGTTTGGTGACAGAGGGCAAGGCTGGGCTGCCTCCTGCCTTCAGCCTCCCGCGTCCAGGCAAGTTATTGCTGCTGTGAGAGGCGGCTGTGAGGAAAGCTTGCTGTCCAGGTGTCGAACCCGGGCTGTGATCCTATAAGAGAAGTAGCAGACCTGGCAGAGAAACTAACCACTGGGCACCTAGCCCACAGCCGAGTTCCTTTTGTGCGCAAGGCACGCGTGTCAGCATTCGTAGGTAAGGCCCACCGAGTTCCGTCGGCAGTTAGCTCATGTCTAAGCCAGAGGCCTCGCAGCAGACACAGCAGGTGTCGGCCTCCTGAGTCTCAGGGCCAGGACTTTGCAGGGCAGGGTAGCTCTGGGGCTGGTGGGCTAAACTCCGCTCCGTGCGCGTGGGAGGGACTTGCGGGTGGGTAGCTGTTCTTCTGTGGTGACTGTTCGGTGCAAAAAACAAATCCTTTGGAGGCAAGCAACTAGGTTTTCGGCCTTTTCTTTAAGATTAGTGAGATTCCAAGTAAAGGGTGATAGTTAAGAGGAGAACAGAAGCACTTAACTGGCCTCTAGGACTGGAGAGGCTGTGAGTCGAGCGGCTGTGTCTTAGTCCCCGTGTAATGGCTCATAGAAATGAGATGTAAGAGGAATAAATTGTCGACACCCTTCGTGTTTGGTGTTTGTGTTTGCTTTCAGTGTCTTCCATCACAGGGAACTCTCTGCCCCCTGGGGCCGAGAGACCCCACCCTTTCCCCAAGCTGAAGCCGCAGAGCATTGAGCTACCGGCCAGATGTCTTCTCACAAAGGACCTGTGGTGGCCCAGGGCAGTGGGGCTCCTGCCGGGAACAGGGAGGCGGACACAGTGGAGCTGGCTGAGCTGGGCCCCCTGCTAGAGGAGCAGGGCAAGCGGGGCGTCGCCAGCCCAACCAAAGTAAGTTGTCCCCCCAGGGCCCGCCTCTCCCCTTAGGCCTCTTGGCCTCCCCAAGGGACTCTCTCTATCCCAGTGCTCAACACGCTGTAGTGTAACTCTTTTTATCTGTTTTTCCCACTGTAAGCGGTTGCTTATACCCCAGTGATTAGCACAAGACCTGAAATTCTACAAGTGGCCAGTGCCTGTCTGTGGTTGAAGCAAGGAAGCAGTCAGGCAAGATTAGGCTGGGCTTCGTATAATGAACAAACAAAAACCCCTGTAGCGAGTGAAGTAAGCCAGAAAGAGAAAAACAAATACCGTATGCTAACACATATATGTGGAACCTAAAAAAAATGGTTCTGAAGAACCTAGGGGCAGGACAGGAATAAAGATGCAGACGCAGAGAATGGACTTGAGGACACGGGGAGGGGGAAGGGTAAGCTGCGACGAAGTGAGAGAGTGGCATGGACATATATACACTACCAAATGTAAAACAGATAGCTAGTGGGAAGCAGCCGCATAGCACAGGGAGATCAGCTCGGTGCTTTGTGAGCACCTAGAGGGGTGGGATGGGGGGGGGAGAGGCAAGAGGGAGGAGATATGGGGATATTTGTTTACATACAGCTGATTCACTTTGTTATACAGCAGAAACTAACACAACAGTGTAAAGTAGTTATACTCCAATAAAGATGTTAAAAAAAAAACAAACGTGTAGCTTTGACAAGGTAGAAGTCTCCCTCATAGAAGAGTTCTGGAAGTAGCCGCTGCAGGCTGGTGTGGACGCCGCACTCCGGGCAGGCACCTGTCCTGCTCTTCCATCTCATTCTTACTGTGTCACCGAGGGGCGGGGCTCGGGGAGCAGGGCCCGCCCTTCCTGAAAGCACCTGGCAGCACTTCGTGCACATCGGTGTGGTCTTTTCATTTTGCCTGAGCAAAATTGCAGTAGCATTGCCACCCTGAGTGAAACCAAGGACTCCGTTACGGAGGGGCAGAGGGGTCTGCATCAGTCTGTGTTGCGAAATCTAAGAGGAAGCATCACAGGGGAAAGAGCAGCCGGGAGGAGGAGCTGCTGTCCGCGTCCACGGCCCGGAGCCCCTCCTTGGGAGGCGAGGGCTGTCGAGCTGAACAGTGTTTCAGGCCTCCCTGCAGCACAGGAGGGCCTGCAGCTTCTTCCGCGGAACCAGTTCTGAGGCCCTGCTTCTCCTGGGAGCTGCTGTGGATGCAGAGTTTCAGTCGCCGTGGCATCCCCAGAGCCAGTGGACAGAGAACTGCACAGATTTAAATTGTTAGGGGAATCTCTGAAACTCCGTCTTTTTCATTCTTTTGAGCATTCAGTGATCTGGAAGAGAGAAATATTTGGGAAATTGGGGCAAGTTCAGAACCGCTGTCTTAGCGATAAGGGTGGGCTCTTGGGACTTACAGAGCATGTAGGCCTGGTGCGCTAGTCCCGTGTGCCTCGGGTGCCAGTCTCCATCCGTCTGTCCCCCATGTGCTGCGTTGGGCTTTCGCTCCAGCATTTATAGAGTGCTAAACTTGTGCACTGTCATGCTGTAGGAGAAAAGGCCACAAGGCTGGTGTGTGGGAGAGCGGCTGGGCAGAGGGCAGTGAGTTGGGGTTTCTCTGGATCGCTTGCTCTGGACTAGGGGACTCCTGGGGGGCGTGGTGTGTGTGTTTCGTTCCTGCAGGCTGAAGAAGAGCGGGCATGCCCAGTGCCTCAGGAAGAGGAGGAGGAGGTGCGGGTGCTGACACTGCCCCTGCAAGCCCACCATGCCATGGAGAAGATGGAGGAGTTTGTGTATAAGGTCCTGTCCTGGGTGGGGGAGGGCAGGCTCACCTGGGCTCCCCCCACCTGGCAGGCATGCACTTGGGGGAAGAGCTTTTGCTCCTGTGCGTGGGCTTGCTTTTCTTTACGGTGAAGTAAATCAAGGGGAATCTGGCTAAATTTTTACTGCCTACTGTGTTGGCGTTGCTCAAAATATATTCTAAAACAGGAGTTCTTAATTATTTTTGCTGTCAGTCCCTTTGGCAGTCATCAGGATATGTGAATGTGATATAGAAGCACGGCACCTTTATTAATACGTTAACTATGCATGACAAGCTATAATGTATTTTATTAGAATTTATAATTTCTAAATGGTAATGAGTAGAAACAATATTTTGATTTCTGCAAAACTAGTGTATGAACATATCTGTGATTTCTATTGGTGACAGAGTCACAAATTCTAATACTAGACTTGCTCATACTTATAACTGAGGGAAATGTTACATTTAGTTAGAAGTGATTGAAAATAAAAATTTTTTTTCCATCCAAATTTCCAACACTGTCCACTGTCCATACGTCCCAGGTTAAGAAGCCTCGCTCTGAAAAGTCATAGGCTCAACCCAGTGAGAACTTAGTACCTAAAGGGGGGAAAGGATGGACAGGCGGCCACCAGAGTCGCCGGGGGCAGAGGGGCGGAGGGGTAAATGTATATTTTTAAAACCATATATATAATTTCTATTTCCTTGTTTTCATTCACTCCATCTACTGAATTTTAAAACTCAAGTAGCTGAAAGGAGGTCCTGCCATATTCTCTTTAAAGACTGAGAAACACTTATCTACTTACCTAAGCATATCCAGGTGAACTCTCATGACACAAGAACAAAGCCATTCACGAGCCGTTGGTCCTGGGGCAGCCTCGCTCGTGCTGTGTCTTGGCTTCTCTGGCCCCAGGCTGGCCCCGCCGTTCCCCGGACCCCTCTGGAGCCGGGCTGACACTCTCCTTCACCCCTCATCATTGGGGAGGCTCGTGTCCTCCGGGCCCCGCTTAGAGAGTGTGTGGTTCCAGGTGTGGGAAGGGCGCTGGAGGGTCATCCCCTACGATGTGCTCCCCGACTGGCTGAAGGATAACGACTACCTGCTGCACGGCCACAGGCCGCCCATGCCCTCCTTCCGGGCCTGCTTCAGGAGCATCTTCCGCATCCACACGGAGACCGGCAACATCTGGACCCACCTGCTTGGTGAGTGGTCTGGGTGGAAAGTCAGACTTTTTGTCTCCTTAAATGCCCAGTACTTGTACAGCCTTTGTCCATGGGAAAGAAAAACAACACTGTTGTGACCGTTTGACAGCTGGCGTCGTGCCTTTCGACTAGCAGTGAACTTGCTGGGCCCTTCATCGCTGGTCTGTACGGCGGGGGTGGGAGGCCTAGAAGCGGGAGGAGACGACGTCCTCTGTGGTCAGCACCGTCCCCGGTGCAGGCAGCTCCCCCCACTTCATGGTCCCCGCGGTAGGAGCAAAACGCCAGCATTTCCGAGGATGCTCTTCCTGTCTGGGTTTGTGCGACGGGTGCCGTTTTCTCCGGAAGCTGTCGACCGCGGTGCCCACAGCTCAACCTGTGGCTTTAGTGCTGGTTTAACTCATCACACATTCCCTTTTTCCCCTTCTTCTCTCCGTCCTGTAGGTTTTGTGCTGTTTCTCTTTCTGGGAATCCTGACCATGCTCAGACCAAACATGTACTTCATGGCACCCCTCCAGGAGAAGGTGGTGTTTGGGATGTTCTTCCTGGGCGCGGTGCTCTGCCTAAGCTTCTCCTGGCTCTTTCACACCGTCTACTGTCACTCAGAGAAGGTCTCTCGGACCTTTTCCAAGTGAGTGAGAAGAGCGTCGGTAGGGGACGACCGTGCACCGTTCACACCTTGCAATCCAGGTGCCGGCGGGGTCCCGGGAACTCCAGCAACTCCGGAAGAGTCCCTGATGTGCCAGAGGAAGGGCTTTCTGTTTTGCGGGTATAAGAGGGTCAGGAAGCTTTTCTCTTAAATCCTTCATGAAAAGTTTCACTGCAGCCTCCTCAACAGATGGAGCCCAGTTGCGGGTATATTTTCTCCCTGTGCAGTGCTGCCCTTTGTGAAATTTGGGGTCCCAGTGGGCTGCTCTCGGGCCGAGTACCCAGTCCTGTCCTAGCTTCCTGGTGGCCCAAGCCGTTCAGGACGTGGCAAAGTTTCTGTGCTCCGTCCTGCTAGAGCTCTGACCCACCAGTCCAGTAAAGCTTATCTTTGCTGCCCACATACTGCTGGAAGCCCCAGATGTCCATCCTCTAAGGCTCTCCTTATTCCCCAGTTCTGAGCCTGGAGTTCTGTTTGTTTGCTTGTTTTTGGTGGTGGTGGTGGTGGTGGTTTTGGAGGTGATGGTGAGTTATTTTGTTTTTCTCAGTAACACCAGTAACAAGAATACATTTTTATCTTTAAGAAGTCGACTAAAGCAGAACAGTACACCTTAATAATACTCCCAATTGAAGGGTTTTGTTTTTAGAACTCAACCTATCAGAACTGGGGAATACTCAGAGCCCTTCCTGCGTGGAAGCTGGAGACTGGCTGGACTGTGATGGAATTCCTGAATTTAAGTGTCCGTGAGGGGGATGTAGGACCAGGGGAAAGGGATACAGTTCAGACTTTTCCACTGCAAAATAGAAGTGCTTGACCTCATGGGATTTTGATTCAGGATATAGGACAGATCGAGTGGGAAGTGAGGGGCTGGGGGCGGTCACCTCTGAGAGCCGCTGGAGAACAGAGAGAACTGGCTAACCAAGCCCTAGGAGCTCTTCACTTGTCCCCCTGCTCCGCTCATTCTGTGGCTCTTTTCAGGCTGGACTACTCAGGGATCGCCCTGCTCATCATGGGGAGCTTCGTGCCCTGGCTCTATTACTCCTTCTACTGCTCCCCGCAGCCACGGCTCATCTACCTCTCCAGCGTCTGTGTCCTGGGCATCTCTGCCATCATTGTGGCCCAGTGGGACCGGTTTGCCACTCCTAAGCACCGGCAGACAAGAGCAGGTGGGTCGGAAGACAGAGCGTAAACCTCATAGGTATTTGGACCTTGAGCCCAAGGGGGTCAACCCTGGGCCCCCACTCAGACCCTGATCTGTGTTTAGAACTTTCAAAACAGCGTGCATCTTCAAAGATCAGTTCTCCCCCAGCTTTCATACTATTTCAGTAAAATGTTAATAGGACAGATAATTACCAGCCTGGTCAATGAGCTACAAGTATAGACAAGACTGCTCTTACATTTGGTTTGAGGAAGTTAAATAATGTACAAAGCAGTCATTTTAGTGACCTGAGGGTCACTGAGCTCAGTCCTGAGCTCAAACCAAGGGGCTGAAATTAAACCACCCCAAGTTATTTTACTAAGGGAATGGAAGGCTTGGCTTGGTAAATAAAGTACCCTGGGCATAAACACTGTTACCAAGTAACACGATAGCTGTGAGCGTAAACATCTTCCTCCTGTCTCATCCAGACTCAAGCTTTATTACTCGCAGCAACACGTCGATTAGCGCTAGTCTTCGGTCCCTTTAGACTGAACATCTGCTGTGTTTTAACCTTCATTTAAAATAATTAAGTATTCATCAAGTGCCGACCACGTGCCAGACTGATGCTTTACCAAGGCCGTCTGCAGAAACGGAGAGGCGGTCCCTGCCCTGCGGTTGCGTGTAGGGCGGTGGTGTTGAGCCGGCTCCCGTTCTGTCCGTCCGTTTACTTACTTTGTGTCCAGTGGCCACTGACGACTTCCAGTCTGGGTCTGTCTGTCTCCTCAGGAGGTCAGGGTCCTGATCTTAATGGGAAACCTGTCTTGCTCCTCCCTGGCTGGCAAAGCACCTGAGGCCTCACCGTGTCAGTCGGTTCTGTACTCAAGGCAGCCATCAGGAAGTTCTGACCTACACGGTCGCCTAGGCTGCTTCACGGATAGTGAAGAATGTGAGACGTTTGTTCTTGGCGCTCCTTAGGAGGGAGTAGCTATATGAGCATCTACACAGCCTTCTTCCCATTCTGAATGCTAAAGAAATGTTTGCCGAGTGTTCTCCATCTTGCGCTAAATTTCCAATAAACATGTACTGTTCACCAGAAGGTAGCTCACCAGCGTGAGATAGCAGGGCCTTCCAAGCGGTGCTGTTTCCACGCCTGATGCTCTGCCTCCGCTTTGTTAAGGGGTGTTCCTGGGGCTTGGCTTGAGCGGCGTCGTGCCCACCATGCACTTCACCATCGCGGAGGGCTTTGTCAAGGCCACCACGGTGGGCCAGATGGGCTGGTTCTTCCTCATGGCCGTGATGTACATCACCGGAGCCGGCCTTTACGCCGCGCGGATTCCTGAGCGCTTCTTCCCTGGAAAATTCGACATATGGGTAAGAAACGACACTTCAGCGGGGCCTGTGGTGGTGAGACCGGCCCACAGGTAGAGCTCGGAGTCCGAGGCAGTGAGAGACATGGGTCAGGTAGTGTCTGGGGGTGCACTCGAGTTCCTGCGTGCATGTCCGTGCATGTAGGTGGGAGAATAGCGGGGAGGGCAGTGACCAGTAGTCACATTGTGGCGTATCCCTGACAGGGCTTAACAATTTTTTTTCTCCAACACATCTATCACTTTTATGGTGTAAAAAATTTTAGGGAGGAACGAGGAGAGGCGAGTGCCTTCTCTTCTTCCTCCAGCCTTCCATGCCGTCCCCCTGAGGCCCCTCTCTTGTGTCCCTGCAGTTCCAGTCTCATCAGATCTTCCACGTCCTGGTGGTGGCAGCCGCCTTTGTCCACTTCTACGGGGTCTCCAACCTTCAGGAGTTCCGATACGGCCTGGAAGGGGGCTGTACTGACGACTCCCTCCTCTGAGCCGCCCCGCAAGGGCACAGCAGGAACTTCCCAAGTGCTTTTAAAATAACTTCTTTGCTGAAGTGAGAGGAAGAGTCTGAGTTGTCTTGTTTCTAGAAGAAACCTCTTAGAGAATTCAGAACCAACCGAGCTTCAGCCCACTTCACACTCACCGGGCAATAAACTCTCCATTCCCTCGCTGAGAGCAGTGGGGATGGGCAGACATGGCCGCGCCCCCCTCGGTAAGGCAACTACTGTCCCCTCACAGAGACGGGGCTTTGAAGCTCATGTTGAGATTTTACCCCTCCTCCCACCATTCTGGGGAAAAATGGACTGGGACTTTTCAGAAATTCTGTTTCTGGAAGAAACTGTCCCTCCCTCACCCCCATCTTGACTTTGTAACCTGGCTTATAACAGGCCATCCGTTTTTGTAGCACACTTTTGCAAAACAGTTATAAACTCGTCCATCTTTCTAGGGCCTGGACTTGCTCACACAGCAGGAAGAGCAAAGCCACCAACTTTTACACAGCCGGCTAATCATGGAAGTGTGTCCAGGCTTCAAATAACTTGAGTTTTAATGTTTTCTTGGCAGAGTAATGTAAAATTAAAGTGGGGAAAGATATTTAATATTTAATACTAAGCTTTAAAAAGAAACCTGCTATCATTGCTATGTATCTTGATGCAAAGACTATGATGATAATAAAAGAGTACAGAAGACACTTGGCATTCAAAGATTTAACATGTGTGGTCTCAGCTATTTGCACATAAGTCCAGAGGATTAAGACCAGTGAAATCATTTGAGATTCTGCCGAGGCACAAATCTGAATCATAGGTATTGACAGGCTGGCATGTGTGGGCCAGCAAATGAGCCTAACTGAACTCCTAGCATCTGCTGCTCCAAACCGCTCTACGTGTCTCCACTTAGCGCACAGACATCTCCTGGAGAAGTTGGTGTGCTGCAGTGTTCAGTAATTAGAAGATAGATACCTGCCTTGTGAGCATCAAAGGCCTACCACATGATATTAATACTCTAGACTTTAGTTCTTTTAAAACTGCCCTGATTAAGGTTGTCTCGTCAAGAGGTTATTCCATGCCTTTTTGTGCCTTTGCAAATTGTCCTCAGCCTGACGAGTTCTGTTCATTGGATGCAAAAGGCCTGCAGTAGTCACTTCTGAGCTAGTGTAGGCATTGGATGGGAATCTTTTTTTTTTCTTTTAATTTAATTTCTGGCTATGCCAGGTCTTAGTTGCAGCACGAGGGATCTTCGTTGCAGCACGCAGACTTCTTAGTTGCAGCATGTGGACTCTTAGTTGCGGCATGTATGCGGGATCTAGTTCCCTGACTAGGGATCGAACCCGGGCCCCCTGCATTGAGAGCACGGAGTCTTACCCACTGGACCACCAGGGAAGTCCCCAGATGGGAATCAAGATTCTTGAGTTACAGAGTTGGGTTCACTTTAAGGGTCAAGTCTGTACAACTAGGAGAATAAGTGATCCTTTTAAAAAATAATCCAACTAGGCCAACAAATCTCTCCCTCCGGTGGTAATCAGGGAAATGTAAATTAAAACCAAACTGATAAACCATTTTACTCCTACCAGACTGGCACAAATTAAAAGTCCTAAGACTGTTGGTATGGATGTGAAGCAGACCAGATGCTGCTGGTGGAACCGTAGGACCACTTTGGACATGGTGGAGTATACATGTTACAACATTCGAACATTACATGAAACAATACAATGTGAGATGCATCTGATATCTATCCTAGGTTACTTCATTTAAAAAATGCTGGTTCTGGGGTTTCCCTGGTGGCACAGTGGTTGAGAATCCGCCTGCCAACGCAGGGGACACGGGTTCGAGCCCTGGTCTGGGAAGATCCCACATGCCGCAGAGCAACTAAGCCTGTGTGCCACAACTACTGAGCCTGTGCTCTAGAGCCCGCGAGCCACAACTACTGAGCCCAAGAGCCACAACTACTGAAGCCTGCACACCTAGAGCCCGTGCTCCGCAACAAGAGAGGCCACCGCAGTCAGAAGCCTGTGCACCACAGTGAAGAGTGGCCCCCACTCGCCACAACTAAAGAAAGCCTGCGCACAGCGACACGGCCAAAAATAAATTTTTTTTTAAATGCTGGTTCTGACCCACTAAGTTGTTTCATAACTCATCAATGGGTCACAAATCACATTCTGAAAAACACTACCCTTGAGAAACTTAGCTTGTACTAACAGATTCATTGTAGCTTTGCCTAGTAGCAACATACTGCAGACAAGCCAACCGTCCAGAACTTTGAGTGGAAAAATAAATCTTGGTTTATTCTTATGATGAAACACTATAGCAGTGAGAGCTAGTTATAGTGATGACAACATGGTTGAATCTCAAGGTTCGGAGGAGGGAGTGGGGCTACTTGGAGTAATATATCTGGTGTGATTGCACTGATGTACTGTTCAGAAATGTGCAAAGTTAATGACAGCTTAAGGGTACAAACATGGTAAATACTTTAAAAAAGGAAATGTTAATTCAGAAAAATGGTTACCTCTGAAGGGGAAAGGACAGGGTAACATACTGGATATTTCTAAAGTAAAGCTTATATTTATTAAATTGGAGGTGCATACCTGGGTCTTCTTTATACTGTGATCACTTTTTCTTGCATATATAATAAGTATATCTGTTTAATGCAAAACATTTTTAAGTTTAAAAAAGTACTTAGGGGGCTTCCCTGGTGGCGCAGTGGTTGGGAGTCTGCCTGCCGATGCGGGGGATGTGGGTTCGTGCCCCGGTCCGGGAGGGTCCCGCATGCCGCGGAGCGGCTGGGCCCGTGAGCCATGGCGGCTGAGCCTGCGCGTCCGGAGCCTGGGCTCCGCAACGGGAGAGGCCACAGCAGTGAGAGGCCCACGTATCACACACACACACACAAAAGTACTTAGGGAGCTGATAGCGGAAGTCTCAGACTGCTGACCTGCAGGCTGCAAACATTCACAAACGTGACCTGTTTGGAAACAATCAACCTCGGCCCAATAGCGGCTGTGTCTTTACAGAGGGCTGCACTCTCAGGTTCATCCTCGGCCCTACCCAGCAGTGTGGTCACCTGCCTAGTCCCTGGAGGCATCTGAGTTTGCAACCACTAGTATAGAAAGAACTGGAAGGAAACGGAACACATCTGCTCCAACTCCATCCATGTTGTACTTGAGGAAATATGAGACCCACAGCAATTGGTGAGACCCCACGTGTATGTGCTTCATCATCTTCCAGTAGACAGGACCAGGGAAAGAGTCTGAGCGAGACATCTTCTTTGATGTCTTGAGCATCTTCTTTGTACTTTTCATGTTATTTTATGTCTTTATTTTTAACCCTGTTAAGTAGGTGGTGTTATCCCATTCCACAGATGAAGAAATTAAGGCCCCAAAAGACCAAAACTTTTTCACAAGATGACAGGATTGCAGTATCTGAATCCAGATCATTCTGACTTAAACCCCAGGTTCTAAAGCCTCAGATCATTTAAAAATCCTGATTTCACTATCCCTTACCTTTACCAAAACTGCTAGCTAGCAGCAGGTGAATATTACCTTCTTTCTCTAACCGCATGCTATGGTTCATGCACTTCCTAAATACTTGTTGAGGACCTGCGGTGTGCTAGGCAATATAGGAGAAAAGTGATGACAGAAACACTGATAAGTTTTGATTAAAGAAAGGCCAAGAATAAAAGCTAAGAATCTGACTCTATCCTCTTCCTAACAATAAGTAAACAATTAGGGAAGAGACTAATCTCTAGCTATAGAACATCTATTGTCTTGCAATCTAAGAAAGGTTCAGCACAGCAATATGTTTGGGAGAAGTCCTTGATGTAAAAGTGGCTCACAGAGGAGTCCCATCTCCCCCAGGAAGTGCCTTCCTTGGTATCTGTGTTATCACTGGTCAGGAGCAGGAACCAGCCCTTGGGAGGCGTGAGGTAGGCCTGGGTGCAAATTCACGATGAATTTCAAAGCAGCAGCTGGGGCCCTGCTGTGATTACATTCAGTAATTAAGAGGTGCATTCTCATTTCTGCCATACTCTGGTGGCACAAAAATGCAATGCTCTCTGCCTAGCTGGTTTAGAGATTTGACCTACATGCTACGTACTTGATCTAGAGTTCCACAGCACATCCCTGTTTTCCCTTGCTGAAACCTTTCAGTAGCTGTAAACACCCAGAGTCATCCCTGGAGTCCAAACAAAAAGGCAGGGCAATGCGTGGAACCTGGCTGATGGACTCACCTCATCCAGACACAGCCCTCCAACAACGGACTTAAGAAACTCAGAATCAGTCTGGGCTGTAGCGTACTGAGTCAGATGTCCAAACGACTAGAAATACTCTCACTTGAGGACCGTGTTCCCACAACTTAAGCACTCAAAACATGCTAGGGCTGTACCCTTGAAGAAAACAGAAGCCTGAACTAGTTCCCACAGTGTGCTGCCTTTCTTGCTAGCAGTTTCTCCATCTTTTACTCTCAGGAAAAGGAGTGCGCATATTCTAAACAAAGCCCCTTTTATTAAGTTCCCTCTCATATTTGGAAAAACTCTCAGTTTAGCAGCCAGGAATTAGGCAATATCATTAAAGCATCTGGGTGCTATTCTGCAACCAGAAAACAAGGGATTATTTTTATTTAAATTATACATATTTTTAATTCACATGATGCAAAATTCAAAAGGCATAAAAATATATAGAGGAAAAAAATCTCCCTCCCACCCTGTCTCCCAACCAACCAGTTCCTCTCTCCAAAGAAACTAATGTTACTACTCTATTTCGTATTATTCCAAATGCAATTTTTATACATATACAGGCAAATACGACTATTTATATTTCCCCAACCTTTTTACACAACTAATAGCAAAGTATGCACACTTTTCTCAACTTCATGGTATTGAACTGTATGGATGTACTGTACGTTACTGAACCAGTCCCCTACTGATGGGCGTTAAACTTGTTTTCAATACAATCTACAAACAACCTTGCACACACATCGTTTTACATATGTGTGAATGTATACACAGGATAGATTTATTAAAATCGCTGTTAAAGGATATCTGCATTCATCATTTTGGTGAACTTTTCCAAAATGCCCCCCATAAAACTTGTACCAATCCTGCACTCACGATATGTAAATCAGAGAATTTTAGATCAGAGATACGATATGAGAGATGGAAACACTACGTAAAATTAGACTGCTACCCACTTGGCTATAGTTTTATTATCCCTAAAGAATCAAAGGCCCCACAGAGGAAAACAGTACAAACACAACTGGTTTGGACCTTCACATGAATTGAATCAAGGAACCTCATTCCCTTCTGAGCCACTGAGATAAGTGCGCCGAAATCAATCAGAAGCTCAGCATCCAAGAGCTGTGAAAGGCAGCAGAAGCGTAACAGGGGAGATGAGGACTCCTGGGACTTCTAAGAAGATCCTTCGCAATCTCCCTCGCAGTGTGCAGCTTCTAGAGACCGCAAGTTCCTTCCACTTAACTGTCTCGGAGTGCAGAAGCAGAGGAGAACCACCCAGCGGTGATGACAGGCCCGACTGTGATGCAGAGAACGCTGAAGTCCGTGGTCGAAGGACTCACAGGATTCTCACCACAGCGATGGTCGGCCCGAAAAGGCCATTGTGGACAATGCAGGTGAAGAAATTGGAAGCCTCCGTGGGTTTACTCGATGTAAGAGGGCTCCTGAATACCTGTCAGGTAAAACACTCCCTGCAGTCAGCCCCTTAGCTTAGAAATCTCTGGAATCCTCTCAGTCCGCCGCGCCTCGCGGCCCTGGGGAACAAGGCCTCAGCCGGTCACCTGGCTGGGGCTGCACCCCGGCCCTCGCGCCCGTACCCGCCTCCGCCCCCAGTTCCCCGCCCCCAGTCACCCAAACCCTCCGCGCTGCTTTCTCCGGGCTCGCAGAAGCCGGCAATGCGCACCCTCGGGTCAAGTGACGTGGCCACTCACGTGACAGGGTGGGCGTGACGTCATCACCGCGCGCGGCCGCCGGGACCGCGCCGGAGCCTCCGGGTCGGGGCGGCGGCGCTTGGGTTCTTCCCGGGCTGCCCGCTTGCCCCGCGCCCAGCCCACGGGCCGGAGCGCAGGTGAGTGGCCCGGGGGCGTCGGCCGACGCCCTGCCCTGCCGCCCCTCCCACCGTCGTCCCCTCCGGGCGAGGAGGAGTCTCCTGGCGTGCAGCGCCCCGACCTCCGCCTGCAGGCTGTCGGGTAGCACAGCATCGCTCCTCGCCCGCCGGGAAGGCGGCCCCTCCGCAATTCGACGCCGCCCAAGGCTTCCGCGGCGCAGCCGCTCCACTGGGAGGCTCGCGGGAGCCCTGGGCCAGGTCACCTCGGGGCGGAGGGCGGAGGTCGGGAACCCCGGGAGGGAGACCGAGCCGCGTTGGGGTCGCGTTGGTCTGACAGGCCGAGCCAGGTCATAACCCCCCGAGAAGGTCTTCACCGTAAAGGGGAGGGGGGGGTCTGTGCAGACCTTTCTCACATCTCCAGAGTTGAAACTAAGTTGACTTAAGGAAAATCTTTTTGAAAATCATCTTATGCTTTGATGAATCACCTTTTCTGTAAAATGGGTCTTGCGGAGTGGTTGGAGCGCTCATAGAACAATACCCTAACTATAAACAGGGGTAGGTGAGAATTTAGGATCTCGTTTTTCCTATTCATATGAAATTATGGTTGTGAGTTGTGGACTCTTGAAAACCATAGATTGATTTTATTTTCTTGGATCCTTTCAGAAAGTTTTGGATTCCACATAAGACAGACTCTCTTAATAACCACCCCATTTCATTCCCCAGAAATTTTCCTGGAAGCAAATAAACAACAACAACATAAATAGTGTGACTAAAGCCTGTCGACAACCATGAAAGTACTTCTTACATTGATTCTTTTTTATATGTAACCTATTGATATTACTGAGTTCATTTAATTGATGCATACAGGTGAACTTTACAAGTGACTGGCTATGGCCGTGAAATTAATCGTAGAGTTTTGATAGGTTTCTATCCTAGCAAGTCTCTCTCTCTCAGTATAGAAGAATTACTGCAAATATTGATTTGTTAATGCTGATTGATGTTTACTAATAGAGTAGGGAGACCCTTCTATAGAAGAGCTTCAGTAGCTTAAGAGAAAGTTCATAAATAAGCTTGCATGGTTTCCATTATTCAGTATAGGTATTGGGTCCTCATTTGAAGTTTCACTTTAAGAAGAAATCCAGATATAGTTGGAAGTCATCATAAGTAATTATTTGTGTGCTTCTTTAGAAAAAAAGTTTATTTTTACTGATACTGGCCTTTATCGCCCTAGGTTGAATACGCAGTTTTTCTTTTCTTGTGTTTTATTACTAACCATTTATTATACACTTGCTAGGAGAGAAAAAAATATATAAAACAGGGTCCCCACCCTCTAAGTATTTACCTACTTAATCTACTTAAGGATTAGAGTTATATTAAAAATAGTGATGTCACACCGTTAAGAAATTTTATCTTCTCATTTTATCATGTGCGACAGCAGCCTTGTGAAGATAGGCAGGAAATGTATCGTCTCTTTCTACTTACAGTACAGTTGCATACTGATTCCAATAAATGTCCAGTGGTTTGGGCACTCGATGATAATGGAATTCAGAGGAAGAAGAGATCATTTTTACTCGGGATAGTTAGTGGCTAGATTGTGTTGGTAATACCAGGAATAGGAGTGCTTCCTACTTGTGGATGTTTGAGTCCCATGGAGCCTCCTTAATTTGTAAAGCTAACTGAATATATTTAGTTTCTCCAGTCCTTCAGATATGCTCATTGTTTTTTTTTTTTTTTTTCTCTCTTGTACCTGCAGAATCCAAGGATCCCTTTCATTCTCTCTCCATATTGCCTGATGGGAGGCATTATGGCCCCCAAAGACATAATGACAAATACTCATGCTAAATCCATCCTCAATTCCATGAACTCCCTCAGGAAGAGCAATACCCTCTGTGATGTGACACTGAGAGTGGAACAGAAAGACTTCCCTGCCCATCGGATTGTGTTGGCTGCCTGCAGCGACTACTTCTGTGCCATGTTCACCAGTGAGGTAGGTGGTGAGTCATCTCCTCACAAGTGAAACCTCACACGTCACTTCACAGTTGTCTCATTTCACTGAATAAAATAGTAGAAGTTGGACGTAATGGTGAATTTCTATAGTATGGTGTTAAATGGGCCGACTCTGGATAAGATCTGCCACTTGACTGTGCCTCAGTTTTCTCATCTCTGAATGAGGGATAACAGTAATACACAATAGCATACGGTTACTGTTACAGTTACTTGAGAAAATTACATATGACGTGCTTAGAACAATGTCTAGCATGTAGTAAAACAAATACCAGCTATTGGATTTTACTTACTGTTTCTTAAATTTAAATTTATTTATTTATTTATTTTTGGCTGTGTTGGGTCTTCGTTTCTGTGCGAGGGCTTTCTCCAGTTGTGGCAAGCGGGGACCACTCTTCATCGCGGTGCACGGGCCTCTCACTATCGTGGCCTCTCTTGTTGCGGAGCACAGGCTCCAGACGCGCAGGCTCAGTAGTTGTGGCTCACGGGCCCAGTTGCTCTGCGGCTTGCGGGATCCTCCCAGACCAGGGCTCGAACCCGCGTCCCCTGCATTGGCAGGCAGATTCTCAACCACTGCGCCACCAGGGAAGCCCTGCTTACTGTTTTTTAAATTTGTTTTCCTTCTTCTAAAGTTTAATATTTTAAAGTGAATACTGGGGAAGAGGGAGGGGGGAAGGAAAGAGGAGTAAGCCTCAGTCCTCATCCCATTCCTTCTAACAATATGTGGAGAAAATCAGTCTTCATTCTACCAGTGAAGGCTTTAGAGTAATTGCAAATGAGAGGGAGAGGGCTTAGTGCCTGACTCTGTGGGTGTGTGAAGTATCACCTAGAAAAATATGCTGGCTCTGGAGCACAAGCCTTTAACAAGGGAATTAGAAACAGGTTGGCTTGGCAAGAGACGAGGTACTGCTCTCAAAGTATTAGGAAAAAGACTGCCTTAGTAATTGCCTGGCAAGACAGCTAAGATGTGAAGGAGGCTGCTGGGTGAATCGTGAGGGACTCAGCTGAGCGGAGGGGAGCACTGCAGACCTCAGCTCCCAGTATCTCAAGTCTGATTTTTAAATTTTAAATAAATTGTCTTCATTTCTTTTTAAGCTTGAATGGTGAGTACACCACTGTTGATTATATCGTTTATCTCTACTTATATGTATGGCTGACATATTTCATTACAGTAACACTTTTTAAAAAATCCTCTCAACCGCCAGT
The DNA here is from genome assembly GCF_025265405.1 of Mesoplodon densirostris. Classification (NCBI taxonomy): domain Eukaryota; kingdom Metazoa; phylum Chordata; class Mammalia; order Artiodactyla; family Ziphiidae; genus Mesoplodon; species Mesoplodon densirostris. Next base: position 193,075,037 of record NC_082662.1, on the reverse strand, counting down.
GTTTTATCAGTGCGGGTGTTGCTGCTGACCTGAGTGGGAGAGATCGTGTCATGAAAATGTCAGTAACTGCCTTTTATGGGCAGATGCTGTGTTAGGTGATTGTCGCATCCCACTCACCCCAGGGGTAGTTGTTACCGTCTCATTTTACAAATGAAGAAATAAGGTCTCAGGTGTTAAATGCCTTATAGCTTGTAAATGGTAGAGGGGATTTAACCCTAAGTTAACTTAGCTTGATTCTAATTTTGATGTTCTAATTGTAAAGCCAGAGTCATGTGTGATGCTGAGCCAGTGCTCAGTCACATGGCTGGTAGGGAGACCACGGAAGCCTGACACGTTGCCCCAGCAGATCCAGGCTTTTTTTTTTTTAATTTTATTTATTTATTTTTGGCTGAGTTGGGTCTTCGTTGCTGCACGCGGGCTTTCTCTAGTTGCAGCGAGCGGGGGGCTACTCTTCGTTGCGGTGTGCAGGCTTCTCATTGCAGTGACTTCTCTTGTCACTGAGCATGGGCTCTAGGTGCGCGAGCTTCAGTAGTTGCAGCACTTGGGCTCAACAGTTGTAGCTTGCGGGCTCTAGAGCGCAGACTCAGTAGTTGTGGCTCGTGGGCTCTAGAGCGCAGGCTCAGTAGTTGTGGTGCACGGGCTTAGTTGCTCCGCGGCACGTGGGATCTTCCCAGACCGGGGCTCGAACCCGTGTCCCCTGCATTAACAGGCGGATTCTTAACCAGTGCGCCACCAGGGAAGCCCCAGGCTAATTTTAAAGTGACCCTGTGCAGGGCGGCATTACAGACCCTGTCCTATACAGTGCCCCAAGGAGCACCAGAAGCAGTGGTATTTATTTAACTGGGCGAGTGTCACAGCTGCTGGCAGGAAGCACTGAGGACTCGGCCTGCTGGCCGCTCACCACACGTTGTGCGTCCCGTCTTCACTCTTTCTCTGCATGTGCAGGAATTAGCGTGGAGTTCTGTAAAAGAACTCGCTTGTATTTTTTTCTCACCAGTGATTATTTTATAGTCTTTCTTTAAAAAATGACATCAGGCCAGAAAGTGTCAAATGGTCTTGTCCTTTTCAACTGAAGTATAATTAACCTACAACACTATGTTTGAGGTGCACAACATAGTAATTCATTATTTCTATACAATATAAAATGATCACCGCAACAAACCTAGTTACCATCTGTCACTGTTCAAATGTATTACAGTATCATTCACTTTATTCCTCATGCTGTACGTGTCATCTCTGTGACTCATTTATTTTGTAATTGGAAGTTTGTACCTCTTAATCTCCCTCATCTATTTAACTCATCCTCCTGTCCCCTTGAGGTTTTTTTTTTTGATTGAAGTATAGTTTATTTACAACATTGTGCTAGTTTCACATGTACGGCAAACTAATTCAATTATACATGTATGTTGTATATTCTTTTTCAGATTCTTTTGCATTACAGGTTATTGCAACATATTGAATATAGTTCCCTGTGCTATACAGTAGGTCCTTGTTGTTCACCTATTTTATATATAGTAGTGTGTATCTGTTAATCCCAAACTGCTAATTTTCCCTCTCCCCCACTTTGGTAACCATATATTTGTTACCTATATCTGTGAGTCTATTTCTGTTTTGTAAATAAGTTCATCACTTTTTAAGACTCCTTACAGAAATAATGTCATATGGTATTTGTCTTTCTCTGTCTGATTTACCTCACTTACTATGATAATCTCTAGGCCCATCCGTGTTGCTGCAAATGGCACAATTGTTATTACTATTTTATGGCTGAGTAATATTCCATTGTGTGTGTCTGTGTATATACATATATACACACACACACACATATATGTATACACACCACATCTTCTTTATCCTTTCATCTGTTGATGGACACTTAGGTTTCTTACATGTCTTGGTTATTATAAATAGTGCTGCTATGAACACTGGGGTGCATGTAGCTTTTCAAATTAAAGTTTTCATCTTTTCTGGATATATGCCCAGGAGTATGATAACTCTATTTATAATGATAACTCTATTTTTAGTTTTTTAAGAACCTCCATACTGTTCTGCATACCCTTGCATTGAAGTTGTTTAAAGGAGTGGTTCCAGAGACCTGGATTTTTTTTCTTTTTTTTAACATCTTTATTGGAGTATAATTGCTTTACAGTGGTGTGTTAGTTTCTGCTTTACAACAAAGTGAATAACAGCTATACATATACATATATCCCCATATCTCCTCCCTCGTGCCTCTCCCTCCCCGCCCCATCCCACCCCTCTAGGTGCTCACAAAGCACCGAGCTGATCTCCCTGTGCTATGCGGCTGCTTCCCACTACCTATCTGTTTTACATTTGGTAGTGTATATATGTCCATGCCACTCTCTCACTTCGTCCCAGCTTACCCTTCCCCCTCCCCGTGTTCTCAGGTCCATTCTCTACGTCTGCATCTTTATTCCTGTCCTGCCCCTAGGTTCTTCAGAACCTTTTTTTTTTTTTTTTTTTAGATTCCATATATATGTGTTAGCATACGGTATTTCTTTTTCTCTTTCTGACTTCACTCTGTATGACAGACTCTAGGTCCATCCACCTCACTACAAATAACTCTTATTTTGTTTCTTTTTATGGCCGAGTAATATTACATTGTATATATGTGCCACATCTTCTTTATCCATTCATCTGTGGATGGACAGTTAGGTTGCTTCCATGTCCTGGCTATTGTAACTAGAGCCGCAATGAACATTGTGGTACATGACTCTTTTTGAATTATGGTTTTCTCAGGGTATATGCCCAGTAGTGGGATTGCTGGGTCGTATGGTAGTTCTATTTGTAGTTTTTTAAGGAACCTCCATACTGTTCTCTATAGTGACTGTATCAATTTACATTCCCACCAACAGTGCAAGAGGGTTCCCTTTTCTCCACACCCTCTCCAGCATTTATAGTTTGTAGATTTTTTGACGATGGCCATTCTGACTGGTGTGAGATGATATCTCATTGTAGTTTTGATTTGAATTTCTCTAATGATTAGTGATGTTGAGCATCCTTTCACGTGTTTGTTGGCAATCTGTATATCTTCTTTGGAGAAATGTCTGTTTAGGTCTTCTGCCCATTTTTGGATTGGGTTGTTCGTTTTTTTTGATATTGAGCTGCATGAGCTGCTTGTAAATTTTGGAGGTTAATCCTTCGTCAGTTGCTTCATTTGCAAATATTTTCTCCCATTCTGAGCATTGTCTTTTCATCTTATTTATGGTTTCCTTTGCTGTGCAAAAAGCTTTTAAGTTTCATTAGGTCCCATTTGTTTATTTTTTTTTAATTTGCATTTCTCTAGGAGGTGGGAGAGACCTGGATTTTAGGTTCAGTTCTCTTAGTAATTCTGTGTGAACCCTGGTGACCATCTAACCTCACTAGGTTGTCTGTAGAACAGAGTGATTGAACTTGATGGCTTGTTCGTTCTCTTCCATCCCTAAATTGCTCCTTAAATGTGGTGCAACTGAAAGAGCACAGGGTGAGGCAGGAGGCCTGGCTTTGATCTGTCGCTTATTACTTGAGGCCTTGGTTAAGTCACGTAACTTCTCTGAACCTTAGATCCTTTATGTCTTAAAGGGCAGTAATATCAGACCTAACTGCCTTACCAGGTTGCTGTGAGAATCAGATGAAATAATAGTAAATGAGAGGCACCCTGAAAAATTGTAAAGCAAATATTAATGTGAAATACTACAGTTGCTCTAAGTTATTACATAGTGATCTCATTTACATATTTAAGCTATTTGGCTAATGGGAATATAGTTTATTGACTAAGAAATTCCTGGCATAAATGTACTCATGTTTCTGTTTGTAAATACTTACGCTGTGTTAAATGTTAGTAAAATGTTTTTCCAAAATAGTGTACTGGTGACTTTTTGTCTTGTTAGGGATTTATTTTGTTCTTGGCTTTGGTAGAGAATACTTTCTGATTATTATTCTGGGCTGATGATAAAGATTTAGTTCATAATGGACGTGCACTGGAATTCTGTAAGTAATTGGAATTTCTAAACTAAGGTTACAATCTAGTAAAATTTTCGTAAGGTAATCAGTTTTCAGATAGTTGACTATCCTGTAAAAGTGAAGATTTCTACCCTTAGCTAAACCATTTTCTATGATTATCTGGCCTCAACTATATTCATAACTCCAAGGATATAGTCTAGATTAAATGTACCCCCAGTAATTTGGTAATCCCAAAAGAGAGTCAACCCAGTATTTGAAGAAGTATCACACAAGCCTGTTGTCTTCAGCGGTACAGCAGAAGCCCTCTCAAGATGACCTGCGTGTCGTCTAGGGACAGATAGGACAGTGCTGGCTTATCCTGGAGGGTCTGGAGCTGGAACTCCCGGGGCATCTACAAGCATGAAATCTCAGCGAAGTTTGTATTTCATCTTAAAAGCTCATGGACACTAGTGGCATGCTCATGGCAACTTTTGGTTCTATTTGGTGTTACGTCTGTATTTGTTTTAATATGAAAGCAGCACTTAAAGTTATTCACAAGTAAAATTAATATTCCAGGGAGGTGTCACCTCTGTATCTTCTTGGGTTACACATAGCTCCCCCCATTTGAAAAGCTACAAATATATGCCGTGTTTGCTTTGTACAAATCAAACAAAATAGTCGATCTTTTTTTTTAGATCTTTCGGCACATAGACAAAAATAGGATTTGAATTCCCAAAGCATGAAATTTCTAACCTGATTCTTAGGCGTTGAGCCAGGGTTCCTCCGATATTCAGTTAATATTGTTAATGTCCCTTGAAGCTCTTGTATATGAGACTCTGCCTTAATCTTGTGGAAGTATAACCACCATGATTTCATACCCTTTGAACTTTCAGCTTTCAGAGAAGGGGAAACCGTATGTAGATATCCAGGGTTTAACTGCCTCGACCATGGAAATCCTGTTGGACTTTGTGTACACAGAGACCGTGCACGTGACGGTGGAGAATGTCCAGGAACTGCTCCCTGCAGCCTGCCTGCTTCAGCTGAAAGGTACAGGTGCTAAAGTTGTTCGTGCCACAGTGACTCTGGAGATGTTTAAAATTCGTGATGTAAACTTAATCGTGAAAATTAAGGAGACAGACTGTGGGCCTCATGTTTACTGCCCATGGCACACAAGCTGAGATTTCAAGTGCGGTATAGAGTAGCCTCCAAATGTGAGTCTTTGGCTCTTTGGAAGAGAGCATTTACTTTTTGTTTTTAAAAAAGTGGAGGAGGGGATAATAGATGCCTTTCCTTCCATGTATGTGCACAACAGTCCTGCAGGGAAACACAGAAAACTGATAAGCGTCGTTTCCTCCGTGGAAGGGAACTAGATGGCCAGGTGGGTCGGGAGGCTGGGGGGACTATTCACATAAACCCTTCTGTGCCTTTAATTTGTTGAATCATGTAAATTATCTATTAAAAATTTAAATTGACGCACAAAAATGAAAGTGTAAAGTTTTCACAGGATTGGAGATGATCCCCCTTCCAATTCCCAACCTGTCTGTCCTCACCTCCAGTTCTGTTTCTGTTATTTTCAGTTTTTGATACATGATTGAAACAGTGTGAAGCTTTTGCCTTAGTGCACAGCTCTAACATTAATTTTATACTCTGAGCTTTTCAGTTAGACAAATATGAGATTGTTATCAGTATCTCCTATTTTTCCTTCACCGGAGTCTTTTAGTACGTCTTCATGTAGAGTAGAAATTAGGTACACTGTGCTAAATTAAGTTGATTTTATAGCTTGATTCCCAAGAGTTTTATAGGCATGTTTGTTTAATTGTGGTGGTGTCCATACAAGCAGTTCGTCTTGCTGTACTTGTTCTAATGCAGCAGCAGATATTTGTAAAGTCCTTGCAGAAGGCCACACAGCACATAAGACAAAAATAGGATTTGAATTCCCAAAGCATAAAATTTCTAACCTGATTCTTAGGTGTTGAGCCAGGGTTCCTCTGATACAACATGGAGATGTTGTGATCCAAGAATATAGGCCCATCTACCTGGCCGAGTGTCCTCAAGGACTCACTGTTTTTGTCTGTCCTAGGCGTGAAGCAAGCCTGCTGCGAGTTCTTGGAAAGCCAGCTGGACCCTTCTAACTGCCTGGGTATCAGGGACTTTGCGGAAACTCACAACTGTGTTGATCTGATGCAAGCAGCTGAGGTTTTTAGCCAGAAGCATTTTCCTGAAGTGGTGCAGCATGAAGAATTCATTCTTCTCAGTCAAGGAGAGGTGGAAAAGCTCATCAAGTGTGATGAGATCCAGGTACAGACTTGGCTTGGCATTAGCTCTCTTCAGGACTGGGCCAGAAGACCAGAAAGCAAGGTGGAGTTGTTATACTTCTGTAGCAGGGTCCATATTAAGCTCTGAGGTTTCATTAAATGTCCCTGAAATTACGTGCCAAACGTATTTGCCTATTTATGGGAGTTCGCTACCTCCCTCAATGAAATTTGTGATCCCAGCGGTTCAGAATCACTATTAAACAGTATGGAATAAGCATTTTAAAACATTTACCAAGAATGTCTTCCCGTATAGCCATCGCCATGCCAGGTGCTGGGGAGCCAAGAGTGCATAAGAGACAGTCTTGTTTCCAGAGAATTCACAGTGTAGTAGTGGCGACAAACAGGAAGACAAAAATGATGACTGAGTGTCAGGAGAATAATGAGCCTGTTCAAGGGGAGGAAATTCCATAGAGGAGAGAAGAAAACCTTCTGGATTTAAACGAGATCGTAAAGGGGGCGGATCAGAAAGGCCGGGGCAGCAGGTTGGAGATGGTGAGCCGGAGGCAGCTCATCAGCGCCCATGGAAGTAGAGGGCCCTGCGGACCGGGCGTTGACGCCGTAGGGTCCCGCCTCCGTGTGCAGGAGCGCCCAGGGCCATGGCCCAGTGGGGAGCGAGCCTTCGTCCTCCGCAAGCGGGAGGTGGGGGGTGTGCGCGTGTGGATCTGTAGTTAGGCTGGGAGCTGCAGTGAGTGCAGCGGGGGCTGTGCGTGTCGCCGCAGCCAGGCATTCCTCTCCAGCGCTCCAGCCCTCTGGTTAGGAGCTTCTGGAAGACACCTAGCAGAGCCAAGTGCTGGGGAGGAGTCTACCTGTTGGGTTTGTTTTCCCCAGTGAGGAGACATTCGATTCTCTAAGGAGGCTAAGAGTTCTTTTATTTTTTTTTCCTCTCTCACTCTCCTGAGATAATAATGAGAAACGACTTTAAACGTTTACTTATTTATTTATTTGGCTGTGCCGGGTCTTAGTTGCGGCATGCAGGCTCTATCTAGTTCCCTGACCAGGGATCGAACCCGGGCCTCTACATTGGGAGCACAGAGTCTTAATCGTTGGACTGCTGGGGAAGTCCGGCATTTGTAAATCGTGTTCAGTTCTCAGAACTGTGTCCATTTTTCAGAGGAGGAAACTGGCGCTGTGATTAGTCATCACCCTCACCCCGCTAGGAGGGGCAGGACTTGCACCGCCCATCTGCATCCACAGTCTGCTCTCTTCACCACGGAGCTGTGAGCTGTGTTTCTATTTGACCAGATCTGGAAGTAGTCACAGCAACCATTTATTTTAGAACAGTGGAGACTGGGGGATAAAACCAGATGGAACAGGGAGGGCAAACAACTGACCTCTGCAGAAGCCAGGATGAACTCTTTTGTACAGTCTTCCTTAAGTGTCCAGCGAGACTGGCCTTTGCTTTTTTTCAGCAAATGACATTTTTTGTCTTTCATATACCAGCCAGAAACAGGAACCAGATGTCTGGCCCCGGGGCTAACGCTTCCTCTGGACCATGTAAAACAATAGTACTTGAAACAATGGAGGCAGCGTGGCACGTTGTTTAAAACAACACGGGCTTCAGGGTCACACTGGGGTTTGGGCTTGGCTGTGTGACGCGTGTCCCCTAACCCCTGACCTTCAGATCCCTCTCCCATAAAATGTAGATACTAGTCGTACTTATTACGTAGGGCTGTTCTGAGCATTAAATAAGAATGTCAGTGCCTGATACATAAACGAAGTCTCTGAGAAAATTTATTATGGAGAATATTTTCTCCATAGTGAAGCATTAGTGTTGGGGGCTCTTCTTCCCAGTTTAGCTATTTCTCTGCAATTCTAGTTTATTCTGTCCTCAGTAAGATAAAGGATCTCTGCTCATGATTGAAAAAACCCATTTTAAATGGATATATCTAATTGAAACCTAGAACGTGTCAGAGTCTAGCACGCAGCTGTTCAGAACTATTAGCCTGTCATCCTTGCCTTTAACCAAAGTTTATTTAAAAAGCCATGACCGCCCTCCTGCACCCTCACCTGCAGGTACTCCGTGAGTAGGCTGGGTTAGTTCGACCTCCCATAAATTTGGTTACACAGATTCTATCATCACTGCCGTAGGCTAAGCATCACCTTTGGCCTGATGGACCAGAGTAGCTTCTAACTGGCCTCCCAGCTCTTAGCCCTTCTGAACCGCCCTCCCGCGGCTCTCGGAGAAATCTTTACCAGACGTCCGTGGGGCCCAACACTGGCCTACTTGAAGCCTGTGAAAGGTTTAGAGTGAAATCCAGTCTCCTGATGCTCTGTTTACTTCTCCAGCTTGATCTTTCTCATCCCCTCCCTCATTCATTCTGCCACACCAGCCTCTGTCGTTTCCCAGGCTGTCCAATAGAAAGTCCTGTGAAGATGGAAAGGACCTGTGTCTGTGCTGTCCAGTTCACTGGCCACTAGCTACAGGTGGCTGTTGAGCACTTGAAATGTGGCCAGTGTGACTGAGAAGCTGAATTTTTTTTGGCCACGTTCATTGCTATTAAGGACAGACTTTGGGGGTTTTGGGGGGTTTTTCAGCCGCACCACACGGCTTTCGGGATCTTAGTTCCCCGACCAGGGATTGAACCTGTGCTCCCTTCAATGGAAGCGTGGAGTCCTAACCACTGGACCGCCAGGGAATTCCCGAAGCTGAATTTTTAATTTAACTTCATTTTAATTAATGTAGGTGTAAATAGCACACGTGGCTCATGGCTACTGTGTTGGAAAGTGTAGTTGTAGGGCTTTTCCAAGTGCTTTCTGTCTGCCCCGAGGCTACTGCTAACTGCTACTCTTCCATCAGGTTTAAACCTGTTGCTCCTGCAGGGAGGCATTCCCTGTCCCGTCAGCCTAATGAAATCTCATGTTATTCTGTCTCATAGCCCCTGTACTTTTCCTACGTGGTACATAACGACAGAGTGGGATTGTTCGTTTTTCTGATTTAACAATTATCTCCCCACTTAAGAGGAAGGTTCATGTCTGATTTCACCGTTGTATAATTACCCTCCACGATTCCTGGCACTAGTAGGTGTTTGGTAAATCCATCAAATGAATGAACATTCTGAAACATTTTCTGTATTTTCAACTCTTGAGAGAAGTCCACAGAGTGATGTCTTTGTCTGGGCACTGTCACACTCTGAAAGTTATCTCAGAACAGACACACTCTAGGGGCTGATGGAGGGACACAGGCCTAGTCCTCAGGTGTCAGTTTCAGGGAGGTACTAGGTGTTACTGTACCGTATGCTTGTCCAGGGACGTAATGTAGGTTTTCTAGGGTGTGTCTTATCCAGTCTGTCATATGTAGCTTAGACCTAAGTTCCCCAAATGATTAATTGTATGTGTCATCTCAAATAGCACGGTGCCTAATACAGAGTAGTTGCTCAAATACTAATTGACAGTGCTTTGAAGACCCTGCACTCTTTACGATGCCTTAAGGGAAGTTCCTGCTCACAGCCTTGGCTGAGGGGTCCGAGAGTGAGCATGGAGGTCCTTAGACAACACCTATGAATATAAGTTATTTTAGGAGCCAGTTTCGGGGGCTTCCCTGGTGGCTCAGTGGTTAAGAATCCGGCTGCCAATGCAGGGGACACGGGTTCGACCCCTGGTCCGGGAAGATCCCACATGCCGCGGAGCAGCTAATCCCGTGCGCCACAACTACTGAGCCTGAGCTCTAGGTCCCGCGAGCCACAACTGCTGAGCCCGTGTGCCGCAACAACTGAAGCCCGTGTGCCTAGAGCCCGTGCTCCGCAACAAGAGAAGCCACTGCGATGAGAAGCCCACGCACCGCAACGAAGCCTAGCTCCCGCTCGCCAGAACTAGAGAAAGCCCGCGTGCAGCAACGAAGACCCAACGCAGCCAAAAATAAAAATAAACAAAATAAATTTAAAAAAAGAGCCAGTTTCGAATAGGGCAGCAGATTCCCCCTTCCCCTGCTGAAGTTTCAGAAATAACCAGAAAAAAATTCAGGAATGGGGAAAATTCTGAATTAAAAGCCGATTTGTGACTGACGGTCTATTAGGGACTCTCTCTCTTAGGTTTTTTTCACCCGATTTGACTATAACTCTCTTCATGATCTCAGCAAGTTGTGTCTGAAACGATTGTTTTCCCAAGAGCCTGCTTATTTCTGGGAGATGGGAAATAACGGTGGCGGGAATGGGGCGGGAAGGGAAGGGAAGCAAGGTTACAGAGCAGCCCCACCATGTGGTCACGCACTCGCAGGTGGATTCTGAAGAGCCCGTCTTCGAGGCTGTCATCAACTGGGTGAAGCACGCCAGGGAGGGGCGGGAAGAGTCTCTGCCGGACCTGCTGCAGTACGTCCGTATGCCCCTGCTGACGCCCAGGTACATCACGGATGTCATAGATGCCGAGGTGAGCCACACAGGACCCAGGGCTGTGGGTATCTCTTGTAGCTTCGTGTCGTGAACCCAGAACTGGTCACCTCAGAGGAGGCACAAGCGTCCTGGGAAGCATGTCCCAGTGGGCCTGGGGCAGGGAGTCTGCAGGCGGTCGCTTGGCCGGTCAGTCTCCTGGCAGAAATGAAAGTCTATGGCTTAATTTAATTTTGTGCTTTGTTGTCTTTTCATTTTACGTGCTCCTCAGTGTTTTGCATAAGCAACATTGGATGATAAGTTTTGTCCCCTTCTCTGTTAAACAGCAATTGTTCCAAATTGCCTTGGAAAAGGTGCTTTGCTTACCTAGTCTCTATTTTTGACTTCTAGTGAGGCCAGCATGAAAGGAGTTTGATGCATTTATTGGGTTGGCCAAAAGGTTCCTTCAGTTTTTAAGTAAAAATAAAAGACACATTTTTCATTTTCACCAAGAACTTTATTGAAAGACGTATTCACCGTTTTTTTCCACTACCTTCTGTCCTTTTTCAGGCAACTTCATAATTCCATCTTCCCAAAACTTTTTATCTTTTGAGCAAAGAACTGTTCCAGGTGCATTTTACAGTATTCCGGGGAATTGGAATTTTTTCCATTAAGAGAATTTTGTAAAGATCAAAATAAGTGGAGATCCGAAGGTACAATGTCTGGCAGGTGAATCAGAACTTCCCAGCCAAGCTGTAACAGTTTCTGCCTGGTCATCAAAGAAAAATGCAGCCTTGCGTTATCCTGATGGAAGATTACACGTTTTCTGTTGACTAATTCTGGGTGCTTTTCGTTGAGTGCTGCTTTCAGTTGGTCTAACTGGGAGCAGTACTTGATGAAATTAATCATTTCATTTTCCGAAAGGAGCTCAAAATAGAGGACTCCCTTCCAATCCCACCATATACACAACATCACCTTCTTTGGATGAAGACCGGCCTTTGGTGTGGTTGATGGTGGTTCATTTCGCTTGCCCCACGATCTCTTCCGTTCCACATTGTTGTACACTATCCACTTTTCTTCGTCAGTCATAATTTAAAAATGGAACATTTTTGTTACCTTTCAGTAGAGAATCGCTTGCGGTAATATGGTCAAGAAGGTTTTTTTCCACTTAATACTGAACCCAGACATCAAAGCAATTAACCAAGCTGGTGCAAATGATTTTCAATGCTTGATTTGGCCCTTTTGAGTCTCCCGCGTGGTATAACGTTGACTTTCGCAATGAATGTCTCGATTTGATCACTATCAACTGGTCTGCCAGACCGTGGAGCATTGTCCAGTGAGAAATCTCCAGCACGAAACTTCGCAAAGCACTTTTGACACATTTGATTAGTCACAGCACCTTCTCCATACACTACACAAATCGTTTTCTGCGTTTCAGTTGCATTTTTAACCTTTCTTGAAATAATAAAGCATGATATGCCAAGAATGTTGCTTTTTTCTTCCATCTTCAGTATTAAAATGGCTACAGAAAAATTCAACGATTTTGATAAGTATTTTTTATGCACGCTGATATGACAGCTGTCACAATACAATCTAAAAAAATTGTTTCGAAGGAAGTTAAAGTCAGCTAAGTGCTACTAGAGCCAGCTTAGGAAAAAACCGAACGAACTTTTTGGTCAACCCAATAATATCAACTTGGATCATATCGTGTTTGTTTATAAGTGTTTCTCCAGCCTGAGATCTCGGTGGTGCGTTTTCTGACCTTCACCATGTGCATTACCTGGAGGCTACCCTGGGGGCCGCTGATTTGTAATGTGTAGGTGAGGCCCTGTCGGCCGTGTGTGCTCCTGCTTCTGGCCCAACCCTGGTCTCTTTGGAAGTTAATTACAGACACAGCTTTGCAGTCGTTCGCATTAGGAAAGATGCCCGTGATTAGTGTCACATCTCAAATTCTTTGCCTCCTGTTTGTAATTTCTTCCTTATAGTCCCCTCACATAACCCCTCACATACCTTTGAATCATGTAACGTCTATTCAAAAAATCTTTTTTTAATCATTCCGGAAACCCGTAGCATAATTATTACCAGCAGCCCTCCTGGAACCACAGGGCTTTGGAAACTGGTTTTCTGTGTTAAGAATTTAATTCTTTATATGTGCCATTTATGCTTTTATTAGAGGTGGTCCTGCAGCTCACTCTCCTACCTGCTGTATTTCAGCCTTTCATCCGCTGTAGTTTACAGTGCAGGGACCTCGTTGATGAAGCAAAGAAGTTTCATCTGAGGCCTGAGCTGCGCAGTCAGATGCAGGGACCCAGGACAAGGGCGCGTCTAGGTAAGGTGGCATCTTGTATTAATTGTGTCAACTTGTACAAGTCCCTTTATCACCCTGAGCTTTCTTTCCTATAAACCAAGGATATCTTCCCTTCTATTTCACATAACTCTTTGGAGGATTACATGAGATAAAGTGTGTGAAACCACTTCATAAATTGTCAAGTATCATGCACCATAAGTTATCACTGTATTTCAGTATATTTGGAGCCTGTGAATTAGAAATATCTCAAATGTCATGTAGTGAGTAAGTGATCTGCTTCCCCCACCTCTGCCCTTCTCCACGTGAAGAGAAAAGAGGAAGGGGAAGCAGCAGCGTGGTGACCTGCAGAGGAGTCCTGGGTGGTCAGAGGCAATGGCATGCGGTGGTCAAGGGCCTGGACTCAAGCCAGACTGTGGGTTGGGTGCAGGTCCCCATTTACCACTTGCCAGGTGTTCGGCAGGAAACTCAGCCTCTCTGTGTCAGTTGCCTCATCTGTAAAATGGGGGCCATCATAGCTCCTCCCTTGAAGGTTGTCGTGAAGAGCAAGTGAAAGGCTGAGAACGGCTCTCGGCACACGTGAGTGCTGTGCACGGAGGCTGTCATGTCGGCAGACAGACCTGGGTTCAGATCCCAGCCCAGCCAGTGACTGGCTGGTTGTGAGCCTGGGCAGGGTGTCCACTTGTCTGAGCCGACGCTTCCGCCTCTGAAATGAGGACACTAATGTCTTATCACACTGGTTGTTGTGGAGGCCCAATGACATCACGCATGCAAGATGCCTGACATTGCAGCTGGCACGTAATCTGTGCTCAAATGTTACGTCACTTCCATTTCACTGTCCCAGGATCCTAGATACTGTATGTAGTAATAGCATTTCATAGGTTATAAATTACTCTGTGTATATGGGGTGGTATCTCGTTTTTATCACTTCCTATTTTTGCTCTTATCTGACTGTGGACTCGTGTGCTAAGGTGTTAATTGATAATTAAGCCTTTCATTGATAGATTTAAGTAGAATGATGATTTATCTCATTTTTTAATGGCATAAGTAGTACATATCTGTAGAAGTTTTAGAAATACAGAGGAGCAAAAAATAAATAAATGAGTCATCCATAATTCCACCACCCAGAGATACTACTTTTTGTTATTGTTATTTTTAAAGGGATGCTGTTCTGTTAATTCCTGGGAGATGACAAAAAGTGATCTGTATTGCTTGTTATACACAGAGATATGTAATCAACACAAGATAAATGGAGAAAATACAAAAGGAAATTTTTTTAAAAAGATTGAAGGACTAAGTGAAAAATCATGAAAATATTAGAAGAAATTATACGAAAATTATTTGTATAACTTCTGGGTGGGAGCCTTTTTTTCTATTTTTAATTGTGGTAAAATATACATAACATAAAATTTACCATCTTCTCCATTTTAAGTGTACAGATCAGCAGTGTTAAATACATTCACACGGTTGTACAAGCCATGTCCAGAACTCTTCTCATCTTACAAAACTGGGATTCTGTATCCATGAGAGAGCAACCTCCCTTCTCTCTACTCCCCTTTTTTAACTAAAACAGAAAAACCTAGAACTATTCAAGGTTACTTGACTGCATCAGTTTTTTGGGGTTTTTTGTTTTTTTAAAATTGATGGCAAAAGACGTAAAGTCAAAAGACGGGGACTGGGAGAAAATATACTCAATATGTATGACAAAAGGTTAACATTTCTACGTAAAAAGAACCCATATGTATCAACAAGAAAGAGAGCAGTGACCCCACAGAAGCCGGCATGGGAGGCGCACAGGTAGCACACAGAGGAGGACGTGTGAGGGAACACCGTGCGCTTAAAAGATTCTCCACTAGGAGGTCTGGAACCACAGATTAGAACAAGGTAGTCACTAGAGTTTAAAACGGGCACACCCTGTGTGTCCCACCTCCGGGAATCTGTACTGTAGAAACAGTGTGTCAGTACAGAAATAAGCACATATGAGGAAAGATATATGCATAAGAACGTTTACTATAAATTGCTAATATCCAGAAAAAAATGAATACAACCTGAATGCCAAGTAAAGGGGGATTAATGGTTGACTGAATTATAGCACAGCTGTACCATGGAATGTCACGAAACTGTTAAAAGCATTGAGTCAGATACACGTAAGATTAATTGTGTACACTGAGTGGGGGAAAAGAAAGAGGCAAAAGCTCCTATATATGTGCGTTTGCCTGAGCATAAACAAACGACATGTATACAGGATAAACAGTAAACCTTTAATAAAGTGAGATTGCGGGGGAATATTAACTACTAGTGTTTTGTTTATATACCTCCGTGTTATTACCATAAGCTTACAGAGAAGATAACAAATATATATTCTGGAAGTACCAGGTAAGCCAGTGATGTAGAGGAAAGAATCTGGCACTAGGAGATAAGACATCTCTCTTACTTGGATTTTTCACTCCCGGTTCTGTTACTCTGCTAACGTGCTGTTTGAACTTCGACAAGTCCTTCAGCTTCTCTGGATTACCATTTCTTCTTCGGCATATGAAAGGAGTTAAATTCAGCCACTAGAGTTCTTTCCAATACAGAAGATGTGTTTCTTTCTTGTAGACCCAGAAGTGTCCCAACCAGTACATAATTGCTTGTTAAATCGAACTAAGTCCAATGAAAATTTGTGTGAACCACCAAACCCAGAAGGTTCTTTAGAGTGCATTTCCTGCTTTTCTTTGAACAGGCAGCAGAAAGCTCCTGCTTCCTCAGAGAACTTGCTTATTGTCCTGACCTTGAGGGTTTAGAATATGATTCTACACGCCCTCATAGTTTTGAGGTCATTTTTTCAAAAGTTCTAGGAAGGAAATAATGAAACTGTTCCCTACCAGATTCTTAATTTAGCATCTCCACGTTAGTACCTTAGAAGTAAATTGTTCCAGCCATCCTGTCCTCTCTGCCCGTCTCTATTCATAGAGGTTGCTAAGTCAGTTACCAGGATGATGGCTCTTTGCATACAGCATAAGGAAATTAAATATACAGCTGAGGAAAAACAGCATGCCAACTAATGTGTGGGGATTTTGTTTTAATTGTTAATCTTACCCATTACTCTCTCATAAAAGATGTAATAGAAATTGTAGTTCCTACCTTGTCACTGGCTTCTTTTCTGAGCACATGGAAATGTCTGTCCCTGAACCTGTTCTTAGCAGTCCTGCAGCCTGTCTGCACTTTCCTCCAACAAAACACCCCAGCGCACACACGTTCCCCTCCTCCCCCCCCAAAAAAATAGTGACTGGCACTGTTGGGACGCCTTGGTGTGAGTAATGCGCCTTTTCACACTGCTCTTATCAGGTGTTTTAGACACATTTTCCTCATCATAAAGATAAGAATCTAACTTGGCAAGTGCCCCATTCCTTGGCAGAGAACAAACAGGCTTCCTTCTGGTCAGCCCTTTCCCTGGCTTTTTCTCACATTAGTAAGTCTGCTGGAGTAGTGGTCCCAGCTGAGGGTCCAAAAACAGTGAAACCCTAGGAGTTCCTCTGAGGGAGGAAGACTTTCTAGGCACAAAGCAATAGAAGAAGTTGCAAAAGGAAAGGCCAGTGTACTTGACTAAATAAAAACCATGTACAACACTGTAAGACAAATCAGGAAAATAAATCTGCTGCAGCCACAGCAAAAGGTTAAAGTCGTTTGCATGCAAAGAGCTCATAAAAATGCGTGCAAGAAAGAAACACTAGAGACTTGAGTGTACGGCTCATAGAAGGGGAGTCCTGCTAAATATAAGGGGTGAGATTCGGCCAAAGTAGTTATAAAGTCTTAGCAGTGATAAGGCAAGAATTAAGACAATAAATACAATTTTTTGCCTACCAAAGTATCAAAGAATAAAAGAACAATACCAGTGCTACAGAGAGTAGAATGGATTGGCACCTTTAGAGTGTTGGTGGGGATGGAATTTGTTTCAACCTCAGTATCTTATAATACAGATCAAAAGATTTCTTTAAGGTTCATGTTCTTCACTAGGCAGTCCTCCCATTACTGTGTTAAGAAAATGACTGGGAAAAGTTTCATATTCAAGGATGTTTATCATAGGATTATATGTGATTATTTATAACCCCAAATCATGAACTCCTGAAATGCCTAAGAATATTAAAATCATATATTAAAGGATTTTGTTAATATCTTGAGAAAATGAAATAAAATAGGACGCACTACAATATGGTCCCATTTATGTTTTATAAATATTTAGAAACAAAACTGGAAGGAAATAATCTTATGTTTTGCTGTGTCTTTGTATTGTGGAATTATAGCTAAATTTTTTTCATAACACTTTCTTTTTAAGCTTTTTAACACTAATAATGTATTTTATATATTATATGTTTTATAATCACAAGACATAAAATTCTTAAATCTTTTTAACCAAAGGGTGGGTAACATGTGAGTGAGGATGACAGTCATATTAGCCCTTGAGTTATTTTTTAGACTTTTTAAAAGAAAATCAATTTTGTGCTAGAAAAAGCTACACAGGCTAAACAGACATCAGAATTGACTAAAATTACATGTTTTCAGTGTTAAAACACTGGCCCTCTCATCCTTATCAAAAGCTCTGTTGGCACTGACATGAACTCCGGCTGCAGTGGGGAAGTTAACCACTTAAACTCACGTGGCAGGCAGTCTTTCAAAACACAGGATCTTTGAGGGAAAGTAATGAAAAGAGGTCTTCCTTGCAGAGGTTCGGACACCCCAGCCTCTAGTGATCTAGGAGCCCCAGGGTTCAGAGCCATAAATCACTGAGCGACTCACACTGACACCTTGTCCACGTTCCTCTGTGGATGCAGGTTACCAGGAGGTTTACTGAGAAACTTGCAGCCAACGGGAGTGCTATTGGTCCTCCAGATTTTGAAATTAAAGCTGAAAATCAATGGTATTTTTTTTAATGTGCGAAGCATAGAAAATCCCCTCGGTTGTTGTGGGTGCTTTCGGGACTCATCACTGTCTCACCTCCTCTGCTCAAGTCAGAGGGGGAGAAAGGGGCAGATGGCGGGAAAGTGCTGCCAACGCAGGCCCTGGCCTCCCCCAGCTTGGAGGGATTTCAGAAATAAAATCTGCATCATACAAAAGGGCCCTTTGTTCAAATGCTTTGTTTTCTAAAAGGAGATGGCTGCTCACCTTGGAGAAGGGGCCACGTACTTTATTTGGCAAGTTCACAGACAGGTGCCCTCTCAGAGGGGGAAGTTAAAGTCCATGCTTTATGTGTGGGTTTAAGAAAAATTTCAAACATGTATAAAAACAGAATAATATAAGGATTTGCCCCATACCTATTGTCCAGTTTCAACAATTGTCAACTCATAGCCTACATATTTTGAAGCAAATCCCAGACAGGATAAAATTCCATCCATATATATTATGCTTTCGTGTGTATCTCTAAAAGATAAGAAACACACAACCAAGTATTTACCAGGATTTATCTTCATCAGATATCAAGTACACACACACACTTCCTCAGTTTTCCCGTAATTGATTTTTCTTTGTTTTTGACACTTCAGTTGCTCCAATCAGGATCCAGACAAGGCCCACACATTGCACTGAGTTCATAGCACTCTTTCGTCTCTTTTATTTTATTTTGAAACTATTTTTTTCCACATATTTTTGTTGGGCTTTAATTAATTTATTTATTTTTTGGCTGCATTGCGTCTTGGTTGCTGCGCGTGAGCTTTCTCTAGTTGCGGCGAGCTGGGGCTAGTCTTCGTTGTGGTGCGTGGGCTTCTCATTGTGGTGGCTTCTCTTGTTGTGGAGCCCGTGCTGTAGGCGCACAGGCTTCAGTAGTTGTGGCGTGTGGGCTCAGTAGTTGTGGCTTGCAGGCTCTAGAGCACAGGATCGGTAGCTGTGGTGCACAGGCTTAGTTGCTCCATGGCATGTGGGATCTTCCTGGACCAGGGATTGAACCCGTGTCCCTGCATTGGTAGGCAGATTCTTAACCACTGTGCCACCAGGGAAGTCCTCTTTAGTCTCTTTTAATCCATAGTTTTTTCCCTCCTGCTTTGGTTTTCCTTTGCAATTTATCTGTTAAAGAAACCTGTAGAATTTCCCACAGTCTAGATTCTGTTGACTGCATCGAAGTAGTCTCATTTAGCACATTCTTCTGTCCCCTGTATCTCCTGTAAACTGGTGGTTAGACTAGACGCTTGATAAGAGTCAAGATTCAGCCTCGGGCTTCCCTGGTGGCGCAGTGGTTGAGAGTCCACCTGCCGATGTAGGGGACACGGGTTCGTGCCCCGGTCCGGGAATATCCCACATGCCGTGGAGCGGCTGGGCCCGTGAGCCATGGCCGCTGAGCCTGCGCGTCCAGAGCCTGTGCTCCGCAATGGGAGAGGCCACAACAGTGCGAGGCCCGCGTACCGCAACAAAAAAAAAAAAAAAAAAGATTCAGCCTCAATTTTTCGGCAAGAATACTTCGTAAGTGATGGTGGCGTGCTTCCTGCTGAGTGTTGTGAAGCGTATGTGAGCTTTTCCCTGATGGTCATAGCAGCTGTGGGTGACTGTCACAGCCGTGACTTCATTAGGGGCTTGTCTGTATTTCTTGTCAGTTTAAAGGCACTGCATTTGCTCTTTCAAGTCCAGGTCAACAAAACGCCCTCCTGGTGACTGAATTTCCCTAAATGCTCCAGCTAAGTGTTCTCTCCAGTAGAACAATACACGGGGGACTTCCTCAAAAGAAATATTATCAGAATAAGATTATCCAAATAAGTCCTTAGGGGAAAGGGGACGATATAAAAGCTATCAAAATGTCTTGTTTGGGAAAATAGTAGAGAAAAAGACTCCCTTTTAAAAGCCTAGTCTTATGATTACCTGGCAGTTTTGATGAATTAGCAGGGAATGTAGTCGTATAGTTGGCTAATCTGGAAAAATAAAAGTCATGGAAAAGATTTTTTTAATCTATCATTTGGTTCCTAAGCCACAACTCTCAACTTTTTGGGGACAAGGTTAGGAGAGCATTCTTTGCCATCGCAAAAAAATCTCCCCTTTTGAGTTTTACAGGGTGAGAAGGGCAGAGAGAGCCCCTCCAGCCTCCAGCCTGCACTTGGGGCCCGTTGTGAAATCAGCCAAGTTGTCTAGATGGGTTGAAATGGTGTAGGGTGTGTTCATGCTTGCCTTCCGGAGTTTTAACGTTGTCCAGAAATTTAAATTTCAGAGATTCGGGTTCTCAGGAAGAAATAATTTCCTGTTAGGCAGCCTAATGAATCTCCTGCTTCAGATGGCTTCTCTGCGCTGCAGAGAACAAGGTATCCTAGCCCCATTTCTCCTTCTCCTTCCCTGGGAGGAGTTACCCAGCAGCGATGGGGAAGTGACCTCTCTCCTTCTCCCTTGTCCTCAGGAGCCAACGAAGTGCTTCTGGTGGTTGGGGGCTTCGGAAGCCAGCAGTCTCCCATCGACGTGGTAGAGAAGTATGACCCCAAGACTCAGGAGTGGAGCTTTTTGCCAGTAAGTAGTGGTGGAACCAAGCCTGAGGAAAGAGGTTAAATGCAGTCCCTGGCTCCGGATCATAACTAGTCCAGCCCTTGGACTAGAAGAGCCTGGTAACAGCCTCATGTTCCTTACAGCATTAGTTACAGTAGTTAGTTACTGACTAATTAGACATCAGAAATATTAATGACCCTGTGTCACGTTACACTCAGCTGGCCGCCACCATTCCCGCGCCTTCCCGAGCTGCCTGTGCAACTCCCAGGGCGCTCCTCTCGTGCCCTGTTGACCTGCACACTGTGTTAAACTGTGCTAAGCTGAACTGGCGTCCAGCGGAACTTGGAAGTTTGTATCTCTCTCCTTCGGCGTGTCTGTTTCAGTGCTGAATGAACAGTAGTAATTCTGAGAAAACTTGGAAGTCTTTTGATCATTTCTCCTAACTTTTTGGGTCTTTGGGTCCTGGCCCTTAGATAGCACTGTGGTAATCACTTTCTACTTTATGGAAGGATACCGGTCTTTAGCCCAGTGCCTTATGGAATAGAAAGGAATTGGATACTGGATAACAGAAGGACATTAGGTCCTTTGGAAGCCTTGGAAGGAGGCAAATGTAGAGAAGGCTTTAACCTGTAAGAGCATCACAACAAGCAAGAGGTTTTCATCCAGACAGCAGATGAACCTCTGCCCAGAAGGCTTCACAGTGACAGGTGAAGCAGCAGAGGTGCACAGATAAAAACAGGAAGGACAGCAAAAGGGGAGGCCTAAGCCTGGCATGACTGCAACGACAGAGGTACCTCCTCTCTCCTGAATCCTAGAGCATCACTCGGAAGAGACGCTATGTAGCCTCAGTGTCCCTTCACGACCGGATCTACGTGATTGGCGGCTACGATGGCCGTTCCCGCCTCAGCTCAGTGGAGTGTCTAGACTACACAGCAGACGAAGATGGGGTCTGGTATTCTGTGGCCCCTATGAATGTCCGACGAGGCCTGGCTGGAGCCACCACCTTAGGAGGTAGGCTGGTGCACAGGGCAGTGTTTGCATTTCGGGGTGGCTGGATCGGGGTTCATACCTCTCTATGAAATGTGGAGGCTACTGGTGAAATCAGATATGCCTTTCTGCTTTCAGAAATACTCATGGGTGTTTCAACGCTGACAACAGAGTTGGTAAATCAAGTTCCAGTGTGCTGAGTGGGGAATTGGCACTAGTTGTACTTTTGCAAATTCCCATCTAGTCTTGGAATGTTTCTGAAGATTCCATCTTACCCCATTCTTTTTACATGTCTCGATTGTGCTGTCCTCTTTAAAAAGGACTTAATTGACTTATCCCTTAAAAAAACACTTGTTTTTGCCCCAAACATTGGAAAGAGTCGTGGGAGATTTGTAGAGAAAAGAGTTATTAGAAGCCTCTCGTTCTCTAACAGCTGTGACTTGTTCATTCTGAGCAGATATGATCTATGTCTCTGGGGGCTTTGACGGAAGCAGGCGTCACACCAGTATGGAGCGGTATGACCCAAACATCGACCAGTGGAGCATGCTGGGAGACATGCAGACGGCCCGGGAAGGCGCAGGCCTCGTGGTGGCCAGCGGGGTCATCTACTGCCTAGGTGTGCGGGCTGGGACGCGGGGAGAACTGATGGGCGGCAGCCTCGGGGTGGGATCCTTTTTACCAGAATGAAGTTCGTAGACGTCCTTCCACTAAAACCCTGGTCTGTCGCAGTATATTTTTCATTAACTGGGATTCTCCTTTTCATGGAAGCAGAAAACAGGGTACTGTCAGATTTCTTTTTGGATTATTGGAACCCTTGAGGGAGAACTGGAACTAAAAGACTTAGTTGAACCACTCGAGAAAGGCAGAATGGGAATGGGCATGAGGACTTACCATTCTTTCTGGAGTGGTCTCTGCTTTGTCTTTCAGGAGGATATGATGGCTTGAATATCTTAAATTCAGTTGAGAAATATGATCCCCATACAGGACACTGGACTAATGTCACACCGATGGCCACCAAGCGCTCTGGTAAGACCAGTCAGATCTTGGGGGGCAACAGATGGAGCTGTCCAAACCTTGTATGTGCAGTGAGGGTGCAGCCACAGGCCAGGCATCGGGCCAGGGCTGCAGCCCCGTCTTCCCTGGAGACGGAGGGAAACATGAGTCAGGTCCATTCTCCTCCAGCCTGTTGTCTCTAAATACAGTGAGACTAAAGGCAGCCTAAACCTTGACTGGGGTACAATTTGAGGGCGAAGGCTTCCTGTCTTACTCGTGTTTTGCATCTGGGCCCCTCCCTGCATCTTAGCAGCCAGTCCAGCTCTGTGCACGTGGTGCACACGGCCTGAGGGAATGTGCGTGTGCGGCAAAGGGGCTTCCTGAGCCCCCAGGCTGGGGCACAGTAAGCAGAGCGCCCTTCCTCTGGGCAAGATGTGCTCCAGAGCCAGTCACAACCCCTTTCCTCCCTTTATTGCCTTCTTTTTTCCACTTCCTTCTTTTCTCCTGATAAGGGTTGGGCCGTGAATTAACAAAGGTGAAGATGACAGCCAGTTCAAGAGGGTTTACAGGCGGGTAACCTGTGCTGGACTAGATTCTTCCAGGCCTGTCTGGCCCCGTCCCCATCCCTCGGCCATTCTGGAATTCAGCTAGCCGTCAGTGACAGTGTTCTGTTTCTAGAAGTCAGATCCTGAGCTTAGCAGTATTCATTTGCTGTACCTTTTCTTCCCCAGGTGCGGGAGTAGCCCTGCTGAATGACCATATTTATGTGGTGGGGGGATTCGATGGTACAGCCCACCTTTCTTCTGTCGAAGCATACAACATTCGCACCGATTCCTGGACAACCGTCACTAGCATGACCACCCCGCGATGCTACGTCGGGGCCACGGTGCTTCGGGGGAGACTTTATGCGATTGCAGGGTGAGGGTTAAACCAGGCATCCAGGGCGGTGTGATCCGAGCCGCATCTAGGGTGGAGATGGGGTTTGGTTCAGGAGGGAGACGGCTTGTTTGGGAGGGGGTCTGTGTGGGAGGGGGCCGTGTCGCTGCAGAGCTCAGTCCCACCTCTTTCCCCTCAGCTACGACGGGAACTCCCTGCTGAGCAGCATCGAGTGCTACGACCCCATCATCGACAGCTGGGAGGTCGTGACCTCCATGGGAACTCAGCGCTGCGACGCTGGCGTGTGTGTTCTCCGCGAGAAGTGACCGGTCCGAGAGACAGTTTGCAGGGAACCAAGGATCCTTTCCAGAATGTCTGTTTCTCACTGTGTGCACAGAGCGATTACAGACACCAGTGCCGCGATGATTGTGCTTATTTGACGCCCCTCGCGCTGGTGGTTGTCCCCGAGGAGGGTGGGCAGCAGACCCTCAAGGGAGGAGACTGCACACTGAGTGGGTGTGAGAGGCCAGAGCGCCTCTCCTCCCGGCCGCGGGGGCACTTTCTCCTCGTTTCTGACTCAGCGTGCGCTTGGGAGAATATACATTTAAGTTGTGCCTCGCGTGTTGCAGAGAATTAAGGTGAGTATGAGCGCCGGGGTGTGGGCAGTATCCAGCCTCGATGATTGGAAGGATACCAACTCTTGTTTTACAACAATAAATATCTTTCTAGTCTACAGGTAGCAGGGGCAACACAGTTCCGTTCTGGAGGAAAACAGAGGGAAGAGCCCCGTCAAAACGTTGGGGGGACAGGGTTGGCGTCAGACCTGGGTGTAGAGTGTGGGAAGGGAGCTGGACGTGGTGGAATGTGAGTGAACCTGCGACAGCTGGAAGGCTGAGGAGGGAGTGTTATTTGAGGGTCTCTCCTTGGCCCCCTGGTATTTCTGGGCCCTGGGGACTGAGAGAGTGACAGAGCCAGCACATGTTAGGTGAGCAGAGGTGGAGGAGAAGTGGGCCTTCAGTGGGCCAGGGATAAGCCAGAAGTTCCTGTGATTTCACAGTAGTCCTCCCTGCTGTGAAGGTCTTCCGCTGTTGAATCAAATGCTACTCACTCCACTGTTATGCGTCCATACTGTTTAGAGGGGGCGGGGGAGGGGCGGGGTGGCAGCTGCCGAGAAGTTCAGCTGCCTGATTACTCCCTCATTCTTTTAAGGACATACTTCTGCTAAGGTGTGGTTTTTACTGCTGTGTTTTGTACATGTAGTTCTTTGCTATTAGAACGCCCCTTCCCTGTCTTTAAAGTGGATTTTTTTCATCCCAGGACAGAATCATCAACGACAACTAAAATCCTTTTGTTAGTTTCGGTACGCGCTGTCCCTCCAAGGCTCCCCTGTGCTGTGCAGTGACATTCCTGCTCTGTGGGTATTGGGAGTGTGGGGACGTGATCACCTAAAGAAGGATGCATTTTCCCTTTGCTCTGAAATTCCTTTTTTTCCTCTTTCCCTGAGTTGTACTGACCTCAAGTTCATTTTGTTTGTATTTTTTTTTAAGAAAATCTTGAAAATCAATGGTCTCAAGTGCCTGTCTTGCAGACATTTTGGGGGACCAGGCATAGGGATCAGCTGCAGGTCCTGTCTCTTCAGCCCGTTCACCTGTGTGTTTGCCAACTAGCTCTGCTGTGTCTCTGCTGTGTTAGACAGGTAAGAGATCTCCGGAGACTCCCATCAATACAAGGTTATCTGAATTGCATATTCACGGACTCACACAGTTGGATTTTACTTAGAAACCACAGGGGATAAAGAAGAGGCAATCTTGGGCTTGTTTTGTAACCAGTTGCATTTTAGGGTTTTAGTCGCCCCAGTCCTTTTCCCATTTGCCTCGATTTGTGTCACAAACAGCTGTTTGTGATGCAAACAGCTATGCGGAAGGCTTGCAGAACTGCAAAACTCTTGATACTCCCAGAGCAAAGGGAAGGGGGAGCCAAAGAGGTTCAGCAAAGAGGCCGGCCGGCCTTTCTCTAGCAGAGGGATTGTGCCTGCGATGAAACCGAACTGTGAGACGTGTGCCTCGTTCTCTCAGGAAGAGACCAGGGGCGGCACAGGAGCGGAGGGGGTGAAGAACCCATGGCTCTGGGCTCTGGGCTGTCTTCATGGCTGACTTCGGAGTTTCAGACCAAATTCCCAAGTAGTTCTTAGATGGCAGCCACCGCTGAATAGCCCCCCTCCGTCCCTTTCCACTCTTTCCCCAGTCTTCTGTGCTTTCCCCTACTCATGGACCTACGCACAGCTACCCCTTATTTGGTGGTTCCTCCTGGTTTTCTAGCTCCCGTAACTGGCAGGCAGCCACTAAGTTATGCAACCTCTGAAAGCTACCTTCATCTTGTGTCACCTGTCACCTCCACCACAATACAGACATCCAATTAGTTTTTAGGTTGTACATGAGTTTACTTTAATTGTCCCAAATCCATTCCTGTGTTTTTTTTTCCCTCTGCTACCACGTAGTTCAGACTTTTATCTTTTGCCCAGACTCAGGGAGCACAGTCTCCTGATACCCTTACCTCTACTCTTCGCTTGCTTTCCAGTCTAGCCCCTCCATTTGGTCATCAGTTATCTTTCTAAAGCACGGACAGGGCCATTACAATACCAAACATACAACACATTTTCAGTAAATATCCAACAGTTATTTCTGGCCTAAAAGTCCATGGATGCCCACTGTCCATGTTATAAGGTTTGAATTCCTTCGCATGACACTAGACCCATGGCGATCTGGACTCACGGCACCTTTCTGATCTTGCCTCCTCTACCACTCTCCCTTCCCCCAGGTATCACGTGCTTCATCCACAGTGGTCTTAACCATTCCTAAGTTTGTTCTCACCCTTGTGGATATATTACACCCTTCCTTCTATCTGAAATAATCTTGCTCTCCCGAAAAAATCCTAGTCACCTTTTAATGCCCAATTCAAGTGTCACCTAGGTAAAGCCTTTTCTGACTCCCCGTATGGAATTACTCCTGATCTGTGCTTTGTTCCCTGGATTGTCTTTATCACATGTCCTTGGGTTTGGGTCTGTCTTCCTATTTAAACTGCGTTCTCCAGTACAAAGTGCCTGTCGTCATAGTATCCTCAGGGTGTAGCATATTCCGTTATTGCTCAGCAAATGTTGAATTAATGAAGGACAGAGAGGAAGAAGAAAAACGTGCCGCCGACAGGGGGTGGTGGGTAGATGAGACGTTTCTCAGGCGGCTTGGCTCCCCTTCTATCTGCCTCCCCTGCCATCTCAGGAAGGCCACGCCTGCCGCACTACAACTAGTAAGCTAGACATCTGAAGACGAACCGGAGAGAGTGAGATGCAGTGTAACGACCCAGCAGTGGCTCTAGGGCCATGCCTGGACCCGTGGGCCCCCGAAGGCAGCCTTTCCGACTTTTACCGCCTCACTGCGCTACGACCGACCCATAGGGAAACTGGGACTCGAGACGTTTCTGGAAGCGCGTCAACACCAGGTCTTGCCACGTAGTTAGTGGTCAGTATGATTAGTACAGAGAGCAGCAACTGAAGCTTCCAGGCGCCTGTCTCCGCCCACAAGGCAGGTGTCCCTGTAGGTCGCGTCCCGTGTGAGCCACTGCGGCTGAGATTTGCTGATGGGGGTCTGACCCCAGGACGTCCCCGTCGCTCACGGGACTAAACGCACACCTGGACTGCCTCAGTTTCACTCAGTGTAAGGGAAGCCCAGCGCCCAGGTGAGCCTGGGCAGAAGCTCTGTCACGTCCCAGAAGGGACCTAGCACAAAACCACGCCGACACCCGGCCGCCTGTGCGGCGGCGAAAGGCCGCGCCTGCGCAGTGGCGTCCAGGGCCGGGAAGCGGCGCCTGCGCTGAAGGAGCGCTGCCGGCTCCGCCGCCGCCGCCGAGACCGCGCCTGCGCAGTGCGGAGAGGTCGCCCTGAGACCGCGCCTGCGCGCCGCCGCCAAGGGCCCGGGTGGAGGCCATGGAGCCCGCGGCGCCGCCGAGCGAGCTGGTGTCGGCGGAGGGCCGGAACCGGAAGGCGGTGCTGTGCCAGCGCTGCGGCTCCCGCGTGCTGCAGCCGGGCACGGCGCTCTTCTCCCGCCGGCAGGTGAGGGGACGCGGAGGGAAACGGGGGGAGGGGCGGCGACACCGGGTCCCTTTCGGCTTGGACCCGGACACTGGCGCACCGGGGCCGCGCCTGCCGACCGCGGGTGCCGACGCCGGGCCGCTGTAGACCGACCTTCTAGGGAGCCTGAGCGTTCCTTCCTCAGGCTCAGGTGTCGATGCCCGTCGTCCCGCTGTCACGTTCCGCAGCCTCCTCCCTACTGCGCCGCCACGCCCCGCCCTGGGAGTGGGCGCGGGTCCCGGGGGGGAGTGGGCGGGGAAACGGGGGGGCGGTTCGCACTGGGCGGGTGGGCACGGTGGGGGAGGGACGGGACGTGGGGGCCGTCCTGGGGGCGAGGCCCGAACCCGCAGAGCGCTCGCTCGCTCCCGGGTCTGTGATCCCCGCCGACGTCGTGAATCACTAGGAGTGTCGTTCACACCGCTGCACAGATCCCGTGTCCCACGTCCCGTGTCCCGCGCCCGCTGCCCCGAGACTGCGCGTGAGGGAGGACACAGACATTGGGATTTAAGTAAATGAGGGAGTGAAGTTCTCAGTCCGTGAGCCTAAGGGTTAGAGCAGGCGGAGCGGATCCGCGTGTCGCAGGCGCCATCGGTCACCCGACGTGTTCTTTTTTTT
This sequence comes from Mesoplodon densirostris, assembly GCF_025265405.1. Lineage (NCBI taxonomy): Eukaryota > Metazoa > Chordata > Mammalia > Artiodactyla > Ziphiidae > Mesoplodon > Mesoplodon densirostris. The sequence goes on along the minus strand of NC_082662.1, from coordinate 193,047,155 downwards.
AAGCCCTGTGAACGGTTTCTTTATAAAATGTTCAGACCCCCGACTCGGTCCTTTGTGGAATCTCACCTGCAGTCTGGGGCAGAGGAAATTATAGTCACAGAGGAAAGAAACATCAAAGAGCTTGATAATGTAGGGAAAGGGTGATGAGTTAGAGAAGGGAGTAGTTGCTTTGTTACCTTTTGAGGGAGAGGGCAGTTGGGGCAGGAGAGGGGGGTGGAAGATGAGCTTAGAGCAATGTTTGGATGAGAATGAGAGCAAACCGAGACATTATTCTCAAACTAAGCATGCACCTAACATAGGACCCAGCTAGTGTTCTCCGGGCCTTTGTCCCTGGCGGGATGAAAACATGTTCACACAAAACCTGTGCACAAATGTTCACTGCACCTTTATTCCTAAGAGCCAAAAACCAGAAACAGCCCAGCAGGCCTTCTGCTGGTGAATGATGCCACACCACGGGCACCACAACTTGGATGAGAATGAATCTCCAGGGAATTATGCTGAGTGAAGAAAGCTGGTCCCAAAAGATTACTGTTGTATCATTCCATTTATATGACATTTTTGAATTTTAGAAATGGTCAACAGATTAGTGATTGCCAGGGTTTAGGAAGCGGGGGCGGGTCAGGGGTGTTGGCAAGTGTGGTTATAAAAGGGTGGACGGATGGTGGTGATGGCTGCACAATAATGGGGATGTACTTAATGGCACCAAACTGCCCACTTAAAAATAATTTAAATGGTACAGTTTATGTTATGTATAGTTTATCACAGTGAAAAATCAGGAATCACAATGGAACATGCCTCAGGTGTGTTGGGACAGTGTTGTTATAGTTATTGCTGCATAACAAAATCACCCCAGACAGTGACTTAAAACATTAACGTTTATCTTGCTTACAAATTTGGGGGTTGGCAGGACCCAGCTACGGCTCAGAAGTTCTCTCATTCATGGTCTTTCACGGGGCAGCGGTTAGAGGGGTCATCTCAGAAGCTTGCTCACTCCCATGTCTGCCTGTGGACTGAGAGGATTCAGGCACCTGGAACAGGCTGTGATGGGCCGGCCGCTCCTCCCGGTATCCGCCAGGAGGCCTCAGGGTCACCAGGGCTCTCAGAGCAACTGTTCCAAGAGCAACCTGCAAAAGTGGCCCAGCCTTCCCTAACCTAGCCTGTCACTCCCACCTTGGCCTGCCCAGGCTCAAGGGGAGAGGCACGGTCTCCACATCTTGGAAAGGTTGTCAGAGAATTTGTGGACATTTGTGTGGTTTTAAAACCACCACAAGGGACTTCCCTGGTGGCGCAGTGGTTAAGAATCTGTCTGCCAGTGCAGGAGACACGGGTTTGAGCCCTGGTCCTGGAAGATCCCACATGCCGCGGAGCAACTAAGCCCGTGTGCCATAACTACTGAGCCTGCGCTCTAGAGCCCGTGAGCCACAAGTACTGAGCCCACACACTGCAACTACTAAAGCCCGTGTGCGTAGAGCCCGTGCTCCACAGCAAGAGAAGCCACGGCAATAAGAAGCCTGCGCGCCCCAACGAAGATGAGCCCCCGCTCACTGCAACTAGAGAAAACCACGCGCGGCATCGAAGACCCAGTGCAGCGATAAACAGATAGATAGATAAATATATATATATATGTCGGGTTCTTTCCCCATGTCAGTATCTTTAAAATAATAATAATAAAAAATAATAAAACCACCACATGTACTCACTGAAGGGGGAAAAATTACAAAAAAGGTTAACAGAAGGTTACTGTAACAGTTTTTATTCTCATCTATAGTACAGCATGCTTGCCAAGTTCTCTGTAGTGAGAATGTATTTTTACAAAGAGAAAGAAAATATTTTATTTTTTAACGGGTACTGTTAATAGTTCTTGAAGAAAGCAGAAGAGGTTTCACTGAGACATCAGCAGAATCTCAGCGTCGTGGTGTTCGATGTGTCTCACAGAGCTGGCCGGGATCAGGGGTGCTGGCCGGGGCCTTGGCCGCACATCTAACCCACCTCGTCAGGGGTCTGGCGACTTTGGCCCCCAGGCAGCCGAGTTGGCCACCTCAAGTTAGCTGTTAATTTCTAGATTTCCACCCCAGTAGTCTGTCCAGAAAGCCTCATTGTGTCCCACATGTTACATCCCACAGCGTGACCCTAGCGTTGTCCTCTACTTTGTTGAGGTCCAGGCACAGATACACAGACAAGTGCACATACATGGCTCTGACTTAACAGGATTTCAGTAAAAATGGGAATGTTGAGGAAGAGAGGGAACAGGACCCAGTGTGACTGACCCCTTGAATGGATGGCTAGTAATAGTTCATGCCCTTTAGTCACTAATCAAGTGGGAGACAGCAGAGGTGGCCTTATGCACTGCGAACGGGGACAATGTGAGGGAGATTCGCGCTCCTGTGCTAGACATGTCCTGAGGGCTAATGCATATATAGTCTTCGATTTTCTCCCCTCACGTTTCACTCCTCTTGCATTTAGTTAAGATGTGATTTCACACCCACAGTATAGGAGGTAGGCTGGAAATGTACCTAGGGACGTTTAGGCCCACAGAAAATTACTCTTAGGACTGGAATTCAGGTTTTCTGGTTCCTGAATTTTGATTCCTACCTCTCTTTGCCTCTGCCTTTACTCAGGGTAAAACAAAGCATTAGGGACTCATTTAACCATCAGATGAGGCAAAAAGAGTGGCTGGAATGACAATATAACAGGAAGAGGGACTGTCATATTTTGTGATGTCCTCAGATGAAGTCTCAGGTGACACAGCAAAGGGAAATGCACAGATGTGTTTTAATAAGCCGAGTGCTTGGAGGACAGGGAGGGGGAATGTTCTGGATCAGAGCTCCCTCCTCCCTGCCAGGGATACCCTACCTGCGTCACAGGCCTGGAGTTCGGAAGTGCGGGCTCCAGGGTATTTCACACACTGGCAGCTCTTGTGGACTTCCTGACATTCTCATCCCCACCAGAGCATTGACCTGTTTTGGATTGATGTCAGTCTAATTTTTTAAAAACTTTTAAAGTTGTTAGCTTTTGTCCTGATTGCCAATGCCGGGCTAGCACACTAAGGCCATCCTATTTTATTAGAGTTTGGGGGTGCGTTGGTAGTGAATTATGGGGTGGGAAATACTCTGCGCATTGGCGGCAGCCGTGGTGAGGAGCAGGGAAGGAGCTTGGCTGACGTGTACTGCAGTGGGCGGGGCAGCTGAGGCGTCCGCTAATCACGTGGAAGAAGTCAAAGGGGTTGCGTGCGTGCGTGCGTGCGTGCGCATGCTTTCTCCTCAGGAATGGGAGATGAAAGGGTCCTAGAGATAATATTCCAAATTCTAGAACTAGATTTTTCCTTTTTAATGTTCCTTTTATGAGATAAAGCCCGTTATCTTCGTAACAACAGTGATGGAGTAGCGTGAAGCCGGACATCCTGTTTGCTCTTGTCCCAAATATTTGCGCCCTGCTTTGTGTCACTTGCCGTTCCAGGCAGTGGGGATGTGGTAGTGAACAGGAAAAGTGAGCTGGTGGAGGGAGCCCCCTGGTAAGTAACAGCCAGTAAGCTGATCAGATGATTTCAGAAACGACAAGTAGGAAATGGAGCAGCATAAGGAAACTTTGGGGGTGATGAATATGCTCGTTATCTTGATCGCGGTAAAGCTTTGTTGGTGTGCAGTATACGTGTGCCAGAATGTGTCAGATTGGCCACGTTGGTGTGCGTCAGTTATGCCTCAGCTGAGCCACTTTAAAGAATACACATGCAGTGGGCAGCATGGGAAGCTCGTGCAGTTTGTCCGGTTGGGGGAGACCCTGAGGAGGCCACGAGGGAGCCGAGTGTCCGGGAGGAGCTGGCCCTGGAGGGTCCGGGGGCGGGGGCGGGGGCGGGGAGGAGGAGCCCGAGGAGGGGGAGGGGAGGAACAGGCCGGCCCCGAGGACCCAGGGCGTCCCGGTTACCGCGGCAACCAGGCAGCGCCTCTCCCCCTGCTCCTGAGAGGCGGGCGAGGACCGGGGCGCCTGGGCTGGGGGAGCCTCGGGGGCCGGCCGTGCGGAGTGAGCAGGGCTCTGCTGTGTTCTCTCCGCGCAGCTCTGCCTCCCGCCCATGCGGAAGAAGCCGGCGCTGGCCGATGGCGGCAGCCCTGAGGGCGACCTTCTGCAGGAGCACTGGCTGGTGGAGGACATGTTCACTTTCGAGAACGTGGGCTTCACCAAGGACGTGGGCAACATCAAGTTCCTGGTCTGCGCGGACTGCGAGATCGGCCCCATCGGCTGGCACTGCCTGGACGACAAGAACAGTTTCTATGTGGCCTTGGAACGGGTTTCCCATGAGTGACTGAGGGGAGGGGACTCAGCTCCACCCCAGCTATAAAAGCTACTCCCCACAAGGACGGCCGAGTCGCCTTCTCTGCCCTAATGTCAGTCACGGGTGTCGGCCCGCCCCGTCCAGCACGCGTCCACGTGCTTCCTCACGGCCTCGGCGCCGGCCTCCTGCTTAGTTCACAGGCGTTCCCGCCTTTGCTCGGCTCCCTTTCCCCCCGGGTTTAGGACACGGGGTGCTTCCACAGATCTCCCCTCCCGGCCTCCTGCTCTCCTGTACCCTGGGCTCTCACCCTCAGAGACCAGTTATGCGACCTTTTAGCCATTATGACGCGTGACAGATGGTGCTCATGATGGTGCTGACGGTTGAAACCCGCCTTTTTCTCATTCAGGAAAGTGCACGGACGTCTGTTGTGTGGCTAACTTTATCTACAGTAATTTATTCTTTCTAAAAGTAAAGCATTTCCAAACTGCAGTATTTAAACCACTAATCAGAAACACATTCCTTTGGACATGCCTCTAAGACCACGTTGAGGGCCCCCCCCCCCTAGGCTGACAGTGACTTTATTGTCCCTTCAAATCTCGATGTAGTTTTTCTTTGTATTCGCTCCGCACTGCTATATATAGCCTGTAAGCCGGAAGTCAGATTTCCAACCCCATCTGTCAGCTACCCCGAGCGAAACTCAGCCCTGGCTGTGTTCCCAAGATCTCCTGGAGTCAGCGGAGAGTGTGGGACGTAGGGGGCGGGCCTTTGCCACATCACACATGACTTCATTGGTTTGTCTGACGTGGACGCATATAACTCTCATCTAACTCTCTCTTTGCTCCTAGGACAGACTTCTTAAGTGGATGGTGTCATCATTACTGTATGCGCTGGGCGTGGTCCTCACAGATGTCTGATTCAGTTGGAATCTCTAGACTAACCCAGAACACAGACTTTCCGTCCAGATGCCTCTCTGTAGCTGTGGGGTTGCTCTGACGGTTCGATGTTCAGTACGATTCTCAGTTCTGTCATTTCTCTTCTGAAACGACTCACCATCTCAGAAGGAGTCTGTGAAACCAGGTTCCGGGTATCCTCCCATCTTCCGTGCCTTTGAGGCTCAGGAGACCTAGAATGCAAATGAGGGCTAAGTGGAGACCTTACAGACATTCCTTCGAACCTGTTTTCCAGTTGCTTCCTCCCTCCTTCTCCCCAGAACTTGGTCTAAGGGCCCCCCAACTAAAGTGCGGGCCTTGGGCACAGTTTTGCCACCAACCTCCTCCCCTAGAAAGGTGGCTTCCGTCCCCGGCCGTAGCCTCACAAGCTCTGGTAGAAAATGAGAGAACTGTTTTCTAGACAGATGGTCAGATGTCCATGATTATGGCATTTGCAGAAAAACTGAGAGAATATCCACTCAGGTGAGAAGGAACAAAACCACATAGATGCCTCTGGGGACATGTGGCCCCTCGTATCATGAGCCAAAACCTGGGCAAAGCGTTTTTTTAGACTTTTACTTTTCTTTCCTTTTTTAATCACAGGAATAGTACACATTCATTGCAGATAAATACAAAAGTAGGTATATGGGGATATGTGTATATGTATAGCTGATTCACTTTGTCGTAGGGCAGAAACTAACACACCATTGTAAAGCAATTCTACTCCAACAAAGATGTTAAAAAAAAAAGTAGGTAGAAAAATGTTTTTAATCATTCATATTTTCACCATGCAGAGATTGCCGACGGTAATGTGGTGTTACGTTCTCAGTGTTTTTCTATATGTACTGTATAAATAAACGTAGGGTTTTTAAAACAAATATGAGATCATGTGGTACTCTCATAACTTGCTTTTTCCATTTAACAAAATACTAACTTCCCACGTAGGTGACGTCCATCTCCGCCGTTGTATTTCTGTACTGTAATTTATTTTACAGTCCACTGTTAGATTGTCTCCAGCCTCTCCTAAACCATGTGATATAAGGTGCAACCTTGTAGCTGAATCTGTCCAGGCTTTTGTACTGTTTCCCCGGCTGCGTCAGCAGTAGCGGGCTTGCAGGGTGTGTGCGTCTTCACGGCTCTGCTGACTGACGCACACACCCCGGAACAGCTGTGCGGCTTTACCCTCCTCCCCAGCAGTTCCTAACACTGGGTATTTATTATCTTAAATGAATATGTTGATACTTTAATAGTAGGAAAAATAGCGTCTCATTGTATTAATTTGCATTTATTTTATTTCTAATGAAATTTTTATATATTTACTGGTCATTTGTGTTTCGTTTCTTGAGAATTCCCAGACTTTGTTCCTCCAACAGCCGAAATATCGAGTTGTTATTCTGCCTTTTCAGCTTGATTTGAAAGAAATAAAGGCATTTAAACAGTGACAATTAGATTCTTGCACGTCCTTGGGAAGAATGTATAACTGGAAACAGAGAGGAGGGCTGAAACCTGCGCCTTAGGATTTACCCTGGGGCCTGTCGTGGAATGAAGGTCGTCTCCCTGCCCCCCACACATGGTGGGCTCTGGGGAAAGCCTTGTGAGTCAGGTCGCTGTGTGCGCCGGGGCACCAGGGGGAGCCCACGACCGCGGCTGTGAGTATCGAGGCTGCAGCTGCAGTGGGGGAGCGGTTGATTTTTCCAGGGCCTTCCTGTTTTGACACAGAATTAAAGGTGGATAGCGGTGTACCGACACTTTACTGCTGTTAGCGTACTGCATGAGGATCCTCAGAACTCCGCCGTGTGGCTGTGAGGACCTCTGCTCCCAGTACTGGTGGACTGACCATCCCAGTGAGGGCAGCTCGAAAGGCTGGGTACATACTTTAAAAGTCCGGAGGCATCAGGGCGCTAACACGAGTTTGGAGAACTACTGGAACGGGGCCACGGAGAAGATGGAGGCCCCGGGCGGTGGGCTTAGTGTGATAGACGCTCTCCTCCTGGCAGCGCTTTCCAGCTTAGAGGAGGCAGTTCGGAGGGTGATGGGTGGTCCTGACGGCCTTGCAGAAGTCGGGGACAGGGCCTGTCACAGGGTGTGGACCAGGCGGCCGGCCCTCACTTCGGGTTGGGGCCCTCGGTCCTTTGCCCCCGGAAGCAGGGCAAAGCAGGGTGGGGAGTAGAAAGTTTCTAGGACGGATGGCAGCTCAGCCTCCAAATCTCAGCCCTTGAAATTGGATTAAGGTGATCCCAAGGGGTCGTTGGCCCAGGCCTTTGGCACGAGCAAACAAAAACCCTCTCTAGAGGAAAATGACACCATCCTAAACTTCAAATTCTTTCTGCAAACAATTTTGCTCATACAATATCCTGAATATAATAAAATGTAACCAAGCATATGGTTACATTTGATCCATTCAAGCTGACATCTGATTTATTGAGATTCAGGAGCCTGTGAGTTAAGGATGGTTTTTGCCTACATAAAATTCTCAGTTTTGCCTCTTAGCCCACAAAGCCTAAAATATTTGTCTGGTCCTTAAAGAAAAATTTTGCCAACTCATGACTAATTGTAAAGATGTCGCCTTTTCCCCAAACTGATGTATATAAATTTAATAAAATCCCAATCAAAAACCCAACACATTTTGTGTGTGTGAAATTCAACAAACTGATTCTAAAAGTTATATGTAAGGGGACTTCCCTGGTGATCGAGTGGCTAAGACTCCAAGCTCCCAATGCAGGGGACCCAGGTTCGATCCCGGGTCAGGGCACTAGATCCCACATGCATGCCACAACTAAAGATCCCGCACTCAGCAATGGAGACCCCGTGTGCTGCAACTAAGACCTGGCACAGCCAAATAAATAGATAAATATTTTTTTAAATAAAGTAATAAAATAAAATAAAAGTTATATGTAAGTTCAGAGGACTAAGACTAGCCAAGACGGTCATGGAGAAAAACCAGATGGGAGAATTTCTCTTTTGGAGAGACATCACAGTTTGTCACAAGGGTAAAACAAAATCTCTCAGAAACAGCACCGTGCATACGGATACTTGATTTATGACAAAGGTGGGGGTCGTGATCTGGAAGGGCAGGGTCAGGAGGGCTTCTGCAAGGTTGGTAACATTCTAGTTTTTAAATATCTGCATAGTGGTTATGTCATAAATTAAGCTGTACATCTTTTGTGCACTTTTCTGAACACATGTTATTTTCATCATAAAAAGGTTTTTTAAAGAAAGTAACTAATGGTCCTATACAGAGCCCACTTTTGTAAGCAATTCAGTCATTTGGAAGCAGGAACCACCTGCACAGCCTTATCACTGGCTCAAGAATGATGAGCCTGGGCATGGCCCTGGTGTCTCCCTGGTACCTTGATTGTTCACCAAGAGGATAAGCGTGTTCCCACAAAGTCTCTCCCTCTTCCTTTGCCCCTCCCCTGCCCGGGCTCACCGTGTTTGTCATTTCAGTTACATGTCACTTTGTTGCTACGTGATGGGGGTGCACGGGGAAGGGGTGCCGACAGGAAAAGGATGCAGACTTGTCAGGATTCTTCCGATGGCTTGAAAACTAGAGTTGACCGTGGGCCTTCCCCTCCAACCTTGGGAGTATTTTAAATTCCTGGAGCTGAGCTGAGTGGGGGTGTGTGAGAAGAAATCAAGGGACCTCATCTTACATGGAGTGGGGAGGCCAGAAGGGGGGCCTTTCACGCCCGTGCCTGCATCACCAGCAGGAAGAGGGAAGATAAGATGTTGCTTTTTTCCCTCTGGTACAAGGGAGGGCATTTTTCACATAGGCAGTTTATCTCCTGCTTAAAACAAAAAGGGAAGGAAAATCCCTCCCTGCCCAGTGGTGGTCCCACTCTGACCACCTGGCAGCCAATGAGAAGCCCTCACAAACTTGGACCCCTGTTCTTCCCCTGTGTCCTGTTCAGAACACATGTCCCCAAGCTCCTCCTCAACCTGGTGAAAGCACGACTCTCTGCGCTCTCCCAGCTTACCTGCGATTCACCACAGCTTGCCTGTCCCAAGGCGAAATTCTCTGCCATTCCTGAATAAACCCATTTTGCTGGTAAAATAACTGCCTCTTTTATTTTTGAGGTTAACAGGAGATATAGAGAAAAGGAGGAGGAAAAGTCAGAAATAAAAATCTAAAATTGGAAATAGTCTAGATAGTAGAAATAAATCCAAATACCTTGTAAAAAGGACTAATTTTAATTGGTGTGATGTAAAGTAGCATAGTGTCAAGGGGGCGGTGTCATTTCCACAAGTAACACTGAGGAAGTCACTGTTTCAAATGTATTTATAATCCCTGGGTCAGAGGGGGCTCTATCTAGTAGGGAGATGGAAGGACTTAAACTGGGTGACTCTGCCAGCGGTAGGATGAATGCCAAAGAGGCAAAGGGAGAGACGATGGTGTTGAGTTCATGACCAGGCAGCTTCACTCTGATCATTGAAGTGCCCACCTTCAGCAGGACACCCCGTGCAAATTGTTTTGTTCAAGGCAGTGACAGGCAATAGATTACATCTGAGCTTTGTACACACGAGGTTCCAAAGCACTAACTTGAATGCCCACCCACACATTCTCCCCTTATCCCTTGACCAGAACATCCACTTTAGAGTTGGCAGCCTCAGAAAACCCCACAGTTGAGACCAAAGGACACTTTTCAGAGTTCCAGGTTCAGCTGGGCACCCTGGACTTAAGCCACCTGAGACACTTGAGCATTTAGGTTTTTTGTTTGCTTTTTTAAATTAATTAATTTAGTTATTTTTGGCTGCATTGGGTTTTAGTTGCTACACGCGGGCCTTCTCTAGTTGCAGGGAGGAGGGGCTACTCTTCGTTGCGGTGCGCAGGCTTCTCATTGCGGTGGCTTCTCTTGTTGCGGAGCACGGGCTCTGGGCGTGCAGGCTTCAGTAGTTGTGGCACGTGGGCTCAGTAGTTGTGGCTTGAGGGCTCTAGAGCTCAGGCTCAGTAGTTGTGGCTCACGGGCTTAGCTGCTCCGTGGCACGTGGGATCTTCCCAGGCCAGGGCTCAAACCCACGTCCCCTGCATTGGCAGGCGGATTCTTAACCACTATGCCACCAGGGAAGCCTGGGCATTTAGTTTTAAAATATTTCAGGATACTTTCAAATGACATGGCTAGTGTCTTGTGGGTAAATAGGTGCAGGAATCCAGGGGCACTGGTGGGTGACCCTAACTTTGTCTTCCTGAGCTCTACCAGCAGGAAGTCATTACCGCTGCAGGTTTTCCAAGGCAAGAATCCAAGCCTCCAAGCCCGACCCACATACACTGGGTGCAGTCACCTGTCCACAGGAGATGACAGGTGCGTGAGGTCCTTTGGATGGCATTGCACAATAGTGAGGGTATCATTGCGGGGGCCCCAATCATCTTATAAAACCAGACGACAGCCAGCCTCTCACACTAGAAGATGGACCAGCGAGTTACACTTAGGTATTTAGAAGTAAAACCTCATCTCAGAGGTCCCTCAGCTGACAGCTTGGGGAGAGGGAAAATGTGTGTATGCCCTTCCTCATGGAAAAATACGAAACCACTACTGGGGGAAGAAAAACGTACATGTGTGTACTGTCTAAAATGCTTCTCTGATCACATCACTCCTCTGATCAAAACCCCTCAATGGGGACTTCCCTGGCGATCCAGAACTGGAGCAGGGGCCCCAGCCAAAGGGCAGGTAGGTTTCGTTTATTTATTTATTTATTTAATTTATTTTTGGCTGCGTTGGGTCTTCGTTGCTGCGCAGGGGCTTTCTCTAGTTGCAGCAAGCAGGGGCTACTCTTCGTTGCGGTGCGTGGTGCGTGGGCTTCTCACTGCGGTGGCTTCTCTTGTTGCCAAGCAGGGCTCTAGGTGCCCGGGCTTCTGTAGTTGTGGCACGCGGGCTCAGTAGTTGTGGTGCACGGGCTTCAGTAGTTGTGGCTCGCGGGCTCTAGAGCGCAGGCTCAGTAGTTCTGGCACAGGGGCTTAGTTGCTCCGCGGCATGTGGGAATCATGACGGACCAGGGCTCAAACCCATGTCCCCTGCATTGGCAGGCAGATTCTTAACCACTGCGCCACCAGGGACGCCCCCAAGGGCAGGTAAGTTTCAGTCACCTGCACCTGCGATGCTCTCCCCACACCCGTCTGCCACCCCTCCCCCAGCCGCATTCTGTCCCGCCTTCGAACCTCCCCGCACCTGGTTCTCATCACAGCATCTCTCGCTCTCCGGTGGTTGCGCACCTCAAGTCTGCACCACCCTCCGGTTACGCACTTTTCCGATAGGTCTGCGGTGTTACCCTAAGTTAAAAACGGAACGAAGGCTCTGCCCAGCGTTTCAAGCTCTCAGCGCGGCACACAGGCCACCGGGGAAGCGGGTCGAGCTGGCCAGAGGGACTCGACGCTCGCGGCTTTCCCTCCCTTGGGCTACAACCTGCCCCGTGACCGGCGGGGCGGGGCTCTTTCATAAGCGGCCGCCCAATAGCGGCGCGAGGGGGCCTCGTGTGGGCGGGCGGCACGAGAGCGCGGGGTAGGGGCGGCCAGGCGGCCGCCGGCGCCGGGGTTGGGGGCGCCGCTGCGGGTAGCGCGTCTGCTTTGAGGTTCTCGGAGTCCGCGGTGCGGGGCTGGGCGCCGTCGGGCGTCCGCAGCGACTGCGGGCTGCACGGAAAGGCGGGTGGCGTGGGACGCACGCGCCGAGGAGCCCGGGCGCCGCGGCGGGAGTTCGCGGGACCTCTCTGCCCCCGGGTGGCCGGGGCTCCGCGGGCTGTCCAGTTCTGAGCCGGCTCTTCTGCACTCCGGCCCGAGGTCAGAGGCGCCCGAGCTTCGGCCCAGCTGACCGGAGTGTTCCCGGCGGCCCTCTCTCCGCCGTCGGTGCCCGGGACGCGAAGTCCCTCCGTGGAACGAAGAGCCCGGGTGTCTCCCCGGGTCCCGGCGCCTCTCGGGAACCTGTGATCCCACCCCATGCCGAGCCCCTGCCAGGGCCCTGAGGCCGTCCTGAGGGAGCTCCTAACTAAACGGTTGAACGGCTGCGGGTGTAGACGACCCGACCAGCTCCAGCGGGCTGCGCGCAGGACCAGAAGCGGGAGTCTGCCCGGCTGCGGACTCGCTGGAGTGAGGAGAGCCGACGGGGGGGTGAGTCTTCTGCCTCCGCGGTGACCCCCGGGCAGTCCTCATCTGGATTAGCTCTTGTGCACTGCAGGGGACCGCGACAGGTGTCCAGAGTAGGGGCACAGCCCCCCAAAAGAGGACCGTGTGGGCGAGCTTTCAAACCGGCTTCACTCCGGAGCCTCTGCCTCTGTTAGCCCGCAGCCCTGAACTCAGCCCGCTGCCCCTAGGGGTGTAGGGGTCACAGGGTGCCGGCGTGGAGACCCCTCTCTGAGGGGCCTGGGGCTAGAAGCACAGCCTCCCCAGCCGCTCCGACCCAGCAGACAGGGAGGGGGGCCGGGGGGGCTGCTTGGTGTCGGTTTTCTCTAGTTCCTGCCTCTAGAGACCTCAAGCCCTGAGCGCATGAAGAGAAAATGAGGGCCTTAAAGCAGGGAGGGGGGCCTGGAAAGGGAGTCCAGTCTCTGGGTTTCAGACCAGGTAACGCATTAAGAGGCGTCAGACTCCTGGAGAATCTCAGGACCCCTCCTCTCCCCGCGCCCTGCTCGGATCCCCCCGCCCCTACCTCCACCCGGGGGCGGGGCCAGGCGGGCAGTGCCAGCCCGAGGGCGCCACGCCCAGGCACACGGCCTGGGGACCCGAGAGACCCCTCACCACCCTGGCCAGCCCCGCACAAAGCTGCCTCTGTGGACCTGGAGCCTTCTGTCCTGGGTGACTGGGTGCTTGGGGGTCCCCTCCTCCAACCCAGAGTCAGGGGAGCTCTGCTTGGGGGAGAAGCTCTTGGGACTCGGGGGGCCCCTGTCAAGAACAGCACCGAGGCCAAGCTTCTGTGACATTGCGGTCCTGGCAAACAGCTCTGCCTGGAAACTGCCAGATGCTTGAGTCGGGGTCCAGTCCGGAACGGAGACTGCAGAAAGAGCGGATATAAAAGCAGAGCCTGGAAACTCCCTCTTCTACCCTCAGACTCTTGAGCATAGCGTGGCCGAAGGAGAACATTCCCAGGGGCCCCTGCTCGGCCTGAACTGAGGTGGCCCTGGTAGGATGTGTCGCCAGCTCCCGGGGTCCTGGCCGTCTCCCTTCTGCATCTGGATCCTCCTCAGTTTCCTGTTCCTGGAAAACCCTCCCTGTCTTTCTAAAGACATGTTGTAAGTGTTAAGCTGTGGCCTGGGCTTTCTGCATTAGCCTGTGTTCTTATCCCAATCAAAAGTCAAGTGAGATCTCCCTAAACACCCCGATTCCTCACCAAGCAGGATGAGGTGTCTGTGATCTGAGGGACTGCTGGTACGGGACCCCTGAGTCCCCCTCCCTGCTCAGGCAGGAGGCAGGACTGGCTGAGAAGTGGGCCTCAGGTCCCTCATGCCCTGTGGTGGGCTCCACCTGGGGGCTCAGCCACACAGTCCTCGTGCCCCGTGTCCTCGTGGGGGATGGACCTCGCTTTGCCTCTGGATAGAGTAAGAATTGGCATTTACAGGCACCCAGCCTGAGCCGCTGGCATCTTGTGAGGAAGATGGAGCCAGCAACTCTGCCCGAGGCCACTGCACACAGGAAAGGAGATGCTCCAGCTGGTGCTGGACCAACTGGACACTGGTGAGTGGACAATGTGCCCTGGGCACCCACAGGAGATCAGCATGTCTGGAGCCTCCTCTCTGGCCCAGGAGGCTGGATACATGTGGAAGCAGAGGGACCACAGGATGTGGGCTCTGGCCGGTGCCAGTGGCGTCCACATGCTTCCTCTGGCCTCTCTGTCCACTCGGCTTCCCCTGGGGCTGCTGTGTGTCCCGGGTGTGGATCAGGGACAGAAGCCTGAGCTTCCAGCCCTGCCCTGAGACTGTGGACGCAGGCCGTGCCCGGCTGGCTCCTGGCTTTGCCGTCTGATTGTCTGATCCAAGCCTCCTTTGAACTCTGGTCTGTGTCTAGCCCAGCAGGTGGGAGGAATTGGCCTTGATGCTCTGCTTGTTCTTAGACTCCTGAGCAGGGCTTTCCAGCTGGGAGGGGCTCCTGCTTACCTTCTAGCCCCTTCTCCAGTTCACCCCATCCCCTGCCTGAGGCCTGGAGAGCCAGGGGTGAGGCCGGCTGGGAGCCAGCAGTTGGCACTGGACCTTTAGAGGCATCGTCCAGACACTGTCTGCTGCTCGGTGACCTGAGGACGTAACACACCCCTAGGCTTAGATCTTTCTTAAAAGGAGAATTTTCTTTTTTTTAGTCAACAACTTGCATAAAACCTGCTTTTTTTTCTTTCTTTCTTTCCTTTTGCTTTTTTTAAAAATTTATTTTTATTGATATACAATAGGCAACATTCTATTAGTTTCAGGTGCACAACATAATGACTTGATACGTGTATATATTGCGAGTAAATGGAGAATTTTTATACTATCACTACTGTGTGTCTGCTGTAGATTGGTGCTTTTCTAGTCCAGGGGACACCAAGGGCGCTTGTTAAACCTGCAGGTTCCTGGGTTCCCGCCTGAGGCGGGGCCTGGGAATCTGCATGCTCAACAAGGTACCCCACCCCCACTCTACCGCAGCAGGGTGGCCAAGCTCTGATGACATGCCCTCTGTCCGCCAGCCCTCATCTCCCCTACCTCACCTCCCCCATCACACACACACACACACACAAACACACACACACGCCACGGCCTTCCACGTCGTATGTCTCCCCAGGACTCCAAGCCCCTGTGGGCATTCTCTTGTCACCTCTGAAGAGGTGAAGCAGCACAGCGTGAAAGGGAGGGATGGGAATTTCTATATCTTTTCTGGTTTGTTCTATAGGTCCATACATTTGTCGTATCACTCACTGCACATATTGTAAAGCCTATGCACTTAAGTGTAAAGTACGCTTCAAAGTCTTTTGACTTTTGAATTATAGAAGTGGACACAGTTGTATTGGGTCACAGTAGTTTTCTAGACAGAAAAGCGCCCTGTCTGGAGAGGAGGACTGGGCAAGTGATGTGCAATCTGCATCCTTACGGTGTTGCTCCCGCCCTGGATGGACCAGGGCACCGGCTTCATGGTTACCTGTTTCCTGACAGCTCTGGGGGCGCTGAGGCCCCGAGACCCTGCTGGTGAGAGTGGCTTTCTGCTGACGGGACAAGAGGTCCAAGTTGAAGTTTGCTACTTACCGGCTCCCAAGTGTCTACAGCAGTTGTAGAACCCTTCCAGCTCCATCCTGAGCACCCAGACTCTGCCCTCATGGTGGACAATGAGATCATCCATGATGCCCCAACCTGGACACCAAGTTCCCCATTCCCCACCTGCACCAGCCTCAACTGGCTCATCTCTGCCTCCCTGCTTTGAGGATGCCCTGACCTGGACCTCACGGAGCTCCAGGTGCCTCTGGTCACTGACTCACCCGTTGTCTTGGCTGCAAAGGCCTACCAGAGGAGCTCCCAGTGTCCGAGATCCCCAGTGCCTGCTTTGAACCCTCCAGCCATAGGGTCGAGTGCGGCCCCCGCCATGGCAGATCCACAATGGAGACCCGGTGCCCAGGATGGGAGCTGCCATGGCTATGGTCAAGGGCAGGCACCAGTCCGGCTGGGCTGGTGTCCCACGGCTTTCAAGGCAAGTGGGAATGAAGGGGAGGGATTGGCGGCGGCCTGTGGACCCCCTGAGCGGGGCAGGTCCTGCAGAGCTGGAGGCATGAAAACAAACACACTAGGGATGGGAGAGTCCTGCAAATTCAGCTTCAGAGGCTGTCTTTCACTTAACAGATCCCACTGTGTCTGGAACCCAGGTCTCTGGCCTGTGCCACAGGGTCGAATCTATCCGAAAGTTTGCCTTTGTGAAAGGAAAAGTGTTTCGTGCCTGTTAGCCTGGCAGACAGGCATCCCCGGGCCTGCCAGTCAGGCTGGGGTGAGGGTCTCACCCGTCACATGCCGGGGACACACCCGCTCACTGTGGCTCTCACAGGGGCCGGGGCGGGCGGGGCGGGGCGACGGGGGGAGTAACAGAAAGGCCTCCATTCAGATAACGGACAACACGGGGTCAGAGGTCTAAGAACACCGTCTCTTCCTTTTGAGTAATTGGTTTCCCCTCCACCCTCTCATCAGTTCACAGTCCCAGAGGGAACCTGGCGTTAAGACCTGGTGCAAGTTTTATGGGTTTCTTCCAGACTCTAGCAGCTGTGGCGTTTAGGAAACAGGCAGCTTTGCCGCCCTGTTACCCTGCTGCCCGTGTGAGCATGAAGGGAGGGCAGGCAGGGCTCCTGATCACAAACATAATAGTGAAGAGGTGTGTGTAGCTCAGCGCGTGGGCAGCAGCGCAGCGTATATGGGAGGCTGCATGTTAGGAGAGCTGTGGCTTCTCGGGGCGGAGCAGCTGCCCTCAGGAAGTAGCGCCCTTGCCGTCCTTAGAGGCTTTGAGGGGAAGATGCCCTTTTTTTTTTTTTTTTTTGCGGTACCCGGGCCTCTCACTGTTGTGGCCTCTCCCGTTGCGGAGCACAGGCTCCGGACGCGCAGGCTCAGCGGCCATGGCTCACGGGCCCAGCCGCTCCACGGCATGTGGGATCTTCCCAGACCGGGGCACGAACCCGCGTCGCCTGCATCGGCAGGCGGACTCTCAACCACTGCACCACCAGGGAAGCCCAAGATGCCCTTTTTTAAAAAAAAATTTTTTTATTGAAGTACAGTTGATTCACAAGGTTGTGTTAATTTCTGCTGTACAGAAAAATGATTCAATTATACATATATCCTTTTTCCGATTCTTTTCCCATATAGGTCATTACAGAGTGTTGACTGTAGTTCCCTGTGCTATACAGTAGGACCTTGTTGTTTATCTGTTTTATATACAGTAGTGTGTATCTGTTAATCCCAAACTCCTAATTTATCCCTTCCCCACCTTTCCCCTTTTGTAACCACGAGTTTGTTTTCTATGCCTATGAGTCTGTTTCCGTTTCGCAAATAAGTTCATTTGTGTCGTATTTTAGAATTCACATGTAAGTGACATCATATGGTATTTGTCTTTCTCTCTCTGACTTGCTTCATTTAGTATGATAATCTCTAGGTCCATCCATGTTGCTGCAAATGGCATCATTTCATTCTTTTTTATGGCTGAGTAGTATTCCCCTGTGTATATGTACCACCTGAAGTTGCCCTTTTTTTTAAAACACTGAATAGGAAATGTATTTATATATTCTGAACAGAGCAATGTTTAAAGTAGGTTAAGTTTAGATCCAATTGGAGATTGTCACAAGGTTTTATATTTTTTTAACTATTAAATTTCTAAACTACAGGAAAGTGGTGAGACTAGCATAATTAATGCCCATATACCCACTACCTGGATTCAATAGCTGAGTCTACTGTGTTTATTTTGCTCTGCTGACCCATTTAAACTCACTTATAGCTATTACATAACACACAAATCTGTTTTTTGTGACTAACGAAACTAATAATACTTCCCCAAATAATACCTAATCAGTATTCAAACTTTCCCAGTCGCCACAAAATTTGAGTCAGTTTTTCAAAGTCAGCATATAATCAAGGACCAAGTGTTGTATTTATTTGTGTCTTAAACTTTTTGACATAAAGCAGCCACCCTTTTTCTGGACTGTGATTTTGAAGGCACTCGTCTCACCGTCTTGAACGCCCCACGTTCTGGAGTTCTGTTCCCTGGTGGTGGGCAGCACGTGGCTCTGTGCCTCCGTTTCTTGCAGGCTGGCAGACCAACCGCAGGTGACCGCCCCTCCCAGTTATAAGAACCCCTGTACGGACAACTTCCAGGGAACACAGACGCAGGCACTCGTGCTACTTGCTGGTTCTTCTTAGCTCGACATGAGCCACCCGCCCCGCGGTGACGCCGGGGGACAGCGGGGGGGGGGGGCCTGCATGGTCGGCTGAGGCCCCAGTCCCCCCGGTGCCCAGTGTGTGGGTGCCAGGGGGAGGACAGGAGCCCCCTGAGGACCTGGCCGCCTTGGGAGACCGTGAAGAGGGGCACAGGGTCGGGGGATGGCGAGGACGAGAGTGAGGACCCGGATGTTAAGCCGTCTCTCCGCACTTCTGCATCCTCCGTCCGCTGTTCCCACGCCCCGGGCGGGCGGAAGTGTGATGCGGGATTCCGCCGGGCAGTGGGCCGTCCCCAACCTTCCAACGCCCTTGCCCTCCTTCCAAGGTAGCGCAGGGTGGCCTCCGCCCGCAGCGGCGCCCGTGGTTCCGGGTGAGCACCACGGGTGTTAGGACCGGCCTCAAGGAAAGGTGAGCCGCGCCGCCTAGGGGCTCCGGCTGGAGCTGCTGCGGGTGCGCCTGCCCGGGAGCCGAGGGAGCGCGTCTCAGGCCCTGGGCCCAGGAGATTGTCCCCGCGAGGGCAGTGGAGGCCGAGGCCCTGTGCACTCGCAGGCCGCTCCGCGAGCGTCTTACAACGGCTCCCCCCGACACCTTGTTAAGGCACGGCGTCCAAGAACCAGGATTCCAAAAGACGAGCCCCTGAAATAATTTACAAAGTGCCCATGAGCCTCTTAGGCGAGGAGGTCTATAGCTTTTATTCTCAACGGGGTCCCCAAAGAGAAAGGAACTACTTTTCTAGGGTCTGTGGTCTGAGAGATCAGTGTGGTGTCAGTGCAAGGGCATGGCAGGAACCAAGGGCTGGGTGACGCTCTGCCAGCGCAGCCCGGGGTCCAGGTGGCTTGAGAGGCCCCTTCGGCAAGGGGCGCGGGGGCCCGTGCTCTCGGCCTGGGGCTCCCTGCTCTGATTTTTGGACGCTCACTTCCGGCCTATAGCTCAGGATGTGTGTCTGCGCCAGTGAGCCCTGGGGCTGCTTAGGAATGTCACTGGAGGCCTTGCCTTGGGTTCAGGGGACGAGATACTAGCGTTAACCTAGGAACTGACCCCAGCGTCTGTGAGCCCTGCCTGATGGACCCCTAAGAGGGGTTTGCTGAGAGGATGGTGCCCAGCCCCACCCCGTGACCCCCACAGGGCCGGCACGTGCGCGCCATGGGGGCTGTCAGTCCCAGGCTGTGGCTCTGGCCCCCCAGCATCCTGTGTCCCCACAGGTCTGAGGGCAGAGCTCTGACAGTCCCTGCTCGACAAGGCCCTCAGCCTATTTTACTGGTTTGTCTTAATCTTAAAAAGCCCAGCTCTGGCCCTGGCCTGGGTCTTCCTTACCTGCACCCCTTTCTTCCATTTTAGGGAATAGAGTCTCCCTCGCTAGAGGTGTTAACTTTTTTTTTTAATTTATTTATTTTATTTATTTATCTTAGGCTGCGATGGGTCTTCGTTGCTGCGTGCAGGCTTTCTCTTGTTGTGGTGAGCGGGGGCTACTCTTCTTTGCTGTGCAGAGGCTTCTCATTGCGGTGGCTTCTCTTGTTGTGGAGCATGGGCTCTAGGTGCGTGGGCTTCAGTAGTTGTGGCACAGGGCTCAGTAGTTGTGGCGCACGGGCTTAGTTGCTCCGCGACATGTGGGATCTTCCCGGACCAGGGCTCGAACCCGTGTCCCCTGCATTGGCAGGCAGATTCTTAACCACCGCGCCACCAGGGAAGCCCCTAGAGCTGTTAACCTTCTACTTAAGAACCTTTTAACCTCATGGTTCCTCTAGGACTCTGGGGGCTGGGATTGGAGGAGCAGTTAAGGAACAAGAGGAAAGGGGGTTGGTCAGAGAAACCTTCCCCGGGGCCATGTCAAGGATCTGGGTCTATGTTGGGTGGGTCCATCCAGCCTGCTCTGCTGGAATCTTACCTGGACACCAACAGCCGACATTCTCTTTCCTCTCTTCCTTTCTCTGCTTTTTCCGTTGCTGGGCACATGAATTCATACATATCAATATTAGCAGTCCTTCTGTTTGTTCAAAGCACCAAGGAGAGCGACCACCACCCCTCATCACACAGGAGCCCAGGCAACGGGAAGGAGGAAGGCCAGGGAGGGTCGGACACGTCACCCTGAGCCGAGCCCCCCCCCCAGCCCCCGCCGTGGTCCCGTACCAGATAGTGACTCAGTCACTAGTGGGCAGAGCAAGCCGCGTGATTCACCTGGACAAAGTCCCAGCTGCCGTTTCCTTCTCTCGCGGCCCTAAACTGGAATAGATGTGAGTCATGCTCTTTTCCCACCTCCCATCCTTTTTGAATTTTTTAAATAAGCAGGGAGGATCTTTGTTAAATCTGTGCTGGACCCCACCTCCAAGACCCAGCTGGAGCCAAGTCCCTCGGTCCCCAGGGAGAGCCTTGCCCGGGTTCCTTCCAAAGTAGGGAGCCCTTGGTAGGGTGAGGGTGGAAGGAGAAAGCATTGCCTTCGGAGCTGTGGCCTGAACTGGAGATACCTGAAGTCAGTAGGCGCTCTGCCTAATGCGTGAGCATGAAGTGACCGCTTCCCCAGCGGGGCTGGGATTTTCTCAAAGCTGCTGTTCCTGGGCTGCAGCTGGAGCTGTAGGACTGCGGTCCTGGCCACAGCAGAGGTCCGAACCCAGGAGGCTTCCTGCAGGCACCACCACCTCCCCTGACCCGGCCCCCGGGGGAGGTTGGTGGTTCTCCTGCTGATGGTGCAGGGCGGAAGACGACGGGGAATTAGCCCCAATACGGGCGGGAAGGCTACAGCACCTGGCCCATAGCCCAGGCAGAAGAGAAAATTCCTGTGCTCAGAGACCGTATGGATGGGGCGGGAGGCTGTTCCTCTCCGTGGTGCCCGGTTTCAGGCTGGCTCCGCACCTGAGCTGTGCCCGGGTGGCTGAGACCAGAGCCTTTAGATCTGACTGCTCTCAGGGGTAAGTTTGTCTTCTGTCGGACGCGTTAACACGTTTCCGCACGTATAAGATGAAAGACAGGCTCCCGGGTCAAACTGTTCCTTTGTGAAGCTTTTAACAGTCTTCCTAGTCTCATGTGTTCCCCGCCTCCTCCCCGGGGACAGCTGCCATGTGAGAACCTGCTGGCTCTGTCCGTCCTTAGAGCTCCGGCGAATTGGATGAGGACTGTGTGGATGAGCCTGGAGGGTACGGGGGGCCCCAGCCCAGCCCAGGGGAGGCTTCCGGGAGCCGGGTGCTGAAGGTGGCAGAGGCGGGTGTAGGAAAAGGTGTGGGAAGTGCGGGCACACTTATGCTCAGATGATGCTGAGTCGTTTGTAGCTGAAACTCGAGGTGGAGGAAGAGGCAGCTAGAGAAAAGCTTACAGAGCTGGATGACCTTGGCTTTGCATTTCTTTCTCAAATATTTATCGAGCATTTCTACATGCCATGGATTTTTCTAGACGGTATAGGGAACCAGTGGGGAACAAAGGAGTTTAACTTCCTCCTGTATGAAATCTTCAGGTGCCGCACTTGGGAAGAACCTGTCCTCAGGGCAGTGGTTCTCAGCCTGCGGTGAAGCCGCGAGATGTTTTAGGTTGTCCCACTGGGGCACGTGGTAGGTAGACACCAGGGGCGCTGCTCTACACCCTACAAAGCACAGGACAGGTCCCCACCACAAGAATGATCCCTCCCCCAATGTCAATAGTGCTGAGCTGGGAAGACCTAGCCTCACAGGATGGCTTGGTGTTTGCAGGAGGGGAGCTTTCGGGGTGGGCAGGTCTCCACGCACGGGCGGTGAGGGGACAGCGGCAGCTGTAGTGACCAGGGTGGTGAACAGGCTTCCCTCGGAGCAGTGCGGGGGGGAGGGAGGGCTGGGGTCACGGCACTTGGTGGCCAGATGACGTGTCACATGGAGTGGAGCGTGGTTGACTTTGGATTCCTGCCTCGGCCCTCATGCGATGCTGTCCCTGCCATGTGGTTCCATCTGGATTTGGAGACGGATTCAGCTCTGGACGTTGTATGACTCCCCTGGGGCTGCCATAACAGAGTCCCACAGGCTGGGAGCCTTCAACCACAGAAGTTAATTTTCTCACTGTTCTGGGGGCTGGACGTCCACCATCAAGGTGTCAGCGGGGTTGGATTCTTCCGAGGCCTTTCTCCTCGCTTCACAGACGGCCGTCTTCCTCCTGCTTCTTCCCTCTGTGCCTACATCCTAGTTCTCTCCTCTGTAAGGACACCAGTCATACGGGGCTCACCCGGTGACCTCAGCTTGTCCTCATCACCTCTTTAAAGGTCCTGTCTCCAAACGGTCACATTCCAAGGTGCTGGGGCCAGGACTTCAGGGGCACAGTTCAGCCCCTAGTAGATCGTTCAGCTCGAGGTGCCCAGGGGCTGCTCTGGAGCCTGAGGTCAGGGCGAGGTCAGCTGTGGGGAGTGTGGAAGGACAGAAGGGACCGTCGGGGTGCGGCTGTCCACAGCGGGAGAGACGCCCAGCCACGAGAGGAGAGCCACAGACAGCTAGAGCACAGGATGTGTTCTGGTGCGGAGTACGAGGCCCAGAGATGCGGTGACAGCTGGATGCTTGGACAGGTGCATCTGAAGGTGGGAAGTTGACTTCCTGGGAGAAGAATTCATTTTATTTATTCACATGAATGCAAGACACGAGTCAGACAGTCTTCAAGACTTTTGATCTTCTGGGGGCAGGGGATGAAGCAGCTGGAGCGAGACGCCCCCCCCCCGGCACCCTTGGGGACCATGACATCAGCTCCTCAAGCAGTACACGTGGCCCCACCCCCCGAACCCTGGGGTCTCAACACAGCCACTGCCAAGGGGTCCCTGGCACAGGGGCTGCGACACCTGCCATTGGAGTCTAAGCTTAGGAGGGGAGAAACAAAGTCAGGGGAGGAAGCTCTGTGAACAGGCCACAGTACAATGTGACTGTGAACCTGGGCCGACAGTCCCCGTGGGGTTGACTGAATGGGTTTTCAAGGCTGCATAGGAGTTGACCAGGCCAATTGGAAGGAATGAGGCAGAGGGCACAGCCAAACATCTCAGAACTACACCTAGCTTTCCCTGGAGGAGCAGGGCAGAGTGGTGAAAAAAGGTGAAGACTACGGAGCAGGCCGTTCATGGGAGAGGGACCCCTGCCCAGACAGGAGCCCCCTGGTGAGGAATGAGGGCCCCAGAGGCGGGGCCTAGTTGCAGCGAGCGGGGGCTACTCTTCTTTGCGGTGCGCGGGCTTCTCATTGCGGTGGCTTCTCTTGTTGTGGAGCACAGGCTTCAGTAGTTGTGGCACGCAGCCTCAGTAGTTGTGGCTCGTGGGCTCAGTAGCTGTGGCTCGCGGGCTCTAGAGCACAGGCTCAGTAGCTGTGGCGCACAGGGCTTAGTTGCTGTGCGGCATGTGGGATCTTCCCAGACCAGGGCTCGAACCCGTATCCCCTGCATTGGCAGGCGGATTCTTAACCACTGCGCCACCAGGGTTCCTGTGTGGGTGCATCCCACGAGGTACATGCCCAGCTCGGAGCCAGGTTAAAGGTCTCGGGGCGAGGTGAGGGGGAGCTCTGGTGCCCGGCTGTGGGCAGAGAGGTGCGGTGACCACCTGAGACCTCAGGAGTGCAGGGGTTAAGGTTCAAGGGGCGGTCATAAAGGTTGGTCCTCCCCGTGTCCCTGACACCTCAGCCCCACCTCACCGTGAGGCCAGCTCATCGCCCGGGGAGATGCAGCTGGTGACCTAAAACCTGCTCAAAAGGACCCGGCAGGACCCAGCCGAGGGGCGTCGTGGGCCCCCCTGGGGCTTCCTCCCCTCTGCAGCCCCGTCCTCGGGAAGAAAGCCCGGGAGTGTGCCGCTGGGGGGAGGAATTCTTTCCTCGGGTCATTCCTTCTCTGTAAACTGAGGGGTGTGGACTCGATCTCCAGCTGAGGACACCCCCGTGTCTCTGTGGACGAGGGTGCAGAACCCAGGCAACGGGGGAGAAGTTGAAGGAGGGCCCGTCTGCGGTTCTTCCCAGCAAGTCCAGGCCACTGCCGGCCTCTCCCGGGAGGGGCGGCTTTCCTGCCATCGGAAGGGCAGGAGGCGAGTCCCACGCGGGATTTCATGCAGCAGCAACTAGCGGGGAGGCGGCAGACCCTGGCCCGTTTGGCCATCTTCTTCTAGAGAGCAGCTCGGGGGCAAGAGGCCCCATCCCTGGTGGCCGGGCCCCTCGGTGTGGATTTTATTAGCCCTGAGCACAAGTCACATCTACTTGCTGCGTTTAAGGCTCTGCAGAGGTGTGAGGGGCCGCGTGGGAATCCAGCAGTGTTACTCATGCTTGAGAACACGGACTCTGAAGCTGGACTGGCCAGATGTGAGTCCCAGATTCACTGCTCAGGAACTGCGTGTGGCCCCGTCCAGTCACTGGGCCTCAGTTTCCCATCTATAAACTGAGACCGAAACAGTAGGACCCGCGGCCAAGGGCTGTGAGGAGGATTAAGTGCCTAGAATAGCACCTGGGGCACCTCGAGGGTCCCCGGCGTTGGCTGTTGTCAGCGTGGCCCTCAGCAGAAGCCCGCCCCCAGCCCCCGGGACCGATCTGGGCGGTCGCCTTCCATCAGTGCTCTGCACGCAATGAGCTTCTGTTCTGATTCCCTTCTTTGTGCCTCCCTGTAGCTCTTCCTTTCGCCCAAAATAAGCGCTCTTGAAGACACTTGCTGTCTGGTTAGTTACCCCGATTTCTGCAGCCCAGGCCTCTCACCCGTCGTGCTCAGTGTCCGGAGCCGCACGACTGGCCCCGAGCGTGGGGCTCATGGCACGAAGTGGCTCCCGGCCCCTCCCGCTCGCCCTCTCGCTGCCAGACCCGCAGCCGCCCCCGCGCTCCCAGCAGCTTGGAGGTAGGTCAGAGGGGCCATTCATTAGTTACAAGCAGGACTCTGTCCCCATTCCCAGCCACTCCGCCAGCAGTGAGACCCGAGTACTTCATCGGAGTGATGGGCCGGCGCTGGTTCCTGGCAGAAGGGCCTCCGACAGAAGGAATGCGCGTTAGTGACCAGGCTCCGGGCCTGAGGCTTGTGGCACTCGTCTCACGCCTTGTGACAAGCCACCCCAAATCTGGTGCCGGGCAACCACCGCCGCGTATTCGCTCAGGACTGTGTGAGTGGACAGGGCTTGTGGAGGTGGCCCACCGTCCCCTGCCCCCCAGGTGGGGTGGGCGGGGCCACCTCCACCTCCACTAAGGTGGCTGGACCGAGGCGTGGCCTGGGCTTCCCTCCCTCTGCCAAGCCTATGGGTCCAGGGCCCCTCCCTCCAGCGGGGGGACACTTTGTTCACGGACGGCCACTTCCAGGTGGTGCACGGAAACCAGGGGGACTCGAAGGATCCACGCCCAAGGCCCAGGTTCACCGGGATGTGTTACACGCCGAACACCAGCCCCACTCCCCGCGGCCAAACCACGTGCTGAGGTCCTAACCCTCAGTTCCTCAGGACCTGACGTCACTGGAAGTAGGGTCTCTGCAGATGTAACTGGAGGAGGGTGGACCCCGAATCCGACCTGACTGGTGTCCATATATAAGGGGGAGTTCAGACACAGACACGTACAAAGGAGAAGGTCCGTGAAGATTGGAGTTATGCGCCCACCGTTACCAGATCCTAGGAAAGAGGCCTGACAACCCCTTGGAATTCCAGCCCCCAGAACTGTCAATGAGTTTCTGTTGTGTAAGCCACCCGGTTTGTGGCGCTTCGTGACCGTAGCCCAGCAAGCTAATATGGAAGGGGAATGACGTCCACCCTTGATGGGAGGGGTGTCCTCCGCGTCCAGGCTGGGGCCTTGCGGTGGCTGTGTTTGCAGACCCCCGCTGCCGAGGGCTCGCCGGTGGCCACGGGGAAGCCGTCCCTCCTTTCTCATCTTGGAGAAGACTTCTTTCTTGATTGTCCAGCTTTAAAACTTTGTGCCTCCCTGAGAGTTCTTTCACCTGGATCAGAATCTCCTGCAGGGCTTGTCCACACAGACTGCTGGTCCCATCCCCCGACAATTGTCCGACCCAGCAGGTGGGGGCCTGGCACTCTGCCCGTCTACCAGGTTCTCTCAGGAGCACATGGGGAGCGGCCTGGAGGGCCTGGCGTTGGGGTCACCGGAGCTTTACCAACCACCCCAGGGCTTCTGGGGCTCATCTAGCGTAGCGTCCAGGCTCTGGTGTTGAGAGAGCCTGAGCTGGGGGTGACAAGTGCTGCTCCCGGGGCCCCAGACCACGACGACCCAGCACGATGGGACCAGGTCAGGGCACACTTTTTTAGAAAAACTTTCCTCAGTGACACACACAGCCCAAGCAAGATAGAGCTTTAATAAAACGAAGAGAAAACTGTTCCTGGGAGTTCCCTGGCGGTCCGGTGGTTAGGACTCGGTGCCCTCACTGCCGAGGGCCCAGGTTTGATCCCTGGTTGGGGAACTAAGATCCTGCAAGCCGCGTGGCAAGTGTTCCTGACTCCCCGAGGTTACAGACCTGACTGCCCTGCAAGTCCCTGTGTCCTCCTCCCAATGCTCTGGACCTGTCTCCGGTCCCAGCATCCCTATGGCCACCAACAGTTATAGGCCAAGAAAGGGCGGGGCTCACTCCTCGAAGCCGAGAAGAGGGTCCCTGCCTCGGACGCAGCCTCGCAGGGGCCCCACGTGGGCGCCGGGCCGCGCCCTTCCCACTGCGTCAGCGCCCTGTGGACCGGGATCAGAGTCACCTGAACCGACCCTGACCTGACAGGGCCAGCGTGCGGGTGGGAAGGAGCCCCGAGGACCCCGACGGGCTCTAAGGGAAACGGATTCCATCGTGCTGACATGCTGCCGAGGTGCTGGACGGCCTGAGACGTCGGCAGTGATTGCGTCCCTCGAGGTTTCAGCTCTTTGGGGAAGTGGCATTCCTGTTTCTCAGCTGCAGAACTGACTTCCAGCCAGGACAGGCCCTGCTCCTAGGTTGGCAGGGAGGGGAGGGAAAGCCTGGACGTTGGCCGAAGGGGCTTACCTGGTAGTGTGACCCGACGCGGTGTGTCTCTTGAGACTCTGACCCCTCACACGTGCAGCCTCCATTTGCTCCCTCAGCAGCCCTGAATGCCTTCATCCTACAGGTGAGACCACTTGGGATCACAGAGGTCCAGACCCCACCCCATGCTCCTGCCCTGCAAGGGGGCTGCCCCAGTGCCCGAGGAGCAGGGAGCCCTGGCTGTCAGCCCTCTGGGTGATGGTACTGCTTCCGGGGATCCAACCGGATCCTAAAGCAGCCCAACCAGAAAGAGGAGGCGCGCGCCCTGAGGCCTTTTGGTGGGAAGTCTGCCCCTCCCCGCCCACCTGGGGTCAGGCGGGCAACACAGTGGGAACTCCTACCTGCCCAGGCCTGCGGGGGGGGGGGGGGCGCTCCCAGTGGGGAGGGAAGGAGCTCAGACCTGTAGTAGGAGCCCTGGAGTGTGCCAGCAGGGAGCCCCCAGACACTGCCTGGGAGTGAGTGGAGGCCTGGGGTCCTCCGTGGGGGGAGCTCGGGGTAGGGGGAGGGCTGGGGGCTCTACATGCTGAGCCTTGGCACCCAGAGTGAACGGGCAGACAAGCTGATGCACCTGGGGGTCTGGCACCTGCCTCACAGGTTTGATTCCCTTTAACCCTCGTGCCAACGCTGTGTGGCGGGTGGAATCCTCGGTTAGAGTGGGGAGACGGCTCTGAGGGGTTAATGACGTTTTAAGATCTCTCAGCTCGGAAGTGGAGCTGGGACTAAAACCCAGGTTTGGTGACAACAAAGCCTCCGTCCGGGTTTTCCATTGAGGCTGGTTAACCCGTGGATAGAGCCCAAGGTGTCGGGAGAAGGAGAAGTTTGCACAGGTGCCTGGCACCCCTTGGGTACTCAGTAAAGGTCTGGATGAATGAAAAGCTGGAAGGAAAGGGTTGCCGCTGGGCCCTGGACTGGGGCCGGCGTGGGGGAATGGAGGCAGTGGGCTCTCCCCAGCTCCCTGGTGATGGGTGTCCAGGCCTCCCCAGTCTCACCGGGAAGCCACGTCCTGTCCTGCCGGGCCAGCACTTGGGAGCAGGAACCCAGCTCCCAAGACGGAGGCAATCCATGAGGACGCAAAGCAGAGGATGTGGCAGGCGTGCAGGGAGGGAGAGAGGTCAGCGAGGACTGGCCTGAGGGGAGCCCGACAGGCTGCTGAGGGGCCACTCGGAGGGTGCAGGGGGCTGGTGGGAACTTTGATTCCTCCCCACCCGCACCGGAGCCCCACCTACTGACCAAGATCCCCAAGAAGCGGGGAGCTTGCTCTGAAAATGAACAGAAACCTCAATTAAAAGAGAGTCAGGGGCTTCCCTGGTGGCGCAGTGGTTGAGAGTCCGCCTGCCGATGCAGGGGACACGGGTTCATGCCCCGGTCCGGGAGGATCCCACATGCCGTGGAGCGGCTGGGCCCGTGAGCCATGGCCGCTGAGCCTGCGCGTCCGGAGCCTGTGCTCCGCAATGGGAGAGGCCACAACAGTGAGAGGCCCGCGTACCGAAAAAAAAAAAAAAAAAAAAGAGTCAGGAGGCCATCAGGGGATTGCAAAGCCCAGGAGAAGAAGAGAGCCTGAGCGGAGCACCGGCTCTAGGCATGTGGGCTTCAGTAGTTGCAGCACGCGGGCTCAGTAATTGTGGCTCACAATTGTGGCTCAGCCAGCGAGAGGCCTCCAGCCTTCCCGACCTCCCTGCCCCTGTAACAGAGCTCCCTCCCTGGTGTGGGGTCCTGCATGGGGCTCGCCAGGGCGGCAGACCCTCGGGCCCTGAAGATGCAGCGAGGAGGGGAGGCCCTGGTGGGACCTCAGGCCGCTCGCTCGCATGCTTCCTTCCTCTTCCCTGTCTGAGGACACTGCACCTGTTGGCTGTCACCTCCTCTGGGAAGCCTCCCCTGATCCCTCTTCTCTGCCCCTTTTAATTAATTTATTTATTTATTTATTTTTGGCTGCATTGCGCGTGGGCTCTCTCTAGCTGCGGCAAGCAGGGGCTACTGTTTGTTGCCTTGCACGAGCTTCTCATTGTCGTGGCTTCTCTTCTTGCAGAGCATGGGCTCTAGGTGCGAGGGCGTCAGTAGTTGTGGCACGTGGGCTCAGTAGTTGTGGCTCACGAGCTCTAGAGCGCAGGCTCAGTAGTTGTGGCCCACAGGCTTAGTTGCTCCGCTGCATGTGGGATCTTCCCGGACCAGGGCTCAAACCTGTGTCCCCTGCACTGGCAGGCGGATTCTTAACCACTGCGCCACCAGGGAAGTCCCTCCTCTGCCCCTTTAATGCAGTATTTCACTTGTCTCTCTCTCTGGACTAGAAGCTTTTCAAGGCCAGAGTCCACAGGCTTTTACTCTGTCCCTGTGCCCAGGGCCTGACGTGTAGTGGTCAGTCAGGAAAGGTTTGGCCATGAGCCTAAGCGGCAGGCCTAGACTGGGGTGGATGGGAAGGTAGGAGCTTACAGCGGTTGAAGCACTTTGATGGGAGAATGAGCAAGTTTGGGTAAAAGCATTTTAAATAAGTAATTCTAGGGGATTCTGATGCAAGTGGTTCATAGACCAAAGCACTGTTTTAGGATTTTGAGTTTATGTTGTGTAAGGTAACCATTGCCAGAAACACATACAAGCTAAAGAATTTGGTGTCAGACATGCTGGGCTGAGGTGACAGTTAAAGCCAAGTGGAGAGTGTCGTCATCAGCTGGACACGGGACTCGGAGGCTCCGATTGGAGACCTTAGAGGGTGATGTGGACTTGGATGGTGCCTCAAAGTTCATTCAGGTAAGGTTTTAACCATGATCGAAAGTCATCAAAGAAAGAAGATACAGACAGAGTGAAAGGCCTTGGAATTTTCCCACATTTAGGGATGGCTGAGGCGAGGGAGACCACAACTAGTCAGCGAGGTATGTGGAAAAACAGGTTAGTTTATGATTGATTGGTGAGAAGAAAGCTGAGGCCTGGAAGGGAGAAGGGGAGGGAGTGCCCATCCCCAGCCAAGACCTCTCGTTATCTTATTAGTTCTCATTGGCTGCCTATCCTAACCCCCTGGCTGCCCCGCCGGGATGCCTGGGGTGACCCCCCCAAAGCACGAACAGTCACTTCGCTCTCCTGCTCAGAACTGCTCCATGATTCTCTGTTGCCACCAGGGTATTCTAAACCCTTTCATTTGCTTCTACAGCTTTTAAACAAATAACTGCCTTATTGAGATATAATTCACATACCCTAAAATTCACTCTTCTTGAAGTGTACAATTCAGTAGTTTTTAGTATATTCACAGAGTGCAACCATTACCACAATCAATTTTAGAACATTTTCATTGCCCCCATATGAGCCCCATTGGACTTGCTTATTGTGGACATTTCATACAAGTGGAATCATATACTATGTGACCTTTTGTGACTGATTGCTTTCATGTAGTCCAATGTTTTGAAGGTTTGTGCATGTTGTAGCGTGTATCAGTATTCCATTCCTTTTTGTGGCTGAGTAGTATTTCATTTTCATCATCTGATATACTACATTTTGTTTATTCATCCATCAGTTGCTGGACATGTGGATTGTTTCCACATGTTAGTTATTATAATGCTGCTATGATCATTCATGTGTAAGTCTTTGTGTGGATATATGTTTTCATTTTTTCATTCATTTTCATTCCTACAGACCTAGGAGTGGAATTGCTGGATCATATGGTAACTCTATCTAACATTTTGAGGATTGTTCAGTGGTTTTCCAAAGTGGCTGCCCCATGCCCCATTTTACAACCCCACCAGCATGTATGAGGCTCCAATTTCTCCACACCTCACCAACACTTATTTTCTGTTATTTATTTATTTATTTATTTTAAAGTTTTATTTTACTTATTTTGGCTGCGTTGGGTCTTTGTTGCTGCGCGCAGGCTTTCTCTAGTTGCGGCGAGCAGGGGCTACTCTTCGTTGCAGTGCACAAGTTTCTCATTGCGGTGGCTTCTCTTGTTGCAGAGCATGGGCTCTAGGCGCACGGGCTTCAGTAGTTGTGGCACGTGGGCTCAGTAGTTGTGGCTCGCAGGCTCAGTAGTTGTGGCGCACGGGCTTAGTTGCCCCACAGCATGTGGGATCTTCCTGGACCAGGGCTTGAACCCGTGTCCCCTGCATTGGCAGGTGGATTCTTAATCACTGTGCCACCTGGGAAGCCCTTATTTTCTGTTTTTTAAATAGCTTTCCTAGTGGGTGTGAAGTGGTATTTCACTGTGGTTTTGATTTGCATTTCCCTAATGACTAATGATGAGTGTCTTTTCACGTGCTTATTGGCCATTTGTGTATCTTTTTTGGAGAAATGTCTATTCAGATCCTTTGCCCATTTTTAATTGGGTCATTTGTCTTTTTATTATTGTGTGTAAGCTTTCTTTATATATTCTGGACACCAGTCTCTCATCAGACATATGATTGGCAAATATTTTCTTCCATTCTGTGGGTTGTCTTTTCACTTTATTGATAGTGTCCTATGAACCACAAAAGTTTTAAACTTTGATGAAGTCCAATTTATCTGTTCTTTGATGACTTGTGCTTTTCGTGTCATACCTAATAATCTATTGCCTAATCCAAGGTCACAACGATTTACACCTGTGTTTTCTTCTAAGAGTTTTATAGCTTTTAGCTCTTACAACTAGGTCTGTGATCCATTCTAAGTTCACTTTTAATACAACGTGAGGTAGGAGTCACTCTTCATTCTTCTGCACGTGGGTATTCAGCTGTTCCACCACCACTTTTTGAAAAGATTATTCTTTCCCCCACTGAACTGTCCATGGCCCTTTGTAAGCAGGTCTTTTCTTAGTCCTGTGACCTCATCTTCTGTCCCACCACTACTCCAGCTGGCCCTCCATCGCCAGCCCCACTAAATGATTTTTTTTCCCCAAATGAGCCAGGTTTCTTCTCATCTCTG
Source organism: Mesoplodon densirostris (assembly GCF_025265405.1). NCBI lineage: Eukaryota > Metazoa > Chordata > Mammalia > Artiodactyla > Ziphiidae > Mesoplodon > Mesoplodon densirostris. The sequence continues at coordinate 193,015,321 of NC_082662.1, read as the reverse complement.
GCCCACTTCTCTACATGCTGTTTCTTTTACTGGAAAATTTCCCTGACCTTCTTTCCCCATCACCTGGCTATCTTCTCCAATTATCTGGCAGGCCTAGGCTTACATGTCTTCCAAAAAGCCTTTCCTAAGCTCCCAATAAAGTTTTAACACAGGTCTGTACTCCCCAAGGACCCTGTACTTCTTAACCCCAAGAGGAGCTTTTTTTGTCCCTGGCACATAGTGGGGATTCAGTAATTCTGTTGAATGGATGAAGCCCAGAAGTCAAGGAAGAAGACTAATTTGTACTGTGTGCTGCTGCAGAGAGTTAAGGAGAATGAGATCTGAAAAAAAAAAAAATGCCACTAGGCTTTGACTATTTTTGTCATTACAGATAGGAGTTTCAGCAGCGCTGGGATGCCGAAGCCAGCATGGGGTGAGAAGTGAATGCTGGGATGCGGAAGCCAGCATGGGGTGAGAAGTGAATGCGGAGGAGAAAGTGAAGCTTCAGTTACAAGCTATTTGTGCCCAAGTTCGTTTGTGAGGGAAGAAGGGAACTAGATTGGCGCCACAGAACAGCTTAAAAAGACAGAGTCAGGGGCTTAGTTTTATGGGTATGCGTCCATCTGCTGCATTCCAGAGCCTCAGAGAGTTCGACTTCTGATGAGAGGCCCTTCCTTGGCTTCTTATGACGTAAATTCCAGGGCCTGGCCTTGATTTCCCCTCCTGCTACCCCTCACCCCTGGCCTCTAACTATGTGTGAACACACACACCAACACCCTGTATTTGTGCTGACCTCAGCAGCCCAGGGACAGATTCTGGGAATGACCAAGGCCTTGTCCCAAACTGGGCTAAGCTATATCCAGCCCAGGAAAAGACAGCCTATAAGAGTCGTTTGTTTGGGTAGAAAAAGGAACGAACAGGTCTAACATCTCGGCGGCACCAGAATGACCACGTCTTCCCTCTCTGCCCCTCATTCCCTGGCATCCCCACCCCGCCTCCGGGTCACTCAGATAGGCTAGAATGACATAGCTGCAAGGTTGTAATTTTTCATCGTCTTGTTGTCTTCCTCCTGAGCTGCCCCCACGTCCCTGGCATGTTCCTCCCAGAGGTAGATGTGCCTGATGCTGAGCCCACCCACCTGGTTAGTGCTAGCCACCAGCCTCAGGCAGCTCACCGCGTGCCCCACGCTCTGTGCAACGACCTCCTGATCCCGCCGCCCCTCCAGGAGCTGGCCCAGCAAGGTGAGGCTGGCGCAGCGCCGTGGCGTCCCCTCGGGCTCGTAGCCCGGCTCCGCCTGCCCCCTCTCCAGGGCGTGCCTGCCGTCCACGCTGGTGCCCGTCAGCACCGGCACCCTCCTCAGGTCTGCTGGGTGCTTCAGGATGGCCGTCAGGGGGTTCCCTGCGCTAACACTGTGGGTCCAAAAGAAGGACTCGTCCAGATTGTAGGCCTCCCAGGGGAGATGGACCTCAAAAACCTTCATGTCGGTTAACACGGCTCCTGGTGGGTTGTCAGGGGCGTAGGGGCTCTTTTTCTGCGTGCCCGAGGCCTTCTGGCTGTGTCGTTCGGTGCATGGTAGGGGACCCGGTGGTAGAACAGGAACGGTCTGCAGAGGATCGGGTCCTTCTGGGCCAGGAGGGTGCGGAAGTGACGGAGGAGCCTGGCAAGGGGCTCCTCCCTGTAGAAGAGGAGGAGGAAGTGGACCAGCACCGGGGGTCCCCGCTGCGGAAGAGCTTGCCCAGGAAGCCCAGGTTGGAGAACTCCAGGAGCGCCCAGCGCTGGGACCCCAGGGTGTCCACTTTCCACTGAACGTGGCTGATGAAGTTGGGGGCGCACAAGGCGTCGTCCTCCAGCGGCAGGAAGTACTCCGAGAGCTTCGCGGCGCAGCTCATGAGGAAGGCGTGGTCCACTGGGAGTAGGGCTCCTGGTAAGAGGCCCCCGCCCCGACGCCGCCCTTGCGGGGGACAGGCCTCTGGCGGGGTGTAGATCAGCAGCAGCTGCCCCACCGAGATCTGGGAGCCGAAGAGGCTGGAAATGCGGAGGACGGTCTCCCTGAGCCAGGTCAGGCCAGCGCCCGCCAGGTGGGCCAGCACCGTGAGGCGCTTCTGCTGCACCTTCGAGGTGGCGCGGACACGGGGAGCGGCGTGTACGGGAGGCCGCTGCGGTCTGGCCGGGGCGCCTCGAGCAGGTGCCGAGCGTCAGTCACGCCAGGGCGGCCAGCGGCGCGGTCAGCGCGCAGGCAGGCCGGGTGGATGCTCTGCGGCACCGGCTCTCTTTCCGCCCTCGCTGCTCGGCTATTTCCCACCCCAGAGGGCAGGTTCAGGTCCTCGCTCCGCAAAGTGTGGGCCTTAGTCCAGCAACATCGCCCCGTTTGGAAGCTTATTAGATATGCAGAATCTAGTGAAGCAAGAGTCTGCATTTTACCAAGGTCACCAGGTGCCTGAGCTGGGGAGCTGCGTCCCCACGGGCCTCTGAGGCTTCTTTGAGCTGGAATTTTGTGGCACATGGTTTAAGTGCTCAATAAATATTAGCTCTTTTTCCTTTTTAATTTTTGGCTGTGCCACTCGGCTTGTGGGATCTTAGTTCCCCCACCAGGGATCGAATCTGTGCCCTCGGCAGTGTAAGCGCCAAGTCCTAACCGCTGGACCGCCAGGGAATTCCCAATATTAGCTATTTTTATAGTCATTGTCATTCCTTTTGACTTTACCCAGCTCATCTTTCCAAAGCTCTCCTTTAAAGGAGATCTACTAGAAAAAGCCCTTCTCCTGGGAGTCAGGAGCCCAAGACTATTGTCTGAGCTCTGCCACTGACTATGTGGCCTCCAGCGGGTCCCTGTACCCCTGAGCTGAACACTGGTGAACTGGACACGTGGCCCGAAGGCCCCCTCGCCCCCCAGGGTTCTCTCACGCAGTGATCCCCCCCTCCTGCAGCGGCCGCGTTACCTCTTCCCTCCTTCCCCCTCCACACAGAGGCCTTGGCAGGGAGAGGACTCTCGGCCGGGCCCGCTGCCCCTCGCCTTCCCCCCTTCTTCCCTCTGAGCCCCTCCTTCTCCTGATGCTTCTGGTCCCCTGGGGAGCCCACTCCCCTCCTCGGAACGCACTCTTCTTTCTCTGCTGGGTTTTTTCCAGAGGTGAGATTCTGCCAGTCTTCTAGTGGCTCCAGATCCTTCCTTCTCCTATAACTGCCCTCCTGCGGCCTTGGCAGAGGCACCGCCTGGTCCTCCTTTCATAAAAAGAACAGCGTTTAGCCTCTAGTGGTTTCCCATGAGCCTTTCCAGGGAAAGAGCGGGTCAGTCTCCCCAGAGCAAGCCCAGCACATTCTCAGGATGTCTGACCACTGGCCAGAGTATCCAGGGCTCAAGCAGTATTTGCTGTCTTCCTTACCTTAACAAATATGGGGGGAAATGCAGCTTCTCTGTGGACCAGTGGGTCTGGCCAGGTCCGCACCCCACCCCCCTCAGAGCCTCCTGCTCTCCGGTGAGAGGTACAGGGCATTTCCAAGACTCTACCTGTCCACACCCACCACACACCCTTAATCCCCACAGTGAGAGCAACTGTTGCTACCTGGGCTTCAATAGTCATCCTGTTCTGGTCGTCTTCAATTTCCCTGGGGACTTTCAGAGTGAACAAGAGCCACAGGAACCCGCCGCCCACCAAGGTGACGCAGCAGTGCCGGGCGAAACCCTGCATGGCAGCTCCTATAGCAAGAGGGCAGGAGGGCGACAGGATGGCAGGGGGTGCTCCCTGGTCCACGCCTCCACCTCCCGGACTCCTGGGAGGCTGGCCCTCCCGATGGCCCTGTTCCAGCCTTCCTCTCACCACGGTTAACTCACTTCCCAGGCCCACCTGTCTGTCTGACCTGGGAACCTGAGCCTTCTTCCCGGCCTCAAGAGGGGAGGCCACCTGTCCTGGGACGTTTGCTGCCTTCTCTTTATAGGTTTGTCTGGAGATTCCACTTCCCCAGGGCTCCCCCTGTTCAAATGTTAACAGTCTGCTGGGCCTTCAGTGATGAGGGCCGTTTATCTTAGAAAGATGGCCACCACCCACCCCTACTTTTTAAAACAAAAGTCAAACAATTTATTAAAATAGCTGAACTTGAAGTGTTGCTAAGTGCTAAGCAATTTGGTGCCTTTCTTACTTCTTGTAAAGGGCGTCCTTAATTTATCCCAATCCTTAATCTCATTCACAGACCTTGATTAGAACATGATTCTGGGACTTCCCTGGGGCGCAATGGTTAAGAATCCACCTGCCAATGCAGGGGACACGGGTTCGATCCCTGGTCCGGGAAGATCCCACATGCCGCGGAGCAACTAAGCCCGTGCGCCACAACTACTGAGCCCGCGCTCTAGAGCTCATGCCCTGCAACAAAAAAAAGAACACGATTCTGTTAACTCAGAGTAAAAAAAAAAAAAAAAATCCTTTTGTGAGTGGTGGGCTGCTGGAATTCAGGCTGGCTCAGACTCAAAAGCACTTGTGTGCTTTTTTCCCTGTTAGTGTCTTTTCTCCGGAGAGAATGTGTTTTTCTGATTGTTTCTAAATGATCAGAGGAAAGGCTCTGATATACCTTGTCTCCCACTCTTGGTCATCTGTCTGCCTAGTCAGGACACAAAAGGAAAGAAATCGTAGTAATTTCTATGCTCCCAAGGCTATACTATTCTCTAATTTCCCCATTTTCATGGTTCCCTGCCAGTTTAGTATTTTGGTAGAGGTAACCATGCTTCCCTCCCTTAACCATTTAGTTTTTTGATAAGAGTTACAGAAACAGTACTTATTTATGGTAGGAAGGCTTAAACTTTGCTTGCCTGGATTCCTTAAGTCAGATAGGTCATTCAGATACAAACCACTACATGTAACAGAACTACGCTTCTTTTTTCTAGAACATAAATACGTGGATACATATACTGACTGAATAAAAGGCTCTGCAACTATAGCCGGAGGAATTCACCCTCAAGGGAACAGCCCTGTTCCCTCTGCCCCTCCTGTGCTGTTCACCTGTCACACCAGCGGGAGCACTGCCCTCGCTCAGCCCTGAGTTTGACAGGCTCCTGGGAGACCAGGAGAGAGAGAAAGAGGAGTTGGGGTGCTGAGGACCCGCGCAGCGAACTGGGCCCCTCCCCCCAGCTCTCCAGCCTTGAGCTAAGCTCCTCTGTGACGTTGCTCTGTGTCCTGCCACCTGTCCCATCATCAGGGCTACACCCGGCCAGGACTTCCCTGTGGGCGGTGCTTACCTGAGAAGCACGGAACTGCCCCCCAGCACGCCCTCCCTCTACCCCGTCCCTCCTGCCCTCGGGGGTCGGCTCCCGACTCTAGTTCCCTCTCACCTTCTGACTTCGTCACCCCTGCAATTACCCTTTTTCACTTCTGCGACGTTGCCACTTCTCCCACTCTACTGGACCATTCCTGGCACTGTAAAAAGGACATCTGCTATCTTCCGGTGGGTAAAAAAAGCAGAAAGCAAATCCCTCCCCGAATTCGTGTTCTCTCCAAATCCTGCCCCGTCCCTCTGCAGCCCTCAAGAGCAACAGCCCTGGAAAGCTGTGTCGTCATCATCGGTCTCACTTCGCCGCCATTTCCTCCTGCATCTCACTCAGCCCCTTCCTCCCTGAGACACCCTTCCCATGCAGCGCTCGCCAGCCCGGCCTTCCTTCCCTGGTTCTTTCCCTGGCTTCTCCTCTTCCCAGCCAGTGACTGTCGAGCGTCCCAGGGTTCTGACCCAGTCCCGTGGCTTTAGGTGCTGTGTACATTACAGGCGTGTGCATACACGTGTGTACATACATACACATATAAGGTGTGTGTCTACATACATCCTTTCATATATACGTACGTTTCATATATACGTGCACACACACACAGACACACACACACACGCACACACTGAGAACTCCTAGGGCTGATCTCACCTCCAGCTTTGGCCTCTGTCCTGAGCTCCAAATTACCTGACTCTTCACCACCTCCTTTTGGATGACAGGTATCTTACTTTTAACAGAGCCAAATAGAATTATAGACTCTTTCTATTTTCCCAAATCTTTTCCTCCCCAAGTTTTCCCCATCTCAGTAAAGAGCACCACCATTTTTCCAGCTACTCATGGGAAAAATCCTCAAAGCCTCTCTCTCCTTAACACTCCATGTTCAATCTACTCAGTCCTGTTATCTTTTCCTTCAAAATGCATCCGGAATACGACCCTTTCTCTCCATCTCTGCTGCTACAACCCGAGTCCACACCACCATCATCTCCTGCCTGGACCACTGCCACCACCTAACTGGTCCCCCCCTCCACCCTTGTTCTCCTGCAACCTTCCCTCCACGCGGCAAAGAGGTCTTTTACATTGTAGACCAAGTGATATCCCTTCGCGAACTCCAGACCACAGCCTCCTGGGTCCTCCCTGACTGGCCATCTGTCTCTTTGACTCCATCTCCCGTCCCCCCACCCTCCCCGCCCCTCCTCCCCCTTGGGGGAGGGAGCATCCCTTGGACAAACCAAGCTGTTTCTCAACTCAGGCCTTTGCATTTGGTCTTCTTCTTCGAACTTTCCTCCGGAGACTTTCCGAGAACCGACCCCTCCCTATACTCACATCGGAGCTCAGACGTTCTTTCTCCGGCCTCCAGTCATCGTGGCTAAAGTCGCCTCTCGCCACCTCTCCCGTCCTCCCGTTGCGCGACCACGTATTCTATTTTCCTTAGCATTTCTTTCTACCAGAAGCTATCCTCCTTGTATGTGTCGCTGTCTGTCTCTATTCACTAGGCTGATGGCCCGGCCTTTGTTTTATTCAATGCCACATCCACAGCACTTCGCACAGTACCTGGCCCAGAGAGCGAGCTCAACAAGTATGCATTAAGTCACTAGTTATCGGGATTATGCGATACGGTGAGTGGTCATCTATCTCTTCCACAAACATGTGCTGGGTGCCAGGGACACAGCAGTGCCAGGAGGACCGGGCAGTACAACAGAGAAGGGCAATACGTGCGCAATGGTTAAGAGCTCAGATTCTCGACTCAGACTCAGACTCGGGCCAGAATGTGCTTCTGCTAAACTTACTGGCCATGTGACCTTGGCCAAATGACTCGGTCTCTCTGAACCCCAGTTCCTCATCTAGAAACTAAAGATAACGATGGCTACTCTCTGGTGTTCTTATGAGGATGAGAAGAAATCACCCACAGGAAAATGCCCCGCATACAGCAAGCACTCAATAAATGTCAGCACTTGTGTGCTAACAGTGACTGTTTTTCAGACACGGAGACCAGCACTGCCTTCCTTTCTGTCATATTTGAGACGCCCATCTCCCTTTATTCCTAAATCCCCACCCAAATTTTTACTTTTAGACTCTTACACACTCCTTAAACACTCGCACTCCTCTGAGGGCTTTAGAGGGGGCAAACAGTGGAGGAAGAGGGGAAAATACATATTTTTTAATTGAAGCACAGTGACGTAAAATGAAAATAAATACTAAACAAGCCCTGGCAGGCCCCTCGGCAGCAGCGCAGATCGGGGTGAGCCGTCTGAGATGCTGTGCTTGTTGCCATGGTGTGTCCCAGGTGTGGGCTCCAGACTTTGCTGGAAGTCAGAGCTCTCCTTCCAGCCTAGAAGCATGAACGTGAGCCCCGGCAGGGAGGTGGGGAGATGGGCAGGAGCTCACCTCTATCCCTCCGGCATCTCTCTCTGGTGCTCCCACTGGTGCTCTCTTGGTAACCATTGTTCTCCCCGAAGGTCAGCAAACTCATCACCCCACCAGCCTCTCCAGGGAGGTGGCTCCACCCAGAACACACTCGGGCCACAAGCACGTCTGGTCGGCCCACACACTGTTTTTTAGAAATTTGATTGAAGATTGAACATCTAAAAATTAGGAGAGATTGTATAAATAATTAGACTTCTGGCTTCTCTTGAAAAATTGCAACTTGCTGCCACCCTGGCCTGAGCAGTGATGGCCCCGGTAGCCAGACGTGCATTCTCTTCTTCAGAGTCCACCTGGCTGGTTTCTCTCATTTATTTCTGTCCCCTGAAGGCATTTGAGTCTTTGGCCTCTGCTCTAAGTCAGGTCTTGGGAGACTCGAAGACTATGCTGCGTCCTGGTCTTATTAAACTGGGAACCTGAAAAGATGGGGCACAAAGTGACCCCTTGAGTTGAAGGGCTGTGGGCAGAGAGGTAGGAGGGAAATGAATAGAAGATTGCAGCCAAGTGAATAATAAACAGTACAAAGCAGACCGAAGAGATTAAGCAATAGGGATTGATCTTGTATGTGACGTGGACAGCGTTCTGGAGGATGTAGGGAAGACATGGCAAGGAGCAATGGCCAAACCTTGAGGTGAGGTGGGTGTGAAGAAACCACTGCAGCTACATCTTCTTGAAAGCTAGCAAACAACAGGAAAAACTAACCTCCAAGCAGCATTTTTTCCAACTGAGGGTCAGAATCCATAACAGGTTACAAAACCAACCTCATGAGTCTCAACCGGCACGTGCATCACTGTATAAGGGCAAGTATTGTTTTGTGAAACCGTTAGAATGTAAGCGAAGGTACTACAGATAACAGTCCAGAAAGTGTGAAACCAGCGTGGCTTAGAGGGGAGAGAATGGACACATGTTGGCAGCTGCAGGGCCAGCTGGTGGTCAGCTTTGGGATGGGGTTTCCATGTCCTCTTTCCTCAGCTTGGTGTTTAGGGAAGATCACAGGCTCCAGTGTTCCCACTCCAGTCCTAGCTCTGTTGTCACCTGTGTGATTTTGCCTAATAAACTCTTCTGAGTCTCAGTTTCTCCATTTGAAAAATGGTGACAGTACCCCCCATCTACTTCACAGGGTTGGTACGTCCAATAGACTATGAATTACTCCCAGCCGCTGGTGCGGTCTTATTCCTGGTCGCACAGTATCTCTAGGTGCTCAAATAGCATCCCTTCCTGCCAGGGGAGAGAAGAAAGGGACTCGGCATTAGGATTTTGTGTCAGACCCTGTGCCGGACAACATGTGACAGGATTTGGTTGAACACTGGATTTCAAATGAGCACGGTGGATTTGGGAGTGCTCTGGGAAGTTCAGATATAATTAGTGTAGAAGTCCTTTTATTCCTGTTGCAAGACTTTCATCCCGGATGCAGAGAATTTCAAACATTCCAACCATCCAAGGTCCTAGAGCATGCTGAGAGGGGTCCTCAGTCCAGAGACCTTCCTTAGGGGTGACGGTGGCGGCTGCAGTGTGAACAGGGAAATTGAGTTCTCTCTGCCTCTCAGCTTTTCCCAGCAGATTCCAGAACCTCCAAAGTGGCCCAACCTGAATGGGAGGAAACACCCCGAAGGGAGTGTGGATAACGCTGCTGCCCCGCCCCAGCCCTATGGGCAGGGCTGGCGGCACCAGGACTGAGGCTCCCTGGGGAGGGACCCACACACCCAGGTAAACCAAAGTCCTGATCCTGGATCCCTTTGGGCTGAGCCAGAGAGAAGGGGTCCCAGGACTGGAGAGGAAGAGCGGATGCGGAGGAGGAAGAGGTATTACCAGGTGCCTCCCCAGGCCCAGCTTCCCAGGGACAGAAGCCCAGGGATGAGACCCCTGTCTCCGTGGGAGTTAATCTGCAAGGGCAGCCCCCGTAGCTGCGGCTGGGGCAGAACCGGGAGCACAGAAGTCCCACCAAAGAGACATCCAGCAGAGCAGGAAGGGTTGCTGGTTCCAGGGAAATAATCAGGGCAGGGGAGCTGGGGAATATCAGGGGCGCATCCCAGTGCGTGGGCTCCCCCCCCCCCCACACACACACTGATCTGTTGTGAGACCTCTTCCTGCTTCCCCTGGGCAACCAGATTCTTTCTCCTTGTCCGGCCCAAAACTCCATCCTCGGCCAGACAGAGCCACAGACACTAAAGGCTATTTCCCTTCCCCTTCAACAAACGTGTGGAGCTCCTACCACGTGCCTGGTCCCGGGCTGGAGACGGTGACTCCCTCCCTCCAGCGGTTTACAATCCGGTGGAGACCCTTGCCTGTGTAGGGCAAGAGGGCAGGGACGGCAGTGGAAAAAGACAAATACCTTGTTAAAGGAACAGGAATAAAGAGACGTCGTGGGAGTGCACAAAATAAATAAAGCAAAACACGGAGGCCACCAAGGCGGCAGCTCATCCTGAGATCTCAAGGTCTGTGGGTCTGTCTCCACAGGGGACATCTGACACCAAGCATTCCAGGGCCCCCGAAGGGGTGGGAGAGGACGACAGTGGACTAGAGGGAGGGGCCGAGCTGGATCGTGAGGAGGCCAAGGAAAGGCCTGTGCGTCGGTGAAATTAGGGGAAAGGAGAGGAGAGAGGAGGTCCAGCAGCGTTGGGGAGGGACGGGCGCTGTGGAAGGGACGCCGCGCAGAGACAGGGGGCCAGGCGGAGGGCAGACGCACGCCCACCCCGCGCGCCAGGAAAGCGGTCGGAGGCGGCGGCGGCCTCGGGGCGGGAGCTGCCCTCCACGTGCGCTACGTGCCGCGCGGGCCGCCCCCTTCGCGGCCGCCGGGGAGCCGGCCTCCCCGCTCCCGGAGCCCAGTCCGGAGGTGGGCGCGGGACCAGGTCGCCCCCCGGTTTGCGAGTCTGCGGCGCCCGGAAGGAACGCGGGGGCACCCCATCACCGGGCGGCCGGCCCGGGGTGCAGGATGCAGAGCCTGCCCGACCCCACCCGGGGTCGGGCAGGCTGTTCGGGAGGCCTGGGGGCTGAGCGGGCAGGAGGAGGATAGAGACCCCAGGGACGTGTGCGAGGCTCCGGGGCCGCACACAGGCGGCGGCTGGAGACGGAGCCCGGCGGGGCGGGGTGTCGTCCCGGGTGAGGAGGGGTTCCTGGAGACGTGGCACCCGGACAGGGCTCGGTTACGCTCCGGCCGCCGGGACTGCCACCCACCGGCCCCGGTCCCGGCCGCGACGCCGGCCCACCCCTGCCTCGCTGCCAGGTGCACCGAGACACGGACCTCCGGCCGAGAGCACAGCCCAGCCACTGGGGAGCCCGGCGGCCGCGGAGCAGACAATGAGGCGCGTGTCCCGCCCCCGAGCGCCGCGCCGGCCGGCCAATCAGCGCCCACGCCGGCCGGCCAATCAGCGCCCGCGGCCGGGCTCTTTAAAAAAAGAAGGACCGGCGCGGCGCCGCTGTCAGCTGGGTGGATCCCTCCGCGCATGTAAACACACGTTATAAAGGGCTGGGAGCGCCTCCGTGTCCCCGCGGGAGGAGCGGCCGCGGACCGAGCACTCTTTTCCGGAGCATCTCTATGGTCCCCTGGCCGCCCGGCGGCGGCCGACCCTCTCTCAGCGTCACGACGCGTCCGCGGGGAGCCGACAGCTGCTGCGCCGTCTGGAGCCACGAAATCCCGTGGCTGGGGTCGCTACCGGAAGTTCGGGACGCGAGGCGGGGAGGGGCGGGGGCGGCCTGGGGGCAGCTGGGGACTGGAGAGTTTTCCGTGGGTTCGCTGTCCTGCATCTCGGTTGTAATCCGTACGTGTCTAGAGTTTTCCTCAAAGTTATGCCTACCTGGCTTGGCGGATGCCAATGCTAAGTGTGAAAATAGTCTTGACGTCGCTCCTAGGAAAGAGCACATGACAGGAAATCAAGTCCAGCGAGACCCTCTAAAGCACAGACCGCACACGGCAAAGAGCAACAACGAGGATTTTTTCTCCCCAACATTTTACTGTGAAAAAATTTGAAAGATTCAGCAAAGTTAAAAGAATTTTTTGCAGCCGACTCCTATCTCCCGCACCTAGATTCTAACTTGCTGTCTCATATCCTTCTTACACCGATGACTTTTGCTCTACTAGGATGCCAGCTGCCCTTGGCCTCGGTCTCCATTGTCGTGGCTTAGCTAGGTCCCAAAGCCCTAGACAGATAAGGCCTGCCTTCTCCAAGGACCTTTCGGTTTACTTAAGACTTTACTGAAGAGTAGCTTTCTCCCCTCGCCGGCCTTTTAGCTGAAGAATGCTCAAGGATGAGACTTCTTTACTCCAGGCGAATCTAAAAGCAGGGCTAGGACTCTGTTGACGCCTACCTACAAAGGAGGCCCTGGCAAACAGTCCTTCCATGGGTTTGGCTGCTTTCTGGATAAAGGAGATCTTTTTTAATGTTGAAGTCCTACTTTCTGAGTTCTCTCCCCTTTTCTGGGGCAGGACATTACCTGACCCCCCCCACCACCATGTGTCAAAATTGTTCTTACCTCTTAAAGTGACTGAACCTCTCTGTGCCTTCATGATCTGCTCTGCAAAATGGGGGTAATAGCAGTGCCTCCCAAGCGGGATGGGAGTGAAGCTTCAAGGAGCGAATATACCACTACACACAAGGCATTTACAAGGATGCCTATGCACAGTAAGCATTAGATGAAGAAGGGCTCTCATTCAGGCTAATCACTCCCAGATTTACATCTCCACTTCTGATTTATACGCTGAGCCTGTTGGGTATCTCCAACTGTACCAGACACCTCAGACTCAACAGGGCCAGAAGTGGACCCACGAGCTCCCTCCCCAGACTGACTTCTTGTTCCCCAGCGATGCCAGCGGCCGCACCCACTCAGGCACGTACCTACACCCCTGAATCGCGCCTCCCCAATTTGTCACTTTTATGCCCTCCATTTGCATCCCTCCCTCCTAATGAATAGCACCACTGCCTTAATTTAGGCCCCATCATTCCTCATCTGGATTATTTCAAGGCTCCCGCTCTTCTCACATCCAGCTTCGCCGTGTATTGCTCGCGGACCACACTTCCCTGCAACACCCTACCTTCCAATAAGTGGAGTCTCCACCACTTGTTAGCCTAGGAATTTGGGCAAATTTCTTGATCAACCTATGTATGCCTCGCTGTCCTTATTTGTAAAATGGAAACGAGTATCTGTCTCGTAGGGTTGCTGTGTATATTAAAGATTAATCGTGAAAGCACGTGGCACAGGGCCTAGGAGATGAAGTAATCAGAGTGTTAGCTTATTATCCTCCTAACTGTTGTTTTCTCACCTACAGGCTGTTGTCACGTTCAAGCTCTTCCCTCTACCTGGAAAAGCCTCCTCCGTCCCCGACACCCTGCACCCCTCGGGGTCTGACCAGGTGTCCTTGCACTTCCACCACGGCGCTTCCCACGGGGCGGGACGGGACGGAGCGTCCAGCCGTGGGCCCGGCTTCTCCCCCAGACCCGTAACTTCCCGAGGGAGGGAAGGGGCTCTGGCACGTAGTCAGTGGTCAGTGGGTCCCGGCTGGGCTGGGCCGTGAGGACGAGCTCCGTCCCCCGGGGGCCGCCCCGCCCGGCCCGGGGGCGGGCGCTCAGCACGGGCTGGGTGGGGGTGGGGTGGGACTCCTTTTCCTCGCCGTGGCGGCGGAGGCGCGCGGCGGAGGCGCACGGCGTGGCTGGCGCGGCGCGGCGTTCTCGGTCGGTGTCGGAGTCGGTGTCGGAGTCGGAGTCGGAGTCGGAGTCTGAGGAGCCGGATCCGAGGCTGAGGAGGAGGAGGAGGAGGAGAAGGAGGAAGAGGAGGAGGAGAAGAAGAAGGATTAGGAGGAAGGCCAAGAAGCCGGAGGAGGCCGACAACCGTCGCTCAGTCGCGTCCGCGGCGCCGCGAGGATGGAGGCCCCTGGCCCGCGCCCCGCGCCGGCCCTCGGCGGCCCCGGCCCGCTGGGCGAGTTCCTGCCGCCGCCCGAGTGCCCGGTCTTCGAGCCCAGCTGGGAGGAGTTCGCCGACCCTTTCGCCTTCATCCACAAGATTCGGCCCATAGCCGAGCAGACCGGGATCTGCAAGGTGCGGCCGCCGTCGGTGAGTCTTGAGCGGGGCTCGCGGCCGGCCGGCGGGCGGCTGGGCCTCTGCGCGGGGCGCGGCGACAGCGGACGGAGCGCGGCCGGGGTTCGGATCCGGACGGAGAGGCGGCAGCACCGCCGGCACCGGGGTCGCGGCCGTGCGCCGGAGCCCGCGGGGCGGAGGGCGGGCTGGCGCGGAAGCCCCCGGGCGCGGGTGCGGCGGGTGCGGGGCGCCGGGGGTGCGGGGTGCGCGACCCGCGAGTTGTCGCGAGGAGGAAAGTTTTCAATATGGCGGCGGAGCCCCTGGTCCTTTGTGTGGAGGCGGCGGCGGCCCGGGCGGCTTCACCTGGCGCCCCACCCTCCGGCCCCGGACCCCCCGCCCCGGCCCGGACCCCTGGCGGGCCCCCCGGGCCGGGGACTAGGCGGGGCGACGGCGCCTGACGGGGGCACCGCGGGCCGGGCCGAGCGGACGTGCCGAGGGGGCGTGAGCGTGGGGTTCGGGGGGCGGCCGCCAAGAGGCTCCCCGGCCCCCGCCCCGAGAGCTGCCCGCGGCGGGCGGTGTCAGCCCCGAAGGCGGAGGCCGCTCCGCGTCCCGAGCCGGAGCGGAGGCCCTCGTGCAGCCCCCTGCGTGGGTGGGCGTGAGGGTGGGTGTTCCCGAAACGGTCACCAACGGCTGCAACGTCGACGGAGAAGCCCTGCCGGCCCCTGCCCCTCCCCTTCCCTCCTCTCCCTCCCCCTTCCCTCCCCTCCCCTCCCCTCCCCCTTCCCTCTCCTCCCTCCCCTCCCCCTCCCCTCTCCCTCCCCTCCCGTCACTTTCCCTCCCCCTCCCCCAGCCCCCGGCCGCAAGCTCCGGACCCCTGGGCTGTGCCCACCTTTCGGACCGGCCGAGGCGGCCTGAGCTGTTGGATGGGCCGGGACCGTTGGCCGGAGGTTTAACTGCTTTTCCGACAGTTTCAGAAGCTTCTCCCCGCTCCGCCCCCGCTCCCTCGGAGGAAGCCCCCCCCCCGCCCCTTTCTTTCTTAGGCTTGCTCTTTGTAATGACGTTGGAGTTGAGGGGTTCTGTGCGTAACCGCTCAGCTTGGAGAGCTGTGTCGAGGGAGATCCCGACTGAGTCTGTCTGATCCCAAGTTCCCCCTCCTCCCGAATTGAAACGTGGACTCTATATTGGAGTTTATCTTGGACTAGTTTGAAATGGAGATGAAATACCTGTCTCCGGGAATAACTGGTCAGTTAGGATGGGGGAGATGATTGAGAATAGACGCCTTTCTCTCAAGAAGTAGGCAAGGTTGATTGTCGTTGCTTAAGGGAAGTGCGTGTCGGTTGGAGCGCAGAGGCCTGCAGAAGTTGTGCGGTGATTGGGGCCAGGGTTTTAGTTGTGGAAGAATAGGGCATGGACAGGTAGCACCGGAGCTTTGTGTCAGCGTTAGGGACGGGGACTATGAATAGTCCGCTTTTGCATCCATGGGCGTCTATTCTGAAACTAGGCAACTTGAGTAAGTTCTCAGTAGCCCAGATGTGCGCAGTCGGTTGCTGGGAGTGAGTTGTCCTCCATGTTGGTATTGTGGTGCACTAGGGCTGGGGTAAACCCTTTATCTACTTTCTTTTCCTATTCCTTTTGTCGGGTTCTTTTCCTAAAAGGATAGTGTTGCTCTGGTTAGGTTTGGCTACTCATTTCAGCATCTTGGCCAGAATATTAGTGGTAAGCTTTGCAAAATGTGTGATCTGACTGCCTTTCCCCATTCTGAATGTCAGACAGACGTGATGGCCACCATTTTGTATTGAGAGTGGTACTTACTACAGCCGAGGAAGGGTATTAAAGAGGCACAAATAAATAATCCACAGACATAACCAGGGCTCTGTTTTGGAGACCTCCTTTGTGTGGAGGAGGCTTGCTTCCTCCTTTGTTAAACAAACTCCTGTGCCAATTGGAAAGAGTTTGGGAGTATTTCTAGTTGATATCACCGCAAAAAGGGAAACCTTTCCAGAAGTTGTAGCTCTTGAAGAAGGGTCTTGTTGGAACAAAGGGATCTGAAGAGATGGAGATGTAAACACAGTCTTTGTTTTAGAAACCGTTTTCTTTTAGAAAGCTAACTGTGAACAAGTGGTTTCATATAGTTGAAATAAAGCAACAACAAACCAAGAGATAAGAAATATTTTCCATGGCGATAGCTCTATTAATGCCCATGTTTCTAGATGATTTGTGACCACTAAGTTTTTGGAATACAAGTGACTGTATTAAAATGGGGATTGGGTTTATTGGTATTTTATTTCTCGGAGATAAGGGGAAGAATTACAAAGCATTTCTATTTTCTTTTGTCCTTATCTTTGCATCTTTAATTAATGGTACTTAATGTAGCTTCAATTTATAGCTGCTTCTTAGTGATGGTCCTAAACTGCTTTGCTACTGAAAACTTGAGGTTCACAGAAATTTGTTTGTGAAAATATAGTAAGATAAATATGATAAAAGGTAATAAAATCAAGAAGATGTTATTCAGATCCTGAGTTATAAGTTTAAAGAGGGTAGTAAACAAACCTATTTTCAAATTACATCAAGTATGTAGGATAACTAGGCTTGTTTCCTGGACTTTCCCCCCCCCCCCCCAATTTACAATTAATTTGACTTCTGGTTTGTTACCTTTAAAATGCAAATTTTCATTTCCTTCTTGATGTACTTAGATTTCTTTTTAAGGACAAATTATATTTTCCATGTCATTTTGTGGTATTTGGAGATGATTAATTTTAGGGGTGTAACTATTAGGCAGAAAATAGTGGACTGCTCAGTAAATACTTTTCTCAGTCTCTCGAGTTTGATAGGAATATATGTGGTGGCTTCAGTAATTTACTCTGTTGCTCTCAAACATGTAACATTTGGCCATAGATAGGCAGATTCCACAAATTTCTTCTCTGGAGGTGTCCAGACATTAGAGATTTAAGTCAAACCCCAGATGGCACAATAGACACATTTTTCAACTTTAACTTCCTGTGGTCATTAGTTTGATCCCTTAGGCTTCATAGCCAAAGTGTAAAACGTTCAAATGTTCTAATACAGTCAGTGTCTTAATCCAGTCAGTGTCTTTGATTGAGCCTGTTGGTTCCGCCCTTAGAACATGAAGGAACTTAAATATACTTCTCTTTGTATGGGGGGAGGTGTGAGTGATACAGAGCTCTTTTACTCTCATTCCAGCCCATCATTCTCCCTAATGTTAGGTTTGCTTGACTGTGGCCTAATCCTCTTTGTTGTTTTTCCAGTTTCTTTGGTGTCATGAAATTTTTCTCTAGCTGTGATTCCTTGCCACCTTAAACCTTTTAATATTTGGGGGGAAAGCTTATCAATAGAAATATCCTTGAGCAAAGGAAGAACTTATAATTACTTTTTAAAAATAACAGTTTTGTTTAGACATAATGTATTTACCATACAATTCATCAATTTAAAGTGTGCAATTCAGTAGTTTTTAGTATTTTCATGGAGTTTTACAACCATCATCACAATCAGTGTTAGAACATGTTTCTCACCCGCAAAAGAAACCCTGTACCCAATTGTAACTAGTTTTTAAAGAGAAATTTAGAACTGTACCTCTCAAAAGAAGAACTTTTTTTTCTCACTTGGTAGGAGGCTGGATTAAGTCCTACAGTTTTAGTTTGTGTCTGCCTTAACGTAAAAACAAACTTCATTTGTTGTAGTCTTTGAATGGGTGATTAGCTAAATTTGACTTTGCCAGTGGTAGATTGGTCACACTCACAGGCATCCATCTAGCTGTAATTCTTAGTGAACTAATCAACAAGTTAATAATAGACTCTTAGAATGGAATGTGAGTGATATTGCAAATATATGAAACAGCTTAAGGTTTACATCCCCACCCCCACTGGAAAAGTTTCCTTTCCTGTGGTTGTAGGATTTGTTTTTAAACATGCAGTCTAAACCTTTTTTAAAGAGCAGAATGACTAGATAATTGCCTTTGAAGAGTCTTAATAAATGTTCTGATTTAAAGCTGGGGTGTTGAGTTCATTATTGAGAGACACTGATAAGAAAAATTAGAGAAAATGATCAACCCTCGGTTTCATTCTTTGTCTCTAAGGTCCTTAATTTTTTTTTATTTCTGATTGATTGATCAGTAGTAAATTCATTTACTTATTTGTTTAGTTTGAGAGACAATAGCAAAGTCCAGGATGCTTACAATACTTTAATATAGGCAGACAGAAATCTTCCAGTGAGAGAATTTTCTTTTAGAAAGGCAAAAATATCATTGTGAACTATTCAATTAAAAAAAAAAAAAGGAATCTGGTTTATATGCTGTAAATGGGAGCTTTTTGCAGGCTTTGGTAACCTCTCGTTGTTTTAATTGGGCTACATTAAAGTTTGGTTGTAGAAAAGGATAGAGGGAGACCTCATGCCCCCAAATGAAAGTGCTGATTAATTAGGTTCCTGGATTTAGGTTCCACGAAGCCTACTTGTGTATCTCTTGGCAAAGGCCTAGATGAGTTTAAAAACCAGTAACCTGGAAAGACCTTGCTTTCCTCATTGTGCAGTCCTTGCATTGAGCTGGTGGTGTGATTTTTCCTTTCTAAGAGAATTAGATATTCTTTGGAGATTATGCTAATATACCTGTTTTATGTGTAGAAGATCATTGCAGTCTCAAAAAAATTTTTTTTAATAATGTGGAATAAATGTTCGGAACTGAAGGACTGACTATACTTTCAGAAAGTTCTAAGTTTGGGTCCCTTGAAGAGGAATCATCAGAAGCACAGCAGTGAGTCCCTTTGGGGTGAGTGGGTCCGTGCCATATCACTGGGCCACTCCCATTTACTTTCGATTACTTAAGGTTTGAGAAACTAATAACTGGATTTTAAAATCTGAGTTGTGAGAAACTTGTCTAAGACATGAGAATTGTATGCAGCTTAACAAGGATTTCTTAAGTATTTATCAACTGCTGTGTCCTAGCATGGGATTAAAGAGAAAAATGAGATATTACCTCTGTACACCTAAAACAAATTCTTATAAAAATGCTTTTTCTGTCATTAACTATTAGATGAGTTCAGTGGTGACTTTGCTTTTTCAGTTTCCAAGTTTATGAAGACTAATGGGGAGAAGCCGCCTCTAGGGCAGTGGGACATTTCTGTTTCATAACTGTAAGATGGAAGAATTTGACTAAATGTATTCTTGTCTTTTTAAATTTTTTTTTAAACATTCAGAATTGTAATTGTAGACCATTCCTCTTAAAGCATCATTGCCATACGCCTTTGGACATGGCCTAGAGTCATCCCATCTGTTCCTCTGTTTTATTTCTTTTAATCATTTAAGTTCTCTCTCTGGACTTAGGACCAGTTACTGTGCTCTGCTAGAGCCTTCATCTCCAGGGTATAAATGACATTTTTTAAATTATGAAAATAATTCAAGCATACACAAAAGTGTAGATAATATAGTCCCTTTACGTATTTTCCTGGGTGTAGGAGGGCGGAAAGCAGAGCAGCAGTGTTGGAATTGAGAGCAAGCTAGTGACCTCAGGTGCAGAGAACAACTTGGCTTAGCTTTTGTCTTATTCAGGGTGAGTGAGATTTGAGCAATTAGGAATGAGGTTTCTAGCCTTTAGTGAGAGATGGCCACTCTTTGCCTAATCAGGATGGGAACTGGATTTCTCAGTCTTTACAGGGCCTTTGTTGCTTTGTGACACGTTTGTTGGAGCCTGTGTGGGAACCTGACCGCTGTCAGGCCAGCTCCTGGATGCAGAGCCGTGGTGGTCGGAGGTGGTGCCCGTCTGTTCCCTTTCCTGCCCTTGGTCCATGTTCCTGTCTGACGTCATCTCAGCAGCATAGAGCTGGGAGTCGAGAGTGACCAAGAAGTAGAACGAAGTCCCTTCTGGAAAAGTAGTTTGAAGGAAATGAGAGTCAAAGGGTCTAATGTGTGGCTGGTCAGGATGTTATTAGGTTCACTTTACTGTGAAGATGGTGGTTCCACTTCCAGCCTCGATGATGCAGTTCCTGTTTCAGCAGAATTGCTGACGAACATTTAGGTGACCTCAAATGTTCAAAAGAAGTGATTTAAAAGTCAGGCCATTGAAAAATATTTTCTGTAAATAACCCCTTAACATCTAAGCACTCTCCTCCCCAAAATAATAAATAACTTCATTTTTCAGGAACTAAGTTAAACATCACTAGGCAGAAGGTGACATAATAAACGGCTTTTTTTTTTTAAGCTTGTTGATTCCATTTCACTTGGAAATGTTATCTTACAACTGATGTAAATTTTAAGAAATGTTTTGCAGGGATAAAAATAAGCTTTATCAAGGGGAGTGTATGTGGACTTTTATTTTTTTCTATTACATAAAAGAAGGAGTGTTTCTAAATTTTTTTAAATGAGTGGGTAGAGTCTTGAATCTAGTACCATCACAACCTTGGACAAAGTCATTTTTTTCCAATGTATGCCTTCTTATCTGCTATAAGGAGACCTGACTCTGACTTAGAGCTGTTGTCCAGATTAATTGATGGATTGCAGGGAGCTTAAATTCCAAAGCTTTTACTTGCTCGCTGCTAAGAAGGGTCTGGGGACAGATTTAGAGAGACGAGGGTTAGTGCCAAATACATATCCCTCATTTCTCCTACAGCGAAGGGATTTTTAAAAGTGAAACTTGAAAAGTCAAAAGCCCAACATCAAAACTAGAATATACAAAGTGTAAATTCTTCTGTTGGTTTAGATGAAGCTTTTCTGCACCTGGATGTTTTTTTAAATTAGTTGAAATAAAAAATTTTTTTCAGGTAGAGCTGTTATGAATTATTTCAGAAAATTTGCAGTGTATGTGTGTTATACAGGTAGGAGTTTGGTAAGCTTTGTGTTAAGAAGTGTTTAAAATTATTTAATTTCCCCTAGTGTGGGAGGGCTGTGATGCTGTGGAAGCCCTGCAGATGGAGAGCATTATATTTTGTCTAACATAATTTAAATAGTCCTAATTCTTGCCTGAAGGGTTAGTAGATTGAGTCTTTAATAAGTTGCTTGTAAAGTGAGGAGAAAAGTAGAAGAGGTGTCAGGGAAAAGGTTTATTTTGGTCTTCAGGACAGAGCCCGATTATATTTTATTCTTTTACTAAGAAGTAGGCAGACTTTTTAATTTTTTTAAATAAAGCTAATTAGAGTTTCTATATGATCATACAAATTTGGATTCACCGTGTTTTTTTGTTCAAATATGTTATGGATGGTCACCTTATCTTTGATAAAGGAGGCAGGAATGTACAGTGGAGAAAGGACAGTCTCTTCAATAAGTGGTGCTGGGAAAACTGGACAGGGACATGTAAAAGTATGAGATTAGATCACTCCCTAACACCATACACAAAAATTAGCTCAAAATGGATTAAAGACCTAAATGTAAGGCCAGACACTATCAAACTCCTAGAGGAAAACATAGGCAGAACACTCTATGACATAAATCACAGCAAGATCCTTTTTGACCCACCTCCTAGAGAAATGGAAATAAAGACAAAAATAAACACATGGGACCTAATGAAACTTCAAAGCTTTTGCACAGCAAAGGAAACCATAAACAAGACCAAAAGACAACCCTCAGAATGGGAGAAAATATTTGCAAATGAAGCAACTGACAAAGGATTAATCTCCAAAATTTATAAGCAGCTCATGCAGCTCAATATCAAAAAAACAAACAACCCAATCCAAAAATGGGCAGAAGACCTAAATAGACATTTCTCCACAGAAGATATACAGACAGCCAACAAACACATGAAAGGATGCTCAACATCTTTACTCATTAGAGAAATGCAAATCAAAACTACAATGAGATATCATCTCACACCAGTCAGAATGGCCATCATCAAAAAATCTAGAAACAATAAATGCTGGAGAGGGTGTGGAAAAAAGGGAACACTCTTGCACTGCTGGTGGGAATGTGAATTGGTACAGCCACTATGGAGAACGGTATGGAGGTTCCTTAAAAAACTACAAATAGAACTACCATATGACCCAGCAATCCCACTACTGGGCATATACCCTGAGAAAACCATAATTCAAAAAGAGACATGTACCAAAATGTTCATAGCAGCCCTATTTACAATAGCCCGGAGATGGAAACAACCTAAGTGTCCATCATTGGATGAATGGGTAAAGAAGATGTGGCACATATATACAATGGAATATTACTCAGCCATAAAAAGAAATGAAATTGAGCTATTTGTAATGAGGTGGATGGACCTAGAGTCTGTCATACAGAGTGAAGTAAGTCAGAAAGAGAAAGACAAATACTGTATGCTGACACATATATATGGAATTTAAGAAAAAATGTCATGAAGAACATAGGGGTAAGACAGGAATAAAGACACAGACCTACTAGAGCATGGACTTGAGGATATGGGGAGGGGGAAGGGTAAGCTGTGACAAAGTGAAAGAGCGGCATGGACATATATACACTACCAAACGTAAGGTAGATAGCTAGTGGGAAGCAGCCGCATAGCACAGGGAGATCAGCTCTGTTCTCTGTGACCGCCTGGAGGGGTGGGATAGGGAGGGTGGGAGGGAGACGCAAAAGGGAGGGGATATGGGAACATATGTATATGTATAACTGATTAAATTTGTAAAATAAAAAAAAACAAAAAAAAACAAAAAAAAACAAATATGTTATGGGATCTCATAACATTGCTTCTTAGGTGGACCCGTATATATTGTATTTCTACTATTGTGGCTTTTTTGTTTTTGTCTTGAATCAAGCAATTCACTCAATACGGTTTTCTACATGTGTTAAAACACTGTCTAGTGGTGTACATACAAAGTTTTAAAATCTTTAAAATGTTGAAAGTGTTTGTTTAGTTGCGAGCACGTAGCTAGGCTGAGCTTCTCTTCCCAGCTATGTTCCTTGTGTGGCCCTAGGCAGATTTTTGTGCATTCCTACATTAATTCTTGCCACTTCAGAGCTTGATCAAATTGTAGTGTTAGAGGGCTTCCCTGGTGGCGCCGTGGTTGAGAGTCCGCCTGCCGATGCAGGGGAAGCGGGTTCGTGCCCTGGTCCGGGAAGATCCCACATGCCACGGAGTGGCTGGGCCCGTGAGCCAACACAGCCAAAAAGAAAAAGAAAAAAAAAAAGACAAATTGTACTGCTAGGGATAAAGAGGGACATTTCATAATGATAGGTAGGTTAGGATAAAATGTTATATTCAAGCAATGGAGTGCTACTTAGCAATAAAAAGGAACAAACTACTGATACATTCAACAACATGAATGAATCTCAAAAACATTACATTAAGTGATGGACATCTTGCAGAAAAGAGCACACATTGTACCATTCCATTTATTTGAAGCTCTAGAGCACACAATATTAATATATGATGGAAAAAAAATTGTAGTGTTAGAGAACTAAGTTTAAACCTGCATGTGTTTTCAGCCGTTGGTTGAAGCTTTTGTTAAGCATGCATTCCTGTGAGGCATACAGATACCTGAACATGGCTGTCTACTCCACTGCTAACTCCAGAGACAAAGGACAAATCCTGTCAAAACCACATAATTTCAAGGTCTTTAAGGCAGGATCCTCCCAATTTTCTGTGCGGTTGTACCAACTCGTCATTTGGTGATATTTAAACCAGATGGGAACATGTCACCCTTGCCAGGCTTTAACTTGGATGGGGAGAGTGAGGATCTCTTAAGATTTGTACTTTGGTGTCTTTTTATTTGTGGGACAGGGGGTGAGGCCATGGAGATGAGCAAGGTCTAGAAAGAATTTTGGGACTATAACCTCCATTTTGTAAAATTCCAGATATTCCAAGCTTTTTCCTCTCCCAGAGAGGCTCTTATCCAATATTTTGGACAAATTGAGAACAGCCACCAGATTTTCCAGCGGAAGGCTGGCTTTGGGGATTTGTGTAGGGTGTGAGTTTGGGGTTTTTAAAGATTGTACTTAATGGCAGCCCATTCTTCTGGGTTCCTTTCTATAAGTACTTTTTTTTCCCACTGCTAACCTTGTGGCTTTTCCTGTCTTCCAAGTGTAAAATACATCCTTGACTTATGTTAATAGATAATTGCTCATCAGATTTTTTTTGAGGGGAACAGGGTTTAAAATTTGATTTAGGTTCCAAGGTAATTTATTTTTGGCAGTTGGTATTAGCTAGCTAGGACATGAAAACTTGCAGAGAATAGGGTTTTCATGGAAAAATCGTGGAGCAGGAGTCCACACATTTGGCTTCTGGTGTGTGTTCCATTATCTTCATGTTATCCTTGAGCTTCCAGCCTTGAGGTTGGATTTTCAAGGTTTTATTCCGTTAACCTGCCTTTTTTTGTTTGTTTTAATAAATTTATTTATTTATTTTTGGCTGCCTTGTGCTGTGCGCAGGCTTTCTCTGGTTGCGGCGAGCGGGACTACTCTTCACTTACGTGTGCAGACTTCTCATTTTGGTGGCTTCTCTTGTTGCAGAGCACAGGCTCTAGGCACGTGGGCTTCAGTAGCTGTGGCATGTGGGCTCAGTAGTTGTGGCTCACAGGCTCTAGAATGCAGGCTCAGTAGTTGTGGCACACAGGCTTAGTTGCTCTGTGGCATGTGGTATCTTCCCAGACCAGGGCTCGAACCTGTGCCCACTGAATTGGCAGGCGGATTCTTAACCACTGTGCCACCAGGGAAGCCCTAACCTGCCTTTTAAAATGAGGATAATTCTGGCCCTGCTTTACATGATGAGGCATAAAGAGGTAAGTAAACATGCTCAAGGTCATGTGACTACTAAGTGGAGGAGCCTGATACGAGCCCACACAGTACTCTTAACCATTACTTATATTGCCTATATCCACATGAAATTGGGATTACATGAGACGGCAGATGGAAAATTATGAACCTTTTTATTCTTTTTTTTTAAATTGAAGTGTAGTTGATTTACAATATTGTGTTAGTTTCAGGCGTACAGCAAAGTAGTTCAGTTATATGTATGCTTTTTCAGATAATTTTCCGTTATAGGTTATTACAAGCTATTGAATATTGCTCCCTGTGTTATGCAGTAAATCCTTGTTGCTTATCTATTCTATGTATAGTAGTTTGTATCTGTTGATACCATACTCCTAATTTATCCCTCCCCGACCCTCCCTTTCCCCCTTGGTACCCCTAAGTTTTTTTTCTATGTCTGTGAGTCTGTTTCTGTGTTGTACATAGATTCATTGCTGTTATCTTTTAGATTCCACATATAAGTGATGGCATATATTTGTCTTTGATTTACTTCACTCAGTATGATAATTTCTGGGTCCATCCATGTTGCTGCAAATGACATCATTTCGTTCTTTTTTATGGCTGCATAATAATCCATTGTATGTATGTACCACATCTTTATCCATTCATCTGTTGGTGGACACTTAGGTTGCTTCCATGTCTTGGCTGTTGTTAATAGTGCTGCTATGAACATTGGGGTGCATGTAGCTTTTCAAAGTGTGGTTTTCTCCAGATACAGGCCCAGGAGTGGGATTGCTGGATCCTATGGTAACTCTGTTTTTAGTTTTTAAGGAACTTCCATACTGTTCTCCAAGTGGCTGCACCAATTTACATTCCCACCAACAGTGTAGGAGGGTTCCCTTTTCCCTTTTGTTAACTTAGTTCTTGCTGCTAAGGTAGGATTTTTTTTTTCCACCTGTGCTGTGCGGCTTGCAGGATCTTAGTTTCCCGACCAGGGACTGAACTGAACCTGGGCCCATGGCATTGGAAGCGCCGAGTCCTAACCACTGCACTGCCAGTGAATTCCAAGGACAATTTTATAGATAAGGAAGCTGTGCTGAGAGATGTTAAATGACTTGTCTAAGGTGACACAGCTTTTAAAGGACAAATTAGGGAATTACAAACTGGCTTTTTACTTCCAAGTTCAGTGTTCTTCTTTCTAATATGTGGTGGCCAGTGGCTCCTTTCATAGATCCCAGAAATTAGCTGGGCTTTTTGGGAAGGAGAGTGTGATCTTCCTTTGCTTCTTTGTGGTTATCCTAACGCACTGAAGGAAAATCAGTACTAGAAAGCTGCCCTTATGTGATACCAAAGTACAGTACCATTTTGTTTTGTCTGTTACAGTTGCCTGTAAAATGTAATTATAAAATTTTAAGTAAACCGTGTGCCCTTATTTTTTTTTTTTTTTTTTTTCTTTTTGCGGTATGTGGGCCTCTCACTGTTGTGGCCTCTCCCGTTGCGGAGCACAGGCTCCGGATGCGCAGGCCCAGCGGCCATGGCTCACGGGCCCAGCCGCTCTGCAGCATATGGGATCCTCCCAGACCGGGGCACGAACCCGTATCCCCTGCATCGGCAGACGGACTCTTAACCACTGCGCCACCAGGGAGGCCCGCCCTTATTTTTTAACTTATCAATGTGTATGAGCTTGGCCATTCCATATACTTTTGGTTGGTTGGCTCATTTGTGTGGAAACTCCTGGCTCATCAATTTCAGTGACCACTTAGCTTCAATTGGAAGAATATGGAAGAAGCTCCTGGCCATTGGAAAGGTCAGCTAGGTTTGAGAACTACTAGTTTAGGTGATTCCCTGATAAGGTTTAGGCAGCTGTTAATATAGGGAATTTTCTTACCTGTTGACTTTGAATTAATAGAAATTCTCAGCTCCACTACAAGAAACTAAGGAATCCTTTCTGTCAGTTCTGGTGAATGAAGAAATGGATTGGGTCCTTGGGGTTGGTTATGGGTTCAATTCAGTACATTTATTGATATGTCAGTAAGTGCCAGGAATTGTGTTAAGGTTCTGCAGTTTACAGCTTTGACTTAAAGGAACTCATAGTCTGCTGGTGAGAAAGACCAGTAATTATATAGTAGGATGTGTGCAAGTAATGGAAATTGTATATAGAATGGTTGAAGATATGAGGGTTGGGGGGATGTGGAGGTGGGTGGAGTATGGGGAGAGGGGGCAGCCTGGGGGTATCTGGGAAGGCATTAGGTTAAGGCAGGTTTAGGGAGGAAATGGGAGTGTAGAATGAGAGTGAGGGTCACGAGAACTCGCAGAAACACCAACATTTAAGGACTAAAGAGACTCTAGTTGGAGGCTGCAGGAAGTGTGCTGGGAAGCCAAGGGGAGAAGACAGCTGGGTTGTTGAGCCTGTATCTCAGACTTACATGACTTCTCGGTGACGATTTTCTTAAGTCTCAACTGTAGACACAGCTGTAAAATCCTCTATTTAAAGTCTGGGAAAGTAGATAATAGACGAGTTTCTATAGTGTGTCCCATTGATACCAGGCAGCCATTCAAATGAGGACCAGTTTTATCAGGCTGGAACTTCCTTATATTTTAGGTTAAAGAGGGTCATCTTTTAAATCAAATTGATTATTATTATTTTTGGCCGTGCCGCATGGCTTGCAGGATCTTAGTTCCCCCACCAGGGATCGAACCTGGGCCCTGGCAGTGAAAGCCTGAGTCCTAACCACTGGACCTCCAGGGGATTCCCCAAATTAATTATTAAATGTGGCAATAAATGTGAAAGAAATAAGATAGTGCTCTCTCTAAAACAGTAACACTGAGATACATTATAAATTTATTTTAAGAGTTTTGGACATGAGATTTATTTTTCTACCATCCTAAATTGGGCTTGCCTGTGTAATAGTACACCCTTTTATCTTTCATACAGGAGATCTAGCCTTGAAGCATGGTCAGAATTAGAGTATACTGAATAGACTATCAGGTTGTCCTTGTGTAAATATTAGATGATCGGCCATGGGATAAACAGCAGCTTCCTGGCAATTCCAGTACAGGTTCAGGCTTCAGTCTTTTACTTCAGATATGGCTATTAGGGATCATATGTGTTCCAAAATTATTTCCACTTTTATTGCTAGACGTAGAGTTAATATATCTTAATTGCAGCAGGGCTGAAGAGCTGTTAACTATTTGCTTTTAGTGAAATGTATGGCTCACTATTTGTTTCTTCTTTGTTTGTTTGTTCAGTGCAGTTGCACATGTGTCTTGAGGTGGAACATCAAACAAAACACAGATGTAGTGTCTTCTCTGAGGCTCAGGCTGATGTTCAGTGTCACTGCTGTCCCTCTCCTGACTTGGATTTTGAATCTCCAGGGGTGACCACCGGTTTGTCAAGTACTAAAGGTGTAGAGCAGCAAGTGTTGACAGACCTGATGCGGCCTTAAAGTGAGGGTGCGGGATGTTTAACTTTCCCTGCCCTTGGCGCCCAGGTAGGTGTGGGTGTTGCTGAGTGAAGGTGGAGGGGGAAGAGTTCAGCCTCGTTCCTAAACCCCTTCCCCCTTCCCCGACAAATCTTTTTTTTTTTTTTTTTTGACAGATCACTAAAATTTATTTATTTTGGGCTGCATTGAGTCTTCGTTGCTGCACGCAGGCTTTTTCTAGTTGTGGCGAGCGGGGGCTACACTTCGTTGCGGTGTGCAGGCTTCTCGTTGCGGTGGCTTCTCTTGTTGTGGAGCACGGGCTCTAGGCACGCGGCTTTCAGTAGTTGTGGCTCGCAGGCTCTAGAGCGCAGGCTCAGTAGTTGTGGCGCACGGGCTTAGTTGCTCCGTGGCATGTGGGATCTTCCTGGCCCAGGGCTGGAACCTGTGTCCCCTGCATTGGCAGGTGGATTTTTAACCACTGTGCAACTAGGGAAGCCCCCTCTGTGAATTTAAAAGGATACTTCCATTATAGGCTTGATGAGACTTTAGGGATAGGCCAAAAATCTGTATGAATCACTCCAGGCAACTTTGGTAGTTATCTATTAAGGACTTTTTGGAAGAGTAAGATGGCCTCCATGTGATCTAGTTATTCCCTCTTACTGTTTATAAACCAGATTGTACTTAGCTTGTTTGTACAGAGGGACCTGGGAAGAAACTATTTCTTTGAGGTTTGAGAAGCAGTATCAATGGGAGGACTGTTTTATATCAATATTTTCATATGGCTTTAACAATAATAAATATAAGTCATTTAGA
The DNA here is from genome assembly GCF_025265405.1 of Mesoplodon densirostris. NCBI lineage: Eukaryota > Metazoa > Chordata > Mammalia > Artiodactyla > Ziphiidae > Mesoplodon > Mesoplodon densirostris. The sequence goes on along the minus strand of NC_082662.1, from coordinate 192,986,783 downwards.
GGTCACATAAATACAGATTATCATTTCCAAGTTTTATTAAAAGTGGTGGAAAAAGAACTTATTGGGACTAATGCTTTAATAAGTAAACACCATGACATGCCTCTATGTATTTATTTATTTATTTTTGGCTGCACTGGGTCATAGTTGCAGCACGTGGGATCTTTCATTGCAGCATGCGGGTTTAATTGCCCCACGGCATGTGGGGTCTTAGTTGCCCAACCAGGGATTGAACCCACATCCTTTGCATTGGAAGATGGATTCTTAACCACTGGACCACCAGGGAAGTCCCGACATGTCTCTTTTTTACTGGTGTATTTTCATTTACTAATAGATGGTCCATAGAAACAATGCTTTGCCTTCCCAAATACTTAATATTCAGCAATTAAAACACTCTTTTAAACAAGAAGTTGTGTAAAACTGAAAACTGGCTCTTACCAAGCTCCATCTATAGGAGTTAAAACTTTAACAAATGTTCTTATTCCTTGGTACTTATTATCTTAATACAACTATCAAAAGTCCGTGTATACTAGCAAATGATTGCATTGGTATTTTCACGTTCTTTTTGGTGGTAGGACTTTAGGGAAGACTGGGTTGCCATATAGCTTTTCTAAAAACGTTGGCATTGCACAAACAGGTCAAGAAATCATTGTTAGTGAATGGAGAAAACACTTGAAGGGGCTGCTTTTTCGTTTTGTTTTGTTTTGTTTTGTTTTGTTTTTGGCAATACGTGGGCCTCTCACTGCCGTGGCCTCTCCCGCCGCGGAGCACAGGCTCCGGACGCGCAGGCCCAGCAGCCGTGGCCCACGGGCCCAGCCGCTCCGCGGCATGTGCGATCCTCCCAGACCGGGACACAAACCCACCTCCCCCGCATCGGCAGGTGGACCCCCAACCACTGCGCCACCAGGGAAGCGAAGGGACTGCTTTTAAAATCTGTGTGGACAGAGTTCTCTGGAGAGCCAGATTGGATGGGGAACCCTGTAGGGGTCTGTTAGTTGTTTCCAAGGTTTGGGCTGAGGACTCTTGGAGAGTTCACAGGACCTTTTCAGCAGGTCCGCGGGAACTTCCTCTTTTCAACTAAATGTTTATCTGTGACCAGCTTTTCTTCATACATTTTAACCAAAACAACATATACAACAACTGATTGACAGCAGAAGATAGGAAAATCCAGCTTATTTCTATTAAGCCAGACATTAAAGAGATTTGCAAAATAAAACTCTTCTCACCAATTCATTGCTTATTATTAAATGAATTTTTTAAATGTCTTTTAATTTCTAATGCAGTAAAAATGAATGGATAGAACCCATCTGAAGTAAAACTCTTTGAAGCTGTCAATTTTTAAGAGTTTAAAGGGGACCTAAGGCCAAAAATTGGAGAGTTGCAGTACTAAAAAAGGAACTAACTTCTGCAAAGGCTTGACTCAGTAGGAATAAATCTAGGACCTATGCATAAGCAGTTTCTCTTTGTGCTCAACCTTTGAAGAGGATATTATAACACCAGTAGAGGATTTGGTAAAAACTTCCCTTATTCACCTATCTGTTGCTTCTGTGAAGTGAAAATTTTAAAGTGTTTTCAAAAAGGCAAACAATAAATTTTTCCACATAGCCAGCAACAACTAAACTGTCAAAGTGGGCCTTTTTGGTCTCATCTTGTCAAGTTTAAATTTTTTTGTATTAAAGATATGATTGTTTCATTTTTTGAGAGCTCTCTATTGGAATCAGAAGAGTTTGGAACACAAAAGATAAAAATTGATCCAAATGATTTTTTTACTTGACTTTTTTTTGGAACTGTTTTAGATATACAGAAAAATTGAGAAGATAGTTGAGTTCCCATATACTCCTCACCTAGTTTCCCCTTTTCTTACCATTCTGCATTATCAGTATGACACATTTATTATAATCGGTGAACCACTGTTGTTATTAACCCAAGTCCATGAACTTACACAGATGAACTGAGGTTTTACCTAACGTCCTCTTCTGTTCTAGGGTCTCATTCAGGACACCACACTGCGTTTGGTTGTCAGGTCTCTTTAGGCTCTTCTTAGCTGTGGCAGTTTCTCAGATATCTTGGCTTTGATGACCTTGACCGTTTTGAGGAGGACTGACTGGGTATGTGGGCAAATTTTTTTTCTTTTTTTTAAAGGGACATTTATTCTTGCAGTCTTTTCTGTTGGCTGTGGAATGATTTAAACACTAAAGCTGTGGGAGTTTTTGTGTTACACCTAAGTAAACCCTGTGCTACAATATGAACCTCGCTTGATACAGTTGCCCATATCTAAATAAGGAGCATGATGTGTTTTTACTAAAACATTGTTCTCTTTGTTTCCAAATTCTTGTCACCAGGTTTTCTTCATTGGCAAATTTTTAGCAGAGCTTTTTTGATTTTATATTTTTTAATCTTTAGCTTTATAGAGACATTTAAGATTAATTTTCCTAATTAGACTTTTTACTTGTTCAGTAACATTTATTGAACATCCATAGCACTGTTCTATGAATGTAGTTTTCATTTTAAATTCTTCCTTAATAACCATTTTTACACTTCTCTATAGAGGCAGAACACGACATCATTCATAAAAGGCAGTCTCAGGCAGGCACCTGTAATCACTGTGATCATGTTGATTTCTTTTTTCCTGTAACTTCAGTATGTAAAATGTGACCCTGAATGGAGCTGAAATAAGCTTCCTAGAAGGTATAGATATTTTGTTTATAGTGAATAACATTGGAAAGTAAAGGAAATAACCTAAATGTCCAATACTAAGAAATTTTTAAAGTATCAATACAATGAAACGTTAATGTTCCCAGTATAGAAATAAGTAAAAGGCAATATAATTTTTTTTGGTTTGAAATTATGAAGATAAGCATTTTGGAAAAAATACTGGAAGGACGTGTAGCAAAATGTAACAGGTTTTTCTCTGAGATTTTGGCTCATTTTTTCTTCTTTATATGTTTTTTCTGAAATTTCAGCAGTAAGCATTACTTTTGTATTAGGAAAAAAGTATTTTAGACCCATTCTATCGCTTAGTCTTTGTCCCATAAGAGAATATGCAGTCAGGAAGTTTTATGTAGTGGACATACAGGAAATGGCTTGGTCAATATAAAATACTGATATGGGACCGTATGTAGGCTTGCCCACTAGAGTGTTGTTTTTTGTGTTACAGAAGCTGAATTCCATTGCCACCCTAGCAGCTTCTCTCTTGGCAGATCCATTGTTAACTGCCTTACCCTTGGATTAATAAACCTAAGACAATCTTATAAGAAGCTCTCTCTCTTTTTTCTTTTCTTTTCCTTTTTTTTTTTTTTTTTTTTTGGCCACACCACACGGCATGTGGGATCTTATTTCCCTGACCAGGGATTGAACCTGGGGGTAGAGTCCTAACCACTGGACCGCCAGGGAATTCCCTAGGAAGCTCTTTAAACATGGATATCTGACAGTACATCCTCTGACTTTAAAAAGCAAGATGCATGTATCTCAATGCTGGAAAAAGAGTACAGCAAAAAAATAGATTAATGGACCTTGCATAGTATATATTAATGAATTCTATCTTATACAAATTTATAATGAAGATTAGAGAATCAAAACCACGGTGTTAAACATAACCAATCAAAAACAAGAACAAGGTTGCAGTAGGCTTCCTGGAAACTACAAAGCTTTGCAACATGAACATTCCCTAATCATTATCATTTTTTTTTAACCATTTACTTTGTAAATGCCAGGCACCTGTCTAAAGGCTTTGCCCCTATTATTTTATTTAAGCCTCCTGGTTTCCCCTTTTTACATGTACCTGAGGCACAGGGAGATGAACCTACTTCAGACCCACACAGTAGAGTCAGGATTTGAACCCAGGCAGTGTGACTGAGAGCCTACCCTCTTTAACATCTGTTCTACTGTACAGGAGGTGGTAAAGGGCATCACTGTGCCTTAAAACTCAGCCCTGAAGAAATGACAGATGAGGATGATACAGGGGAGCCCCTTTTTGTTTTTGCTTTTAATTTTATATAAGCTTATTCTGACTTTATTGAGTTAAATGTATAAAATGGCAGTGTATACACAGAGGGATTTAATACATGATATATATAATTATCTTTAAAAAGTCAGGGTGCAAGTTAAAACCAAAAGTTCTTTTCTCTCCCAAATATACTGTTATTTCTTTTTTTAAAAATGTTGCTTTCGGGCTTCCCTGGTGGCACAGTGGTTGAGAATCTGCCTGCCAGTGCAGAGGACACGGGTTCGAGCCCTGGTCTGGGAAGATCCCACATGCCGCGGAGCAACTGGGCCCGTGAGCCACAACTACTGAGCCTGCGCGTCTGGAGCCTGTGCTCTGCAACAAGAGAGGCCGTGACAGTGAGAGGCCCACGCACCGTGATGAAGAGTGGCCCCCGCTCGCTGCAACTAGAGAAAGCCCTCGTGCAGCAACGAAGACCCAACACAGCCAAAAATAAATATATATATATATATATATATATATTTAATTTTAAAAATGTTGCTTCTTTTTTTTTTAAGGGAACTTTATTATATTTTTATTTATTTTTGGCTACATTGGGTCTTTGTTGCTGTGCGCGGGCTTTCTGCAGTTGCGGTGAGCGGGGGCTACTCTTCCTTGCGGTGCGCGGGCTTCTCATTGCGGTGGCTTCTCGTTGCGGAGCACGGGCTCTAGGCGCGTGGGCTTCAGTAGTTGTGGCGTGCAGGCTTTGGTAGTTGTGGTGTGCAGGCTCGCAGGCTCTTGAGCACAGGCTCAGTAGTTGTGGCGCACGGGCTTAGTTGCTCCCCAGCATGTGGGATCTTCCCGGACCAGGGCTTGAACCCTTGTCCCCTGCATTGGCAGGCTGATTCTTAACCACTGCGCTACCAGGGAAGCCCTCTTCTTTTTTAAAGGTTATACTCCATTTATAGTTATTATAAAATATTTGCTTTATTTAGGGGAACTCTTTAACCTGTGTTGAAATTGCTATGATGAAAAGTGCTGGTTGGCCACTAGATGCTAACTAGAGTTAGGCTGAAAGGATGGGGTCCTTAAAGGTAAACTTCAGAGGTCAGTTGCTCCTTGAAAGTTGAGGTTGCATTCACTTCTTGTTAGAGGAAAATTACATTTCAGTGGTCAGAACTTAATGTCATGTAATACTTGTTATTTTTGCTTTATAATAAAACAAACTTTACATTTGTAATTTCAGTTCTTACCATAGTCCTGAAAGTAGCTATTGTTCGTACTTTACAGATGGGAAAGTTGAGATTCCTGAAGTGGTGGTAAGAGAACCGAATCGCAAATTCTGGTCTTCTGACTTTCAGTGCGTTGCTCTTTTTTTTTTTTTTTTTTTGGTCCTATACTAATCGCCTGCTTACATTCTGAGGAACAAGTGTCTTATCCATTATTATTATGCTTGGTTAAGTATAAAGAGAAGGGATTGAAAGAAAGTGGGTTGGGGTAGTGAGATAAGAACTTAAAGGTGCGAAATTTTTAAAGGAAAGCCAGACATATTCTCAGGACCTTTGTTTGGTTACAGACCCCTTTGAGACCCTGGTGAAAGCTGTGAGCCTTCCCAGAAAAATCCACATACACTCAGTTCTATTTACAATTTCAATGCCTAGGCTTTAGGGTATAAAAGTGTGGTTCCTTAGTCTAAAGAGGAAATCCTCAAAATAAAGTGTTTTTACTAGTGGTTCACTAAGGACCGGAGGTCTTCAACAGGCTTCGAACAAATTGGTGGCCAATTAAAGCTGCCTGGGGCCAAGTCTGCCCAGAGGGAAGTAAGAAGCAAGGGAGAAGCAGCATCACTAGCATTTTATTTACCTTGGGAAGACTTTGAATGAAGCCTTTTGTATTACAAAGCTTTCCTGATAGACACCTAGCAGTGTCGTCCTGAGTGGCATAGGATGCCTGAGGGGTTCATAAATAGTAAGTCTGTTCTTATAATTTATAAGTGGGAATGGATAATGATTATGCTGTGCCTTGTACTACCTCTTCCATTTGTGCAGGTGTCGTAAGGATATCTTACTGACAAACCATGTAATTGATGAGAAAGTAGTCTTTTAAATTGTATTTCATATATGTGTTACTGAAATCTTTATTAAGGTTGATAAATCTTAGGCTCAACAGAAAGCTTTTCTAACTTGCCTTAAAATACTAAGATAAATTCTTTGTTTGGATCGTTAAAAGTTTCACCGAAGTTCTGTGGTAATGTTGATAACATAGAAACTATAAGAATCTGTATTAACAACACTGAGTTTACCTCTGCTGGCATTGGATTAAAATCCTGTGACTGCATTTATTCAGTGATGACTGGGTTTGATAGAATATACGCAATTAGAAAAATGCTTTGGTTCTTAATTCATGTTGTTATTTGTAAACTAACCAGAATGTACTTTTGACGCTGATTTTTAATTGGTTTTGTCTGCAGGGAATCGGAGAACTAACTTGTAGTGAGCTGTGTAGAGGGTATACTTTCTTGTTTTGCTGATCGTTAAGTCTTAAACTGATGTCAGCCTCTAGAAAGATTAAAACAGTATTCCAGTATGTTAAGGATGTGGATGCTAACAGTGGATCATTTACAGAGTGAATTTTCCTGGTGTTTTTGAAAAATCTTTAGCATTCGATGAAAGTTATTTTCATACTGGTCAGTTTTATAAATTCAAACATTTCTCTCAGTTAAATGTGCGGTAACTTATTTTTGCTTGGTTAGTGCTAGGACTAAGGAAAATGTTTACCTGGTGTTTCTCAGGCCTCTCTGCGGGTTTTTAAGTGTCAATGGTCTACTTAACTGCTTTCCCAAGGTATATATTTTTTAATGCTCAGGAAAATAATTGAGCTTTTAAATAATATAGCTGTACTTTTATTTTGAAAGGGTTAAAATAAAACCATTTTAAGGTTTTTAAAGGAAATTAAGATGAATATCAGCAGGGAATTTACATTGAACTCCTTGCAATCTATTATCTTGTTTGTATGGAAATGCTGTTTTTTTCTTTAAAAAATTATTAATTAATTAATTTTTGGCTGCATTGGGTCTTCGTTGCTGAGTGTGGGCTTTCTCTAGTTGCGGTGAGCAGGGGCTACTCTTCGTTGCGGTGCGCGGGCTTCTCACCGCGGTGGCTTCTCTTGTTGTGGAGCACGGGCTCTAGGTGCGCGGGCTTCAGGAGTTGTGGCATGTGGGCTCAGTAGTTGTGGCTCGTGGGCTGTAGCGCGCAGGCTCAGTAGTTGTGGCGCACGGGCTTAGTTGCTCCACAGCACGTGGGATCTTCCTGGACCAGGGCTCGAACGCATGTCCCCTGCATTGGCAGGCGGATTCTTAACTTGTGCGCCACCAGGGAAACCCTGGAAATGCTATTTTTATGTTAGAAAAAAAATGATTTTATGAACTATTTTATTGGTAGAGGCTGAAAGTTTTGGTTAGATTACATGATATCCCTTTTAGAGACTTAAGTGTCAAACCAAAAATTATCACGTTTCTAAATGGAGATTTTCATTATTTATTTGACTACTTAATTTGAGGATTATATTCCTGTTTGAAAATTTTCACTTCTTAGAGGCTTTAATATGGTCTCTTTCCTTCTCTGATGGCCTTTTTTTTTAATTAAAAATCTTTTTATTGACATTAGTTGATTTACAATGTTGTGTAAATGGCTTTTTTCCGCATGTAAAAGTCATGGCCCAGTGAGACCAGACTTTGCCAAGAATACCTTTGTTCTAATATGACAGTGAGCACTGCAAATAACATGTAATCGTTTTATTGGAGTAGACCTTTACAGCTGACCGAGTCTCAAAACCGAAGGACATTTATCCCGTTTTCTCTTTCATTGTAACCAGAGGAGGAGACAAAATTTGCAGTGATCTGTGTTTAATGAAGGAATGATCTACTGACATAGTTTTAGTTTTAAACGTATTATACCCACTGTGTGAGCTTCCTTAGTGACAGGTACATAGTGTTTTCCCTTTGATGTTTGATTTTTAGGATTTATTTTATTTGAAAAAGGGTTCAGGCTAAAACAAGTATCAATTAAATAACATACATACATACAAAGACACAGCTCACCTTAATTTATAAAACTTTAATATGTAGACTTAAGATGAGATTAATTTTTGTATCGTGTTTTGGGAGTAGAAGGCATATTTGATTCATTGGAGGATATCATTATACATTACTCATAAATCTTAATCTATAAAAATTGCAGGTCATTTGGACAGTATGTTAATCATTTACTTGTATTTTCTGACACATTGTCTTTGATATATTTTTGGTCTAACCTTCAACCCAGATCAATTCATTTCAGAAAGCCTACAGCTTTTATAAAGTATTAGAGAGCAAAGCTCTGAGCAATATCAAGTCTTCCATTGGCCTGCCACAGAATATTAAGAAGCGATGGGATTTCCTTCTGCTACATTGTATTATGTATAATTAAACACATTGCTCTCTTTATCTTTAGTTATCAAGGTAAACAAAAATCACTGTCATCTTTTTGACCCAGGATGGAGTAGGTAGTATTTTTTAAAGTTCATTAGCAGTACAGTATATCTTTAACTGGCATTTAAACATTAGCCATAGTCTTTGTTGAAGAGGCTGTATGACAGCATTAGACACTTGAAGTCCTGATCTGTCATTGACTTCTTAAACAGTATTGCCGTTTTTTCTTTTCTTTTTTTTCTTCCTATTCTTTTTTGGGGTGGTAGTAAATAGTTTTGTACCAATTTGTAATCTGCTTTTTTCCTTTGAAAAAAATTGTAAAATTTACTTTTTAACATATTTAATCAGGCATTGCTGGTGGGCATTTTTACTTAAGTGTTTGTATCACAAAAACAAAACCTCTTTTACTTTTAAACTAAGAGCAGTGATAAACTCCAGCAGTATAAATTTGAAATAAAAATAATCTCTTTCCCCCTTCCTATTACAACAGTCTTTAAAATTTACATATGTTAACACAAATTTGCATGTTTTAGTTTTTTACTCATCCACTGTTGGCTATCTTTCCATGTTTAGAACATCTAGATATTCTTTATTACCGCTGCAGAGTATTTTATTGTTATTTACAGATGTACCAACATTTGTATTAACTTGTTCTCTTACTCTAAAATAATTTATTATTTAATAGGTATTACTTAATGTATTTAATATATTTCCGACTGCATTTAAAATGGGTAAGGAAGCAAAAGAAAAATCACCTATAATCCTACCAAAGACAAACCACTGTTAACCATTTTGCTCTCTTTCCAGTGTTTTATTTTCCTATTGCACAGCCTGTTTTTCTTTCTTTCATAAAATATATATAAGGAAAAATTTCAATGTCAGTAGAGCTATACAACAGCATGAACTTTTTTGTCTTAAAAAATTATGTTGAAATATGAAAATACTGAATAATATAAAATATACCATTATAACCATTTTAAAGGTGCATGCAATTCAGTAACATTAAATACATTCACAATGTTGTACAACCATCACCACTGTCCGTCTCCAGAACCTTTTCATTATTCCAAACTGAAACTCTACCTATTAACACAGCATAATTTTTATGCCTTTAAACTATTCTCTTATCATGAACATTTAAGTTGTTTTCAGTTTTCTCCACTTACAGACAACAGTCCATACACACTCTCCTTCCTGTCTGTTTTCTCCTGATAGCAGCTCTTCCAAGAACCTGTATCAGTAGATATGTTAAGGGTGATTCTTAAAATTGGTTTTGGATGTCAGTTTTTTTCTTTTCCCCCCACAGAAGAATTTATCCTCAATTTTATAATAAAAGTTAATGTAACTGGGTTACATATATTAAAATACAGTCTGTAGATAATTTGACATTAATATAGCTATTTTGTAGGAGGAGAGATACTTATGGAATAGAGGAGTCAAAGTCTTTTTTTGCCTGAGTTGATGATTTTTCATCGGCAATTGAGGCTCATTGACGTTGCTGGTTGGAGGGGTGCTAGGCGGGGTGTGTGCAGAATGTATCATTTGGAGAAGGGTCATCATACATATTCTGCTGTTCTGGTGGAAAAAGAGTTAAGAAACTACTGCCCTGTGTTCTGTTGACTCAGTAGAGATAACATGCTTTACTTAAACAGGGTTTTAACTTTAAAACCATTTTTTAAATGTCAGAATTACAAATTTTTCTAATGAAAACCTTTGCTTCTCCACTAGGCTTGGCAGCCACCATTTGCATGTGATGTTGACAAACTTCATTTTACCCCACGTATCCAGAGGCTGAATGAATTGGAGGTAATGTCTTAACTACTATGCTGGTTGCCTGTATTCCAGCGGGGGCTTCTTTGAAAGAGGCTGTGTCACAAATCTAGTGGTTTCAGTGAAGCGAAAACATGGCTAGTAACTGATAATCATGGTAAAACAAATGGTGATAAGCCTTTGCAGCTAACCCAGTTTCATTAAAAACACTGATTTTTGTCAGTAATTGCCAGCCTATTAATTAATAAATGCATTTAAATCCTTCTCAATCTAGGTGACAACCAATAGAGTTTAGGTTTTGAAAGGCATGTGCTTTCAGAACCATTTAATGGAAAAGATTCTCCAGCTCTGATATTCTTCCAAAATACATGTCTTCAGTTAGATTTAATAATTTAATTTCCCTAGGAGGAGTGAATAGCACTTCTCTAGAGAAGAGGTAGTATTTCTTCTTTAGTCTGTGGGCGACTTAAGCCCTAAAGTGCTGGGTGAATAAGGCTTGGGTATTGATAGCATAGAGGTTCATTGTTTATATGAATGTTTTGCTAATCTGATTTTCATATTGAACCATGTTTTGTTTTTCTATACTAAACTAAACATTCTTAACTTAAATGGCACATATGTCCACTGGAATTCTGTGGGCATTGGCAGTAGTAGCATCTAGTGTATGTATTTTCAAGTATTTCAATGTATTTTCATGTCGAGCTTGAAAGATGGGGAGGTGGGTATTAACTTTGAAGTGGTTGGGAATATCTGAATATTGATCTCAATTTTGGTCTTGTGCAAGATAAAAGTCTTAAAACTGTCTGACTTAATTTCACAATGAGCGGAAAGAAAAATGACAAAATTTTAAAAAATGACTTGTAGGCAACAGTAATAATCTGTTAAGGGGATAACATTGAAGAAAGTTTCTGGTTTTCTGTTATCTTTAAGTTATCAGGACTTTAAAGATAAGTGGTTCTGTTGTAAATCTGCTTTTAGATTTGTGTTTGAGCAAATCAGAAAATTTGTACTCGGAGAGAGCAGGACTTTAAAATACCCAAACTGTAAAAGGACGAAAGGGGCATATAGAATCTTACTTATGATACTGCTTAAATAAAGCACCTCTCAGATCGCCTATTTATGTTACGGGAGGACTTACTGAGTGTATAACTACTACTTACCTGGCACATGGTAGGGGCTGAATTAAAATTTTGTTGAGTTAACATATAATTATTTAACCAGTTTTATTCTGTGTATTTTGGGGAAGTTTCCCCTATTGAATTCACAAGTGGTATTGCACTTAATAAGAATGAAAATATCACATGCACAGGTAATAGGAGCTTTATAATAAGCTAGGTAAAAGTAAAACTCAGTTCTTTGTCATTTAGGCTCAAACTCGTGTAAAATTAAATTTCTTGGACCAGATTGCAAAGTACTGGGAATTACAGGGAAGTACTCTGAAAATTCCACATGTGGAGAGGAAGATCTTGGACTTGTTTCAGCTTAATAAGGTAAAAGCCTAATGACCATCTTTCTCATTGAATAATTTTTCTGACAGCATGAATTTGATCTTCTTTGCCTTAAAATAAGAAACTTACTGCTTGAAATACGTAAAATAAAATTCTTCATTTAGTTTTGTGATTAATTGGTCTCTGCTTGTCAGGTCTGAAAGCCTTATCTTGTGAAATATTTTGCTGCCACCTGTTTTTTGGTAATTTTTAAACTTCGTAATGGTCCTCTTAGATATTCCTGTCTGTTTTATTGCAGATAAGACAACAGAGGCTTTCAGTGTCCAAGCTGACCAACTGAAAAGACTGTTACAATTCTATATCTTAAAGTTCATTTCAGTCTAAAGCCTGCATTATTTCCCCCAGACATGCTGCCGTTCTTGCTACTCCTCACCTCAGCTTACTAGAACCTTTTCTTTATCAGAGATTTCACTGCTAATTTAATTCTTCCTCATGGAAAATCTTGGCTGCTTTGGGGAACTGAGAAGTAGCTTTTGGAGGGGTACAAAAAGTTTATGGAATATGCTGTTAAAAGCAGTGTTTTAAATTTCTAGTTTAAAATTAATAGTGCATATATATATATTTTATTCGGAAAATGTATTTTTAAAAGATGACCACAGCCAAGAACTAATTTCTTTTGCTGTTTTATTTAACAGTTAGTTGCAGAGGAAGGTGGGTTTGCAGTTGTTTGCAAGGAGAGAAAATGGACCAAAATTGCCACCAAGATGGGGTTTGCTCCTGGCAAAGCTGTGGGCTCCCATATCAGAGGGCATTATGAGCGAATTCTCAACCCCTACAACTTATTCCTGTCTGGAGACAGTTTGAGGGTGAGTGGGGCTAGCCTTAACCTGTTTTATTTCACTACTTACTGGCACATGGTCTTTGGGAGGAATGAAAAGGCCTTGATTATGTGTGGAAGACTTGCTTGGAAGACTTTTGTTTATGGATTTTTCCTCCAATGTTTTAGTTCTGTTTTGAGAGCAACCATACTAAGAAGGTTGTTTTTGGAATGAATAAGGTTACAGAGGAAATATTCTTTTGTTATCAAAAACTGAAATCTGTATTAACTTCGCAATAGATGTTCCTTTCTTACAGCAGTTGGTTATTACGTACTTGTTACGGCTTATGCTTTTGCATTCACTTACTGTTTAAAGTGTAATCCTGGTTGTCACATGAAAATACAACACGTGAAATAACTTGCCTGCCTGCTCTCTTTTGCCAGCTGAGGTCTCCAAGGAGATTCTCATAGAATGTTGACATTGGTAGAGAGTAGGGGACTCAGTAATGCTGGACAGCTCATGGAGCCCTCTGCTAATAGTTCCTGTGTAACCGTGTTTGTTTCCTTACAAAGGTGGTATTTGCCAAATTATTCAGATAAAAACTTTTGTTCTAATTAAAAGCAAAACAATATTATAAAAACTTCCCATTTATTCTAGGCCCTGGTAGAAAGCAGAATGTCGTAATTGTTTACACCCTTTGAGATATTCTACACTAGAACAGTGAGCCCTATAATTTTAGGAATTGTTACTGTGCTATAGAGAGGGAGGAAGATCACAACATAGTTTCTGAGGGTAAACCTGCTAATCAAAACTCTGTCTTGATACAGACATATCATCTGGAATGCTTAAATCCTATAGGTATTCGTAGCATTGTGTTTTTCTTTTCTCTCTCCCTTGATTCCAGATGGGCTTTCTTTTTAGCCTGGAAAATGTGACTAATCTAATACTCAGAAAGTTGTTTAAAGAAATGTGCACTGTGTCAATGTTTAGTGAACCCATGGATGAAATTGTTTAAAATGTTGTATATGGAGCCTTTATGTCTCTGTTTTATAGTCAGATCTACATACGGTTGCCCGCAATAGATTTTCTCCTTTGAACCTTCTTATCTCCGTGCAGAAGTTAGGAGAATAAAGGGAGAGAGAGAGTCTCTGCTTTATGGGTTTAGAAACAGCTCGTCTGTATACTTAGAGAGGCCCTAAATTTCATAGTTGAAGAGTGGGTAAACATTTATACAATCATAGTCTGAAGGGAACAGGTATTCAAAGATACCGTTTACAAACATTACATCTACAACACAGATAAATACCTGTTGAAGGTCCTACTGATACACGTTCACTGTGGAAGGTATAAAAACAAAGGAAAGTATGATGAAAATAAATCCCTCCTAATCCTCTCATCTGCTTTTTTTAAAGGCTATTTTTATGCACATATACACAAATTGGAAGTGTATTCTTTACGTATACAGTATTTTTCCCGCATAACATGTCACTGTATATTTTTTAAGATACAGGTTTTTTTTTTTTAAATTTATTTATTTTTGGCTGCATTGGGTCTTTGTTGCTGCGCGCAGGCTTTCTCTAGTTGTGGCGAGCTGGGGCTACTCTTCGTTGCGGTACTCAGGCTTCTCATTGCGGTGGCTTCTCTTTTGCAGAGCATGGGCTCTAGGCATGCATGTGGGCTTCAGTAGTGGCAGCACAAGGGCTCAGTAGTTGTGGCTCATGGGCTCTAGAGGGCAGGCTCAGTAGTTGTGGTGCACGGGCTTAGTTGCTCCACAGCATGTGGGATCTTCCCGGACCATGGCTCGAACCTGTGTCCCCTGCATTGGCAGGTGGATTCTTAACCATTGTGCCACCAGGGAAGCCTGAAGATACAGGTTTTAATGACTCTGTGTCAATTCCATTTTTATACCCAGAACTTGATTTGATTTCTCCTGTTGCTGAATTCTTTTTTTTTTTTTTTTTTTGGAATTTTGGAATTTTATTTTATTTTTTATACAGCAGGTTCTCATTAGTTATCTATTTTATACATATTAGTAGATATATGTCAATCTTAATCTCCCAGTTCGTCCCACCACCATCACCCCATCCCGCCACTTTCCCTCCTTGGTGTCCATACGTTTGTTCTCTACATCTGTGTCTCAATTTCTGCCCTGCAAACCGGTTCATCCGTACCATTTTTCTAGGCTCCACATATATGTGTTAATATACGATGTTTGTTTTTCTCTTTCTGACTCACTTCACTCTGTACGACAGTCTCTAGATCCATCCACGTCTCTACAGATGACCCAATTTCGTTCCTTTTTATGGCTGAGTAATATTCCATATTATATATGTACCACATCTTCTTTATCCATTCATCTGTCGATGGGCATTAGGTTGCTTCCATGACCTGGCTATTGTAAACAGTGCTGCAGTGAACATTGGGGGTACATGACTCTTTTTGAATTATGGTTTTCTGTGGGTATATGCCCAGTAGTGGGATTGCTGGGTCATATGGTAACTCTATTTTTAGTTTTTTAAGGAACCTCCATACTGTTCTCCATAGTGGCTGTATCAGTTTGCATTCCCACCAACAGTGCAAGAGGGTTCCCTTTTCTCCACACCCTCTCCAGCATTTGTTGTTTGTAGATTTTCTGATGAAGCCCATTCTAACTGGTGTGAGGTGATACCTCATTGTAGTTTTGATTTGCATTTCTCTAATGATTAGTGATGTTGAGCAGCTTTTCATGTGCTTCTTGGCCATCTGTATGTCTTCTTTGGAGAAATGTCTATTTAGGTATTCTGCCCATTTTTGGGTTGGGTTGTTTGTTTTTTAATATTGAGCTGCATGAGCTGTTTATATATTTTGGAGATTAATCCTTTGTTGATTCATTTGCAAATATTTCTCCCGTTCTGAGGGTTGTCTTTTCGTCTTGTTTATGGTTTCCTTTGCTGTGCAAAAGCTTTGAAGTTTCATTAGGTCCCATGTGTTTAGTTTTGTTTTTATTTCCATTACTCTAAGAGGTGGATCACAAAAGATCTTGCTGTGATTTATGTGAAAGAGTGTTCTTCCCATGTTTTCCTCTAAGAGTTTTATAGTGTCCAGTCTTACACTTAGGTCTCTAATCCATTTTGAGTTTATTATTATTTTTTTTTTCTTTTTGCGGTATGTGGGCCTCTCACTGTTGTGGCCTCTCCCGTTGCAGAGCACAGGCTCCGGACGCGCAGGCCCAGCGGCCATGGCTCACGGGCCCAGCCGCTCCGCGGCATATGGGATCCTCCCAGACCGGGGCACGAACCCGTATCCCCTGCATCGGCAGGCGGACTCCCAACCACTTGCGCCACCAGGGAGGCCCTTGAGTTTATTTTTGTGTATGGTGTTACGGACTGTTCTAATTTCATTCTTTTACATGTAGCTGTCCAGTTTTCCCAGCAGCACTTATTGAAGAGACTGTCTTTTCTCCATTATATATCTTTGCCTCCTTTGTCATAGATTAGTTGACCATAGGTGCGTGGGTTTATCTCTGGGCTTTCTGTCTTGTTCCATTGATCTATGTTTCTGTTTTTGTGCCAGTACCATATTGTCTGGATTACTGTAGCTTTGTAGTATAGTCTGAAGTCAGGGAGTCTGATTCCTCCAGCTCCGTTTTTTTTCCTCAAGACTGCTTTGGCTATTCGGGGTCTTTTGTGTCTCCATACAAACTTTAAGGTGATTTGTCTAGTTGTGTAAAAAATGCCATTGGGGGCCTCCCTGGTGGCGCAAGTGGTTGAGAGTCCGCCTGCCGATGCAGGGGATACGGGTTCGTGCCCCGGTCTGGGAGGATCCCATATGCCGCGGAGCGGCTGGGCCCGTGAGCCATGGCCGCTGAGCCTGCGCGTCCGGAGCCTGTGCTCCGCAACGGGAGAGGCCACAACAGTGAGAGGCCCGCATACCGCAAAAAAAAAAAAAAAAAAAAAAAAAAAAAGCCATTGGTAATTTGATAGGGATTGCATTGAATCTGTAGATTGCTTTGGGTAGTAGAGTCATTTTCACAATATTGATTCTTCCAATCCAGGAACATGGTATATCTCTCCATCTGTTGGTATCATCTTTAATTTCTTTCATCAGTGTCTTATAGTTTTCTGCATACACATCTTTTGTCTCCCTAGGTAGGTTTATTCCTAGGTATTTTATTCTTTTTGTTGCAATGGTAAATGGGAGTGTTTCCATAATTTCTCTTTCAGATTTTTCATCATTAGTGTATAGGAATGCAAGAGATTTCTGTGCATTAATTTTGTATCCTGAAACTTTACCAAATTCATTGATTAGCTCTAGGAGTTTTCTGGTGGCATTTTAGGATTCCCTATGTATAGTATCATGTCCTCTGCAAACAGTGACAGTTTTACTTCTTCTTTTCCGATTTGTATTCCTTTTATTTCTTTTTCTTCTCTTATTGCCATGGCTAGGACTTCCAAAACTATGTTGAATAATAGTGGTGAGAGTGGACATCCTTGTCTTGTTCCTGATCTTAGAGGAAATGCTTTTATTTTTTCACCATTGAGAATGATGTGTGCTGTGGGTTTGTCATATATGGCCTTTTTTATGTTGAGGTAGATTCCCTCTATGCCCACTTTCTGGAGACTTTTTATCATAAATGGGTGTTGAATTTTGTCAACAGCTTTTCCTGCATCTATTGAGATGATCATATTTTTATTCTACAATTTGTTAATATGGTGTATCACATTGATTGATTTGCATATATTGAAGAATCCTTGCATCCCTGGGATAAATCCCACTTGATCGTGGTGTATGATCCTTTTAATGTGTTGTTGGATTCTGTTTGCTAGTATTTTGTTGAGGATTTTTGCATCTATATTCATCAGTGATATTGGTCTGTAATTTTCTTTTTTTGTAGTATCTTTGTCTGGTTTTGGTATCAGGGTGATGGCGGCCTCACAGAATGAGTTTGGGAGTGTTCCTTCCCCTGCAATTTTTTGGAAGAGTTTGAGAAGAATGGGTGTTATCTCTTCTCTAAATGTTTGATAGAATTCACCTGTGAAGCCATCTGGTCCTGGACTTTTGTTTGTTGGAAGATTTTTAATCACAGTTTCAATTTCATTACTTGTGATTGGTCTGTTCATATTTTCTGTTTCTTCCTGGTTCAGTCTTGGAAGGTTATACCTTTCTAAGAATTTGTCCATTTCTTCCAGCTTGTCCATTTTATTGGCATAGAGTTGCTTGTAGTAGTCTCTTAGGATGCTTTGTATTTCTGTGGTGTCTGTTGTAACTTCTCCTTTTTCATTTCTAATTTTATTGATTTGAGTCCTCTCCCTCTTTTTCTTGATGAGTCTGGCTAATGGTTTATCAATTTTGTTTATCTTCTCAAAGAACCAGCTTTTAGCTTTATTGATCTTTGCCATTGTTTTCTTTATTTCTATTTCATTTATTTCTGCTCTGATCTTTATGATTTCTTTTTTTCCGCTAACTTTGGGTTTTGTTTGTTCTTCTTTCTCTAGCTCTTTAGGTGTAAGCTTAGATTGTTTATTTGAGATTTTTCTTGTTTCTTGAGGTAGGCTTGTATTGCTATAAACTTCCCTCTTAGAACTGCTTTTGCTGCATCCCATAGGGTTTAGATCCTCATGTTTTCATTGTCATTTGTCTCTAGGTATTTTTTGATGTCCTCTTTGATTTCTTCAGTGATCTCTTGGTTATTTAGTAACGTATTATTTAGCCTCCATGTGTTTGTGTTTTTTACATCTTTCCCCCTGTAATTGATTTTTTTATTTAATAAATTTATTTATTTTATTTATTTAATTCTGGCTGCATTGGGTGTTTGTTGCTGGGCACGGGCTCTCTAGTTGAAGAGAGCTGGGGCTACTCTTCATTGTGGTGCGTGGGCTTCTCATTGTGGTGGCTTCTCTTGTTGCAGAGCACAGGCTCTAGGCGTGAGCTTCAGTAGTTGTGGCTCGCAGGATCTAGAGTGCAGGCTCAGTAGTTGTGGCGCACGGGATTAGTTGCTCCGCGGCATGTGGGATCTTCCCGGACCAGGGCTCGAACCCATGTCCCCTGCATTGGTAGGCGGATTCTTAACCACTGTGCCACCAGGGAAACCCCCCTCTAATTGATTTCTAATCTCATAGCATTGTGGTCGGAAAACATGCTTAATATGATTTCAATTTTCTTAAATTTACTGAGGCTTGATTTGTGACCCAAGATGTGACCTATCCTGGAGAATGTTCCGTGTGCACCTGAGAAGAAAGTGTAATCTGCTGTTTTTGGATGGAATGTCTTATAAATATCAATTAAATTTATCTGGTCTGTTGTGTCAATTAAAGCTTGTGTTTCCTTATTAACTTTCTGTCTGGATGATCTGTCCATTGGTGTAAGTAAGGTGTTAATAGTCCCCCACCATTATTGTGTTACTGTTGATGTCCTCTTTTTTAAAAATTTTTAAAATTATTTTATTAATTTATTTTGGGGTGTGTTGGGTCTTCGTTGCTGTGCTCAGGCAATGAAGTTGTGGTGAGCAGGGGCTGCTCTTCGTTGAGGTGTGCATGCTTCTCATTGCAGTGGCTTCTCCTGTTGCGGAGCACAAGCTCTAGGCGTGCAAGCTTCAGTAGTTGTGGCATGTGGGCTCGGTAGTTGTGGTTCTAGAGTGCAGGCTCAGTAGTTGTGGTGCATGGACTTAGTTGCTCCGCGGCATGTGGGATCTTCCGGACCAGGGCTCGAACCCGTGTCCCCTGCATTGGCAGGCTGATTCTTAACCAGTGCACCACCAGGGAGGTCCCTCCATTTCCTCTTTTATAGCTGTTAGCTGTTGTCTTATGCATTGAGGTGCTCCTATGCTGGGTGCATATATATTTATAATTGTTATATCTTCTTCTTGGATTGATCTCTTGATCATTATGTAGTGTCCCTCCTTGTCTCTTATAACATTCTTTATTTTAAAGTCTATTTTATCTGATATGAGTATTGCTCTTCCACCTTTCTTTTGATTTCCATTTGCATGGAATATCTTTTTCTATCTGCTCACTTTCAGTCTGTATGTGTCCCTAGGTCTGAAGTGGGTCTCTTGTAGACAGCATATATATGGGTCTTGTTTTTGTATCCATTCAGCAAGCCTGTGTTTTTTGGCTGGTTTAAGGTAATTTTTGATATGCATGTTCCTGTTACCATTTTCTTAATTGTTATGGGTTTTGTTTTTTTTTTTTTTTTTTTTTTTTTTTTTTTTTTGCTACGTGGGCCTCTCACTGCTGTGGCCTCTCCCGTTGCGGAGCACAGGCTCCGGACGCGCAGGCTCAGCGGCCATGGCTCACGGGCCGCTCCGCGGCATGTGGGATCTTCCCGGATCGGGGCACGAACCCGTGTCCCCTGCATCGGCAGGCGGACTCTCAACCACTGCGCCACCAGGGAAGCCCCATGGGTTTGTTTTTGTAGGTCCTTTTCTTCTCTTGCGTTTCCCACTTAGAGAAGTTCCTTTAGCATTTGTTGTAGAGCTGGTTTGGTGGTGCTGAATTCTCTTAACTTTTGCTTGTCTGTAAAACTTTTGATTTCTCCATCAAATCTGAATGAGATCCTTGTTGGGTAAAGTAATCTTGGTTGTATGTTCTTCATTTTCATCACTTTAAATGTATCATGCCACTCCCTTCTGGCTTGTAGAGTTTCTGCTGAGGCATCAGCTGTTAACCTTATGGGAGTTCCCTTGTATGTTATTTGTCGCTTTTTCCTTGTTGCTTTCAATAATTTTTCTTTGCCTTTAATTTTTGTCAGTTTGATTACTATGTGTCTTGGCTTGTTTCTCCTTGGGTTTATCCTGCCTGGGACTCTGCACTTCCTGGACTTGGGTGGCTATTTCCTTTCCCATGTCAGGGAATTTTTTGACTATAATCTCTTCAAATGTTTTCTTGGGTCCCTTCTCTCTCTCTTCTCCTTCCGGGACCCCTATAATGCAAATGTTGGTGCGTTTAATGTTGTCCCAGAGGTCTTTTAGGCTGTCTTCATTTCTTTTCATTCTTTTTTCTTTATTCTGTTCCACAGCAGTGAATTACACCATTCTGTTTTCCAGGTCATTTATCCATTCTTCTTTCTCAGTTATTCTGATATTGATTCCTTCTAGTGTGTTTTTCATTTCATTTATTGTATTGTTCATCTCTGTTTGTTTGTTTTTTAATTCTTCTAGGTGTTTGTTCTTTAATTCTTCTAGGTCTTTGTTAAACATTTCTTTACATCTTCTTGATCTTTGCCTCCATTCTTTTTCCAAGGTCCTGGATCATCTTCACTATCATTATTCTGAATTCTTTTTTTGGAAGGTGGCCTATCTCCACTTCATTTAATTGTTTTTCTGGGGCTTTATTAATTCCTTCATCTGGTAGAAAGTCCTCTGCCTTTTCATTTTGTCTATCCTTCTGTGAATGTCTCCTCTTGCTGAATTCTTTGTGCATAAATTTTTATGCCCATTTCTGATGTTTGAAAATAATCCATAGAGGAAAGGAGAATTAAAATACATATTTTTTTAAAAGGAATGGAAAACAGCAATGAGACACCGCTGCACACCATTAGAATGACCAACATTCAGAACATGACAACGCCAAGTGCTGGCGAGGGTGTGGGGCAACAGGAACCTTTTTCCATTGCTGGTGGGAATACAAAATGGAACTGCCACTTTGGAAGACAGCTGGGCAATTTCTTAGTAAACTAATAAACATGCTTTTATCATATAATGCAGCAGTCACATTCCTTGGTATTTACCCAAAGGAGTTGCAAACTTATATCCACACAGAAACCTGCATGCGGATATTTGTAGCAGGTTTGTTATTCATAATTGCCAAAAGTTGGAAGTAACCAAGATGTCCTTTAGTAGGCGAATGGATAAACAAATTGTGGTACAGCCAGACGATAGAGGCTAAAAAACAATGAACTGTCAAGTCATGAGAGGACAAGAAGGAACTTTAAGTGCACTTTTTTTTTTTAGGATTTATTTATTATTTATTTGTTTGTTTTATTTATTTTTGGCTGCGTTGGGTCTTAGTTGTGGCATGTGGGATCCTTCATTGTGGTGCATGGGCTTCCCTCTAGTTGTGGTGTGCAGGTTTTTTTCTCTTCTCTAGTTGTGGCATGTGGGCTCTAGAGTGTGTGGGCTCTGTAGTTTGTAACCCGCAGGCTCTAGTTGAGGTGTGTGAGCTCAGGAGTTGTGACGCATGGGCTTAGTTGCCCTGCAGCACGTGGGATCTTGGTTCCCTGACCACTGATCGAGCCCGCTTTCCCTGCATTGTAAGGTGGATTCTTTACCACTGGAACACCAGGCAAGTCCCAAGTCCATATTTTTATGAAAGTTAAAGAAGCCAATGTGAAAAGACTGCATCTACTGTATGATTCCAACTCAGTGGTATTCTGGAAAAGAAAATACTATGGAGACAGTAAACAGATCCGTGGTTGCGAGGGGCTGAGGGCAGGAGTGTCAGATGAATAGGCAGAGCACGGAGGATTGTTGCGGCAGTGGACGTGCTCCGGATGGTCCTCCACCTGTGTCCAGGCTCGTAGAATGTGCAGCACCAGGAGTGAACCCTGACGTGTGAACTGTAGACTTCGGGTGATGTGTGAATGTAGGGTCACCAGTTGTAGCAAATGTCCTACTACTCGGGCAGGGGATGTTGATGATGGGAGAGGCTGTGCCTGTGTGGGGACAGCTGTTGTACGCTAAATCTAGGTACCTTCCTCTCAACTAGGCTGTGAACCTAAAACTGCTCTTAAAAAAGAAACCCGTACTAAAGGGGGTGGGGGTAGAGTGCACAATGAAGGAACTGTTGCAAAAGGGTAACCTCAAGCCTAAAGTAAGTTTTGGGAAACTTGAGAGAAGTTGAGTGGTGACGTGCTGGGTAACGGGACAGAGACCTCAGTCTTGTATCCCTGTGTTTTCTAAATGTCTTAAGGGATTGCTCTGTCCCTGTAGGTTGATGTCATTACGGTGTGATGATATAAATCACCTCTAAACCCCGGTTTCTCAAACAAACGTTTAAGAGTTGGCATGTGATAACATTAAATATAAAACAAACACATCAAGTGTATGTTTGGAATCCTGGTTTGAAACAAAATAATCTCTTCATATATATTCTAAAGAGCTTCTGAGCTTGATTTTATCTTAGTTCTTCAAAGTCCTTATACAGCCAAGCAGGCCATGGATTACAGAACCATTTAGACTAGTGGGAGATGAGAACCACATATATAACATGTGAATTTCTGACCCTCCACTTAATAAAATGTCTGTGATTCAGCTCAGTTCATATCTCCACAATCACACATACTTTCGGGTCTCAATAGAAAGTGTACATAATACATAAAGGAGGTTAATTTAGATGGGGGACAGGTTTTATTCCCATCTGCATGTTTTCATTGAACATACTCTAAACACTCAATTGAGGACTTGTTGTGGAATGGGCAGTGATATTCCATACTGGTTGAGTTGATGTTTCTAGATCAAATCAGTGTGTAGGTTTAATTAGAAGAAGCAGAATATTTAATATTACAGGTTGTGCTCCCAGTGGTAGATTCGTTCTTGTTGAGAGTATCAAGAAATCTACTCTAGTATTTTTTTTAACAGTACATATTACTTAAATGTCAGAAGTAGGTTGTGTTAGATGGTTGCTCTGTATTTTCTTTTGTCCTTCTCCCCATTCTCTGGATTCTTTCTGCAAATGTCAGGAGGAAGGAGCCAATCATGTTAGTGACACTGCATGGTTGTAATGGTGCTCGCAGAGCCAAGAGTTGTAGAAGGTTATAGTTTCAGTGTATCTTATTACAAGTATGGATGATACAGTAGACCTTCAGTGGTTACATTTTGGAGCCTGCTTTTAAAAATGTTTCCTGTGGCATTTGTAGGACCTCTTATAAAGGAGTGGTATTTACTTGAAATTCATATTAGATTCAGTGGTAATATTTTGTTGTCACTGTGTTTTGTTGTATTGGCATTAAATACTCTTTTTCGGTGAGCTTAGAATCAAACTAAAAAGAAAAATCAAAGCAAGAAGAGATTCTTGTATGATCAGAACCAAAGTTATTGCTGTGGGCTCTCTATTAACCTTTTTCTTGTGAGTTAGACTTTGTAGGAATATATTGAAGAAAAGGAAAGCTTTAATAAGGGGTAATAGCCACATGGTCTGTTTTCTCAATTCAAATGATATCTTTTTTTTTTTTTTTTTTGCGGTACGCGGGCCTCTCACTGTTGTGGACTCTCCCGTTGCGGAGCACAGGCTCTGGTCGCACAGGCTCAGCGGCCATGGCTCACGGGCTTAGCCGCTCTGCGGCATGTGGGATCTTCCCAGACTGGGGCACGAACCTGTGTCTCCTGCATCGGCAGGCAGACTCTCAACCACTGCGCCACCAGGGAAGCCCCAAATGATATCTTTTTGATAATAGAAGGTTGCTAATTATGTTTAAACCTACGGGATTGTAAAATTTAGAAAACTTACTGGATTCCATATTTTATTACTGTAAACATTTTTTAAATGAGATATTCTGATTATGGAAAGCTATTTGGGGAACATACAGGGGGCCTTTCTAGCAGTTTGGGCCTTCACTTAATTTACAGTTGCAAGCAGGGATAATTGTTGTTGGCTCATGGGGACTGCCTTGAGCCTGCTGTGGCCTGTTGTAACCTGATGAGGTGATATCAACAATTAAATGAATTGAAGCAACACCATTCACCTCCTGAAAAAAAGTGAAGCTGTTACAACTGTGTGTGTGTGTATATGGTTGGTAACTGCAGACTTGTCTTTGTGTTTATTTAGATTTTAAAAATTGCACACCTGTTATGTATTTCCATAAATCATTGTAAAATATACCCTGCAAAAATCCAGTGAAATTCTCTTAAGATTAAAAAAGGGGGAAGGGGGCTTCCCTGGTGGCGCAGTGGTTGAGAGTCCGCCTGCCGATGCAGGGGACCCGGGTTCGTGCCCCAGTCCGGGAAGATCCCACATGCCGCGGAGCGGCTGGGCCCATGAACCATGGCCGCTGAGCCTGCGCATCCGGAGCCTGTGGTCCGCAACAGGAGAGGCCACAGCAGTGAGAGGCCCGCGTACCGCACACAAAAAAATAAAAAATAAAAAAAATAAATAAAAAGGGGGAAGGGACTTCCCTGGTGGTGCAGTGGTTAAGAATCCTCCTGCCAATGCAGAGGACACAGTTTCAAGCCCTGCTCTGGGAAGATCCCACATGCTGCAGAGCAACTAAGCCCGTGCGCCACAACTACTGAGGCTTCGCTCTAGAGCCCGCGAGCCACAACTACTGAGCCCACGAGCCACAGCTACTGAGCCCACGTGCCACAACTACTGAAGCCCATGTGCCCAGAGCCTATGTTCCTCAACAAGAGAAGCCACCGCAATGAGAAGCCCGCACACCGCAATGAAGAGTAGCCCTCTCTCGCCGCAACTAGAGAAAGCCCATGCGCAGCAACGAAGACCCAATGCAGCCAAAATTAAAAATAAATAAATTAATTTTTTTAAAAAAGGGGGTGGCGGAGAATTTATCAGTACGGTTGTGTTTTATTTCCAGTGTCTGCAGAAGCCAAACCTGACCACAGACACAAAGGACAAGGAATACAAACCCCATGATATTCCCCAGAGGCAGTCTGTGCAGCCCTTGGAAACGTGTCCTCCAGCTCGACGAGCAAAACGCATGAGAGCGGAGGTGAGAGCCTCGTGAGGCTGATCAGACAGGCCTCAAGTCCCAGTGCTAACGTGTGTCTCACCCTCGATTTCTCTCATGCACGTGCTCTTCATAGATTGAACTTTACTTAACCTCACAGATGGATGCTGTGTATACTCTAGCTTTTACACTTGGGGGAATTGCACTGTCAGAGGGGCAAGGAATTGAAATCTTTCTAGGTTTATGCTGCCTGGACAGTCAGCTGCTGCATGGTTAACTGTCAGAGCCTAGGGAAGAATAGGTGAATAGGCGTTCATTGTGACCCTCGTGATGTTGGGCAAGGTTTATTGGGAATTAAGGTTAGTAGGAGTGAAGTTGGAGATTTTTGCTGAAAAGTACTGTTTTTGAGAGGTTACGAAGAAGGTAGTGAAAGCTATTTTTCTCAGACTTCCTGAAGAGGAGTATGGAATCTGTGGCAAACATTTATGCTAAGCCAGAAAATATTCAGTCAGCAAGGGGGGCTGGTGATATATAACACACGGGTAAAATGAGAGTGAAGCACGAGGGAAGATGAGGCGTGAAAGACTTAAGAAGACAAGTTGCTCTTAGATTTTTCTCCTCTGAGAGGTTTCTCCTGGACAGGGAGAAGAGTATTCTCCCAGCTACCTGTTCCCACACAGAGGTGGACACATGAGTATGAAGAGTCAGTGGTTAATATATTAGGGAAGTTTAGAACTGGGAAGCCTCATGGCATTAGTTAGGGTTCTAAGTCAGCAGTTGGGTTATTTAATAATTATTGGTGAGGATGAAAAAAATCAGCCATTTTGGTTTCTGAGGAAATGGATAAATAAGAGAATTACTTTTCACTTAGGTAAGTTGGAGATATGAAAAAATTTAGTGACTCTATTTTTTTGAAGTGAGAATCCCTCAGAATAGGAACATATATGGTTATTTGAAGCCCACAAGCAGGCTGCAAGTTTATTCGTCTTAAAGTCAGTTCTTGTTTGAGCACATCTTGATCTTTAAATGTGTAAGACACGCCCAGTGCTGTGGATGCCTAGGTCTGTCTTGATGACGCATCATGGTGATGGTATGGCCCTGGAAGAAATCGTGTTAGCAGTAGACATCTTGATTGTGCATGAATGAACACAGGCACAGTTCCACAACGTCACTTGTGTCCCAGAGCAGACAGGGCTTTGCTTATCAATCAGTATGAGCACTTTGTGGACACCAGGTACTGAGACTGGCTCACGCGCTCTCACTGATGAGGGAGCCGTGACTCAGCGGTGTTAGGGGAGCAGTTTGTAGTGACAGTTCACAACAAGAATTAATAGAAACTTGTTGTGGAAGCTGAGTTTTCCTTGAATGCTGTCATACTTTGGAAGAGCCAGCAAACTCTTCTAGGCTGATGAAATTACGTTATTTATGTAACTGTTGAGGATTTGGCTAAGTTATGTAAGTTGTGAGTAGATGAGAACTGAGGGGCTTCTAGGAGGAAATACACACTGTTCTCAATTTGGGTAGTCACACTTCCCATAAGTCATCCCTGATCCTTTGACTTTTCCCTCAATTTTTGACCTGTTGAAGTGGAGAATACTCCTAACTTCTAAGTTTCCTCATTGATTCCTTAAGTAACAATAATATTAAGGGTGGGATCTCTGCTCTAAGGGAGAGAGTTTTGAATGTCCTACTAATAGAGAGAATTTATAAGATTATAGGCACTTTGTGATTCCAATTGGATTTTAGAAGATTTCTGTCTTTTTAAAGGTAATATTCATGTATATGACAAATTTTTTTAAGGCCATGAATATTAAAATAGAACCAGAAGAGACAGCAGAAGCCAGAACTCATAACCTGAGACGTCGAATGGGATGTCCAGCTCCAAAGTGTGAAAATGGTAAGAAAGTTCATCCATGAATAGGAAGGAAGAGTGAATAAGTAAAAACAATCATTCATCTGGTAGTTAAGAAAATATTGGAACAACTTTACATACTAGTCACTGGGTTGTGCCTTGAGAAATAAAATCTTATTATATTAATATCCTTGTTTTCATAATTAGATGACTGGAAGGAGAGAGAAACAAATGAATATATGCATATTAGAAATGTGATTGAATTTCTCAACTGTAACTAGTTGCTATTGGGTTGGCCAAAAAGTTCATTCGGTTAGTGAATATGTTGTTCAATACAGTTCTTGGTGAAAATGAAAAATGTGTCTTATTTTTACTTAAAACCAAGCAAACTTTTTGGCCAACCCAATACTTTGAAATTTGGTTCAATAGCATTAATTGTAAAGAACTGATTTGTGAGAAGCATAGGTGCCTTTGACTGGATATCTGATAGGTTTGTTTCAGGCGTGGCAGGCAGGCAGGCTTTCTTAATCTGAGTTTTAATTGACAGATGCTTGCCTGGCCACTGCTTGATGTCAGTCACTGAAAGGTAGATTTGACACTGTCTTGAGAGAAATTCTATATAGGCAGGCACTTAGTAATGAAGAAGTAGTTATTGAAATGGGCTTTTCTTAGTGACTGGTGAGTTAGTGGAAAAGGCAGCGCAACATAACGGAAAGTAGATAGAGTTGTAAAAATACAGATCTGAATCTGAATCCTGGCTCAGCCACTAACTAGTTGTATGACCTTAGAGATACTTCTTGACTTCTTTTAACGTCAGTTTTCTTGTCTTTGAAACAGATTGGTTGCAAAGGGTTATGTGATTGACATAATAACAATTGATGGAAAGCATTTAGCGCAATACTTTCTGCACAATAGCTCATTAATTGATAGCTAGTGTTTTAGAAAATTCTCAGTCTTTGAAACCAGGAAGCTAGAGAGGCTAGTAATCTTAGATCATGAAGGGATCATCTGTAACGTGGAGGGGGTGCTGTTGGTGAACGGTCAGTGTCTTATGGTTAAGATCAAGAGGAATTTGCTTTCACCAACATATGTTATGTCTTAGTCTTAAGAAGAGCATATCTTCGGCTCCCATTTTGAAAGCATACAGACCTGAGCAACATCTGGTATCCTATCTTGTGCTTGTATCTTGGAATTTGAATGGTGTGAGAGTTGCACGTCATCATAAAGTAGGCAGCACGGAGCTCCTGAACGTAGTAACTCTGGGTGCTGCTGCGCTGAAGCATTCCCGGGTGCACCTCAGCAGCAGGAGGGATGAGCACGGGGGGAGGGAGCTGATGGGCGCAGAGCAGAGGGAGTGCTGACCTGGACTGCTTCCTACAGAGAAAGACGGGAAAAGCAGCCTCAAGCAAGAACCTGCTGAGAGGAAGGAGTGTATTACAGAGAGCGAGAAGGAGAAACCCAGGAGTCGAGCGAAGAAAACCACCAGTGCTGTGAGTCGACATCTTTAACCACTTGTACAGCCCAGTTTATACTTAGTGCCTTACCTGGGACTGCTGGCCCAGTGTCTCACACTGAAAAGACCTTTGGAGGTGGTTTGTAGTATCCGTTTATAAACGGAAACACGGATGCATCATGAAATCAGTAGTAACAGCTGGGAGCGTTGACAGCCATTTTTCTGGAGGACGTTCAGGTTAGCACTGAATACTGGTGAGCTCGATCCTATGGAGAATTGTCGATAAGTGACTAGCCCACCTCCAAGCGAGCTGAAGGTAGATCAGAAGTCAAGATGATGTCTTCCAACTTTACAGCAAGGAAGGATAAGGGAAGGAGTGTGCAGGTAGGAGGGAGGCGAGGGCCTAGCAGGGTCAGAGGCCTGGGGAGCTGTTCACTCAGGTGGAAACAAAAAGCCAAGCTCTCTTCCTCAGCCCCCTTCTGAGCACCTGGGAGCAGCTTGATGACAGTGCTTTTGATCTTGGAATTGGAAGTTATTCCAATTAAATGTTCTGTTCATAAATATCATCTCCCTCTGCCCCAGCACAGAAACAGAGCAGTCAGAAAACTAGCAGAGCCCAGGTTTCTATTTGCTACAACAAAAAAGTCTGCTCCGGCTGCCATAATGAAGTATCACAGACCAAGTGGCTCAAACAAGCGAAGTTTATTTTCCCACGGTTCTGGAGGCTACAAGTCTGAGATCAGGGTGTTTGCAGACTTGGTTTTTTACTGAGGCCTCTGTCCTTGGCTTGTAGACGGTCATGTCCCTGTGTCCTCATGGTTTTCCTCTGTGTGTGTCTGTGTCCTAGTCTCTTCTTAAAAGGACACCAGTCATACTGGATTAGGGCCCACCCATATGACCTTTTTAACGACCTCTTTAAGACCCTGTCTCCAAATACAGTCACATTCTGAGGTACTGGGGGTTAGGACTTCAGCATAGGAATTTTGGGGAAACATGATACAACCCATAGTAGGTAATGACTGTGTAGGTTTATTACTGTGTTTGGGGGAACTTAACTATGATTAATTAGAATGTAAAGTGGTAATTTAATGTGGTTAGTTAACTTCAATTTTGCCATGTTAAAAGGAAACTAAGTTTTGTAAAAA
This sequence comes from Mesoplodon densirostris, assembly GCF_025265405.1. Classification (NCBI taxonomy): domain Eukaryota; kingdom Metazoa; phylum Chordata; class Mammalia; order Artiodactyla; family Ziphiidae; genus Mesoplodon; species Mesoplodon densirostris. The sequence continues at coordinate 192,957,313 of NC_082662.1, read as the reverse complement.
CTGTAAAATCTTTTGCCTTTTAACATGGCAAAATTGAACTTTTCCTTTATTAGTTCTGTTTTTGGTTAGGTGGATAATTTATTGCCTAACATGTTTTTCTTCTAGAAAACTATCTTTCTATAAGCTACTAAAAGCTGGATATTTAAGTAACAAACTTTAATTAAAACACACAATTGAGAAATCTTGGAGATTACTCTTCAGAGTTGGGAATGCATGAGATGTTATGAAATATCTCATAATAGAAGGTGAAGCATTTTTATTTACAATGTCCCTTATAGAGGATGAAACATTTTCACTTGCAGCATGTTGGAGAGACTATATTATGCCTCAGATCCATTTCATTCCTAGAGTTTCACAGAATCAAACAGCAGCTCACGACCCTGTGTTCTGTGCCCATTTTCATGCCGCAGGTTGACCTGTATGTCTGCCTCTTGTGTGGCAGTGGCAACGATGAGGACCGGCTTCTCTTGTGTGATGGGTGTGACGACAGTTACCACACCTTCTGCCTGATCCCGCCGCTCCATGATGTTCCCAAGGGAGACTGGAGGTGTCCTAAGTGTTTGGCTCAGGTCAGCAGTAATAGCAGAGGTGGCATCAGAAAATTTCCTTAAGAAGGTTTTTTCTTCACCTTCTGGTTTTAGGTTTGGCAATTGATAAATTGGGGTGGGCCTGAATAGGAAAGAGGTCTTGGACGTGAGCTAGCTGTACAGCTGTGCAGCAAGCTGAGAGTCAGGAGAACAGTTTAATAACTACACTTCTAAAATTTTTATTTGAAAAAAGCATTGCATGCTCTTTGCAAAAATTCTTAGGCACTGAAAATCTTAAAACATAGATAATTTCATAGTCCACACTGTTACTACTTCAGTGTATATTCATCCAGACAAATGGAAATTGCACAAATGGAATTACACTACATAAGTAATTTTAGTAAACATATATATATGATTTCTCATATATATACATATATACGTGAACCATAAGTAAATATACATATAAATAAATATCTTTCCTTTTTCTTTCTTTGTGTTTTGACAGGAGTGCAGTAAGCCACAAGAAGCATTTGGTTTTGAACAGGCAGCCAGGGACTATACCCTCCGTACTTTCGGGGAAATGGCAGATGCGTTCAAATCTGATTACTTCAACATGCCAGTCCATGTATGTACATACATAACTGCTTCGATTTAGGATTTTAATAACTTTGGGGAAAGGTATATCTGAAGACGTTTGAGTTGGCCCTTATCTCTGATAGTCAGTCATTGTCTTGCACAATGAAACCTTTAATTTGTTCAGTAGTATTAACGTTCCACAGTACTTCAAAATGCATTCTAATTTTTCATTTGATTTCTCTAAAGATAGGCCTTTTGAGACAAATCATATAGCGACAGTAACAGAATACCAATGAAAGGAAATCACCAGCAGTCCTTTCAGCTCAACAAATAAAATTCAAAGAAAACTTTGCAAAATTTATTGAATGACTCCTGTGTGCCAATCCATGTGCTGTGCCCTGGGGGCACATTTACCTCTTGTTATGTTGTCATAAGTTAGCACTGTAAACTTTAGGATTTTATATTTATTTATTTATTTGGCTTCGTCGGGTCTTAGTTGCGGTGCACGGGCTGTTTGGAGCACGGGGCTCTCTCTAGTTGTGGCATGCGGGCTTAGTTGCTCTGCAGAATGTGGGATTTTAGTTCCCCGACCAGGGATCGAACCCACGTCCCCTGCATTGGAAGGGGACCACTGGACCGCCAGGGAAGTCCCTAAACATTAGTATTTTAAATTCTCCTTTATTCCCTTAGAAGCATAAGCATGCTTCATTCAGCATTTACTATTCCATCAAATGAGTACACCAAAATGAATGGTTTCCTACCATACTTCTGGATATTTAAGCTGTTTTTTCTCACTACCAACAAAGTGCTATAGCAGACATCTCCTTTTGCGGGGGGCGGGGGCTGTGTTGGGTCTTCATTGCTGCGTGTGAGCTTTCTGTAGTTGCGGCGAACAGGCACTATTCTTTGTTACGGTGCACGGGCTTCGCACTGTGGTGGCTTCTCATGTTGAGGAGCACGGGCTCTAGGCTTCAGTAGTTGAGGCATGTGGGCCCTAGGGCACACGGGCTATAGTAGTTGTGACGCGAGGGCTCTAGAGCGCAGGCTCAGTAGTTGTGGCGCACGGGCTTAATTGCTCCACAGCATGTGGGATCTTCCCGGACCAGGGATCCGGGAACCGGTCGGGATCTGGTTGTTGAGCCCACCCGTGTCCCTTGCATTGGCAGACGGATTCTTAACCACTGCGCCACCAGGGAAGTCCTGTATGTGTCTATTTAATTGGATTATTTTCTTAATATTTATCTATTTTTTCCCCATCTAATAGCTGTATCATTTACGGGACCATAGCAGTGTATGAGTGCACCTGCTTCGCCTCACATCACTAACATTAACTGTTAAGTTACTTAAAATGTTCCCTTATTTAACAGGCTTATACATTCAAGTAATATTCCCTTTGAATTTTCAGATCTTTTTACCCCTCCTGCATTACATATTATTTCCCCATATGTTTGCTTAACCAGTCCTGGTGCCTCTTGTATTTGTGGTTGGCTTTTTGCACTTTGAGGGACAGGCCTCTGACCTCATATCAGATTAGTGCAGATCCTAAGCACTCAGCCTGGCCAGCCCTTTACACTCGGGCCTGCAGCCGCAGAGTTGCTGCACCCTGCCTTTTCCTCGTGGCTGCCCACATTACTCTCTGCAAGGTCTAGTGGAAAGAGCGAGAGGGTGGACTCAGGTGATGTGTTTGAACGCATTTCAGAGGATAAAGCATCGTTCAAATACAGCTAACTACTGTTCCTAAACAGAAGTCAACCAGGTTGTATATTAGAGTTCTCAAAACAGAAAAACATCTCCAGTTCTTAAATCTTAGCACTGCTTTCCTTGACTCCTTTTACAGTAGTGGCCAGGTTGTTGATAGAGGAACATGAATTCTTAGTCAGCTCTTGGTTATAAAATTCCTTTTAGAAAGTGATGTTCATGTCTGAGTTGTCGGGGTCCAGTTGAGGAACATTTGGGACGTTATGTACACAGTTTTTCCTCAGGCTGCTATCCTGTGACTCCTGTCACTTAGCCTGTCTAGTCAGATTGGTCACGGGCAGTTTGTGAGTGTCTGAGGAGAGTCACTCTCTTTACTTCCTTGTTTTGTATACAGATGGTTCCCACAGAACTGGTTGAGAAAGAATTTTGGCGACTGGTGAGCACTATTGAAGAGGATGTTACCGTGGAATATGGAGCTGATATTGCCTCGAAGGAGTTCGGCAGTGGCTTCCCGGTCCGAGACGGGAAAGTGAAGCTCTCGCCTGAGGAGGAGGTAGGCGTGGCTGTGAGCATGTGGACTTGCGGGGGCGCCGGGGGGACGGGCGGGGGGCGCCTTTAGAGCGAGCCCACCGTTGATCCAGAGGTCGTCACGCTGGGCTAGTAGCAGCTGTGCTACAACACGTATGTCACTTGGAACTTGAGATAGTCATGGAAATTGGTTGGTTGGCTTGAAGTAATTTATGATACTTTCAGCAAATCCTTAATTACCAGATTTTTAATGATTTCAAGAATAGTAGAAGGAACCCATAGAAGAATTCTAGTCCCAACTAGATGATATGGGAGAATCACTTACCTCCCTTTGACTTCAGATTCTGTAACTTGGGTTTCTCGTTCTGAAGAAAATCTGAGGGATTGGAACCAGATACACACACATAATATAGACACACACACACAGACACACACACACAAGTACATTTATGTAAAGCACAGAGCTGGGCAGAAGTAATCTATGGGCATCCAGGAGGTAAGCATAGCGGCCCCCCCGCCATTCTTTTTATTTTGAAGGAGACCTTTCAGCCAGCTTTTTGAAACCAGCAGAGTTCCAAAATGTTAGCATGATAGAGAATTTAAGTATAAAGTATAAACCTTTATTTATACTTTATTTATAATGTCAAGATATTCTCCTTATTTTTAGGAATATCTTGACAGTGGCTGGAATTTGAACAACATGCCAGTGATGGAGCAGTCTGTCCTCGCTCACATCACCGCTGACATATGCGGCATGAAGCTTCCTTGGTTGTACGTGGGAATGTGCTTTTCTTCCTTCTGTTGGCATATTGAAGACCACTGGAGCTATTCCATTAACTACCTGCACTGGTAAGGGGTTCCAGAGAACCTACAGATGGTATGCACGCCGAGTTGGAAAACTTACCCGCCTCTTAGTTGTGACACATCTCTTAACTGAGTCTGAAGAGTGATGAGGTTTTTTTTTCCGTAGGTTTTTTTTTTTTTTTTTTAACTACTATTGGACAGATATCCTAACAATTTAAGACAAAGGTTCTTAAGAATCTGTAGGAAATCCATGAAACCCTGCACTTGCACATGAGTTTTCAAGTATAACTGGCTTCTGGGGAGAAGATAGACAGCTTTTCGCTAATTGTCAAAGAAGTCTTTACTCGCAGAAAGGTTAGAAAGCACCGAGTTGCTTTTACTGTGGAAACCTTCCCGTTCTGTGGGCCCGGCGGCCCAGATAGCCCTTTGGGTGAGCAGTGGGGCGTGGGGCATGTGGGTCCTCCAGGACCTCGGGACTGACCGCTCCTGACGGCCTGCTGAGTTCTAGCATCACTGTGCACGGTAGGTAGAGTGCACCCCATCCGTGCGTGTGTGTGTGTGTGTGTGTGTGTGTGTGTGTGTGTGTGTGTGTGTGTGTGTGTGTGTGTGTGTGTGTGTGTGTGTGTGTGTGTGTGTGTGTGTGTGTGTGGTGGGCTGGGGCGGATATTTGGGCTCTTTAACTTTTATTTCACATCTGTTTCCTTCCCCTCCATTTCCCTTGCTTTCTGAGTACAAATATATTTGAAGATCTGTAACTCACTTAAATTCCCACACAAGGGATTTGAGGATGTACCACAAGAAAGAGGGAGCTGGCCTTTTACGTGCAGAATGTCAGTCCTGCTTCCCCAGGCAATTGCTCCCAGCTGTGAAATGATGTTTACCATACCTCACAGGGATGTTACAGATTAATTGGTTGACAGTTAAACGTGCTTTGAAGAGGAGCTCTTTAGAAATGCTAATCACCTTACTTAGAGTTTGGTTTAACTCGCTGTCAGGGCGGAGAGTTGCCATCCCTTGCTAGTTGCTGTAGGAAATTGTGGTGACCACATACCCTGTAGCTAACATAATACTTTATATTCTTAGAAATGCTAGATATCTACATTTTCTGAAGGGTCAAGGGTCAGGTAAAATGGGAGGGAAAAGAGGGACCTCAGATGGGAAGTCTCATGTTTAAACTTTATCCTTGAAGAGGGAAAATGCATTACATGTGTTCCGATCATATTTCTGGTGATATTTCTTCAGTTTGAACATTGCCTTACAAAGCAGGATCTAAAAAATAGGAACTGGTTAACCATCTTGTTTGCATTGGTGTTTGCTGGTTGATTTTGTGTATGAGTTGAAGAAGCTACTGAAATTTCATGTAAATTTTGAGATTAATCTGCTTTTACAATCTATTTTAGGGGTGAGCCAAAGACCTGGTATGGAGTCCCAGGGTACGCCGCCGAGCAGCTGGAGACCGTGATGAAAAGGCTGGCCCCGGAGCTCTTCATCTCCCAGCCCGACCTGCTCCACCAGCTCGTCACCATCATGAACCCCAATACCCTGATGACTCACGAAGTGCCTGTATGTTGTGGGTCAATCCTCCTGCCACCTAGGCTGAACTCCCCACTTCTCTTTTTCCCTGTTGCTCACGTTTTTATGAAGCTGATGTGGTTGTGTAGAAACAGCTGTTTGGTGTCATTTAGTACAATATTGCATTAAGCCAGTGGGACTGGATCCTCAGACACCATAAAAAGCTGATTTGTTGCAGCTGATGACTAGATTGCTGAGCAGCCTTACTTTGCAGTAGTAACTGTGAGGCTGTGTCTTCCTTTCCTTTCTGGTGTTCAGTTCAGAGTACATTCACAGGTTGTACACCATCACCATTCCTGCTTTCTAAACTATAACTTTTGTTTATAACTTCAGTCCTTCAACTCAGCAAAACAAAAACCGTAAAAAATAAGTGTTGTTAGTATAAATTAGTTTACTCTGAAAATGGCTAGGTTCTGTTATTGATATAATTAGATCTAAACTCTTGTGTCAGAATCCTTCATACTCCATCCCTACTTTAGAAAATAACTCATTGAATTTACATGGTGACATGCTTGGTGGATCTTACATTCTCCCCGCTGCCCCTAATGAAGCTTAAGAGAAATTTTATTTCAGTGTGTTGAGCTTGGATTTCGGGGTTCCCACTCTAGACTGAAAGTTGCTATTGGTGCTTTTTCCTCTGAGGTTTTTCTACGAAGTGGCACTTATTTTTGCTTAGTGGCTTCCTTTCGGAGGAAACTCTGAAGGCATTTTGGGAGGCCAGATTGAGATGTATGAAGTTGAAGAATCCATCTTGGTTAGCTCAACCAAATGTAAATGATACATTTACCATGTTAAGAGGAATTCTTGATCTTGTGACCTTCATTTTATGCTTTTGGGTTCACAGGCCAGTAAATGGGGGCAGATGGAAAGGAATTTTCTTTGAGGGATCCTAAAATATTCATGGGCCAAAGCTTAGAAAATAAGGACCAATAGTCATCAAAATACCACCATCTCCTCGTTGTTGGCATTTTCCATCTTGACCCCTCCACGCCCGCCCCATGTTGATCCGTCTTTCTGATCTGTTATGTGTTGCTGGCTTTAAAAGAGACCTCTCGCCCTGTTCTTTAATAGTTGAGCAAACCACGTGGGGCTAGACTCTGGACCTAGAGAGGTAGGTGAATGAACTCGTGCATTTGGGGACTCACAGTGTAAGGGAAAGACAGCGTTTACACAGATCACGGAAGAGTGGTATGGTTTGACAGTGGTGTTGACTCGGGGGCCGAGCCACTAACTCTGAAAGGGCTGGAAAGGGCTCCTAATGGCGTTTGAACCGAGGCGTGGGGCTCTGAAGGGGAGTGCGTGTGGCAGAGAGTTGAGGAGGAGGAGGCCGTCCCGATGGAGGGCTGTGCTCCTGCGGTGGTTGCCCTCTGCAGACTTGGCCTGTCAGAGCCCGGAAGGGCGTGTTCCAGCACAGGGCGGGGCCTCAGCCCTAGTTGCACGGCTTTGTGGCCTGGGTGCTGCTTGAGAATTGGCATTTCCAACAAGTTCCCAGTTGGTGTTGCTGCTTTTGGTCTGGGAACTACATTTTGGAGAACTGCTGGTGGAGAGATATGTATTGAAAAGACATCTAATATTATTACTATTATGTAGTAGTTTGTTCAGTCTGAGGATTTTATGCCTAGAGCAATATAGGTGTTTTTTGGGTAGAGGGAAAAGGGGAATTGTTGGTGGGAGGTAATTTTGAGGCCCAAATCAAGAAGATCTCTGTGTGGAATGAGATCCTTGAAATAGAGTGGACTTTCTTCAGTTGGTGGTAGGAGATCCTATTTCAGTATGATAATATTTGGAAAGATGTGTCCTGATCCTGGATGTAGCCAGATTTTTGTGGTGTAAGCTGTTTTCTCTTGAGATAATTATCAACCTGGCAGTCTGGGGAACTACTCCATCTTGTGGCAGAAATGAATATCCTTAGGTAATATTCAGCCATACTTTTTTCCCTACCCTTTCTGGAGAATCATCTGATAGTCTATGTCTAGATTGTCTTTCGTGAGGATGTCACTGAAAATCTCCAATTTCTGTCTCCTTAGGTTTACCGAACTAATCAGTGTGCTGGGGAGTTTGTGATCACATTTCCACGAGCCTACCACAGCGGTTTCAATCAAGGTTTTAATTTCGCTGAGGCCGTTAACTTCTGCACTGTCGATTGGGTGTGTAATTATGACCTAGCAAGCCTTTTCACATTTACCGTTTTTCCTGCAGAAATGGTATAGAATGCTTAGAAGCTGTCATGTGTCTAGTTGCTTAAACCAGTTGCTGCTGAAATGGCAGGTCGGCCAGCTGTGTACCTTCCCAGCAGGAGAGGCCCTGGCCCTGCAGTGTCAGCCAAGACCTGGTGAAGAGTCTGCTGAGTGTAGATTAACCACACCAGTGAAGTAGATTAACCACACCAGTTCCACACAGTTGTTTCAGGAAATGTATAAATTCATATTTCCAATTAGATTCTACATTGTTGTAGACATTACTGCATTATTAATACGTTGGGTTTTTAAACCAGTTTTTAATCAGTGTACCTAATTTGCCCAATCCTTGAGATGCAAAGATTTAAAAGGTCCAAGGCTTGTTAGAATCTAGTTTTAGGATTGATATATGATATCAATATATGACCCAAGATGTGATATTTGGTAATTGATAATAAAGGTCAGGAGTCTTTGGAAACAGGAAGGGGAGAGATGAATGTCACGTGTCCTCCCTGTCTTTTGGCGCAGCTGCCCTTAGGCCGACAGTGCGTGGAGCATTACCGCCTGCTGCACCGCTACTGTGTATTTTCCCACGACGAGATGATTTGCAAGATGGCCTCCAAGGCGGACGTACTAGACGTTGTAGTGGCATCAACTGTTCAGAAAGACATGGCCATTATGATTGAGGACGAGAAGGCTCTAAGGGAAACTGTTCGTAAATTGGTAAGGTTTCTGGAACCCCAACTGCATGTCATTGGGTGTTACTTAGTAGAGTTCTTAAGCACTTTGATACCATTTTAAGGAAGCTTTTCCTTAGTCTCATTTCCTTTAAGACCATTCTAATAGATGTATATGGGCGTCTCATTGTGCTTTTACTTTTCATTTCTCTAATGGCTAATGAATGATATATTGAACATCTTATCCTGTATTTATTTGCTACCTGCATATGTATCTCTTTGGTGAAGTGTCTGCTCACATGTCTCGCTCTACCCCTTTTTCATGGGGTTGTCGGGAGACTTCTCTTTATTCTAGACACCAGTCCTTTATCAGAGAAGTGTTCTGCAAGTATTTTCTTCCAGCTAGTGGCTTGTCTTTTCATTCTCTTAACAGTGTCTTTCAAAGAGCAGAAGTTTTTCATTTTGATGAAGTTCAGTTTATCAGTGTTTTCTTTTATGGATCTTTTTTGGTATGTCCTTCTTAACCAAAGTCACAAAGGTTTTCTCATGTGTAGTCATGTAGATTTTCTAGTTTTAGGTTTTACATTTAAGTCTTTAATCCTCTTGAGTAAGTTTTGTTTGTGGCAAGGTGTGGGTTGAGATCATTGTTTTTTGCATATGGCTGTCTAACTGTTCCAGCACCATTTCTTGAAAAGACCCCCTTTTCCATTGAATTACCCTGGCACCTTTGTTGAAAATTAATTCACACGTGTGGAGCTACTTCTGGACTCTGTTCTAGTCTGTTAATCTATGCATTTGTCCTCTTGCTAATACCATATGGTCTTGATTACTGTAACTTTCTAATAAGTTTTGAAATGAGGTAGTGTGAGTTCTCCAACTTTGTTCCTTTTAAAAATTGTTTTGCCTATTTTAGTTCCTTTGCTTTTCCATATAAAGTTTAGAATCAGCTTACTGACTTCTACCAAAAAGCCTGTTGGCATTTTGATTGGAACTGCATTCAACCTATGGATAGTTTGGGGGAGAATTGACATCTTAACAATACCGAGTCTTCCAATCCATGGACATAGTCTATCCCCTCATTTATTTAGGTGTTCTTGATTTCTTTCAGTATTTTGTAGACTGCAGCACACAGGTTTTACACATATTTTCTTGGGTTTATGATAAGGTATTTCTCATTTGTTGGTACTATTAAGAATGGTACTTAAAAATTTTTTTGATTTCCAATTGTTTACTGCTAGTATTTAAAAATACAGTTGAGGGCTTCCCTGGTGGCGCAGTGGTTGAGAGTCCGCCTGCCGATGCCGGGGACGTGGGTTCGTGCCCCGGTCCGGGAAGATCCCACATGCCACGGAGCGGCTGGGCCCGTGAGCCATGGCCACTGAGCCTACGCGTCCAGAGCCTGTGCTCCGCAACGGGAGAGGCCACAACAGTGAGAGGCCCACGTACCGCAAAAAAAAAAAAGAAACTGCCTGGTTGAAGACCTCATTTATCTTGACAGTATCAGTTGGGAAATTCCTTGTTACGATTACAGTCTCTGTTGCACAGATTGTCGAACCTTTTCCAAGAACTTCCCATATAAGAGGCTAATAGACCACTCAGCGTCTTCACATTGACAATTCCTGCACGATAGTCTTTTTCACCTGCCCCATCTTCTCTCCTTTCATTTATATTTGTTCTTTTTGTGGATTCTCCAGCAACATTGCTCTGAAGCCCTGTATAGCATTTCCTCTGTAGTAGGAAGTATATGCATTTCTTTTGCTCTTATCTAGACCCAAAATATGGACTAGGCCAATTTGGAGTAGAATAAACAGCTAATCTCCGTAGTTTTATGGGCCTGCTAATAACTGTTCTCATGCTCAGATCAAAATGGCCAAACATAAGGACCTACCGTGTCCAGAAGGGGTTCTCCCTAGATGGGTGAAATAGGTTAACTTGCCCACATTTGCTAGGTCCACACACATTTTTAAATTTTTATTTATTTATTTTTGGCTGTGTTGAGTCTTTGTTGCTGTGCGCGGGCTTTTCTCTAGTTGCGGCGAGCGGGGGCTACTCTTCGTTGTGGTGCGCGTACTTCTCATTGCGGTGGCTTCTCTTGTTGTGGAGCACGGGCTCTAGGCGCGTGGGCTTCAGTAGTTGTGGCTCGCAGGCTCAGTAGTTGTAGCTCCCGGACTTAGTTGCTCCGCGACATGTGGGATCTTCCCGGACCAGGGACGAACCCGTGTCCGCCTGCATTGGCAGGCGGATTCTTAACCACTGCGCCACCAGGGAATTCCTCCCCACATTTTTAATCAACGCACTCTCTACTCTCTACTTTGGTAAGGCTCTTTTTTTTTTTTTTTTTTAAACTCAACTATTACATGTTTGTCTTGGGGGCTGGTGGATTGTATTATCCTTTGGAGATCTCTAAAGTACACACTTTATTCTAGGGAGTAATTGATGCAGAAAGAATGGATTTTGAGCTGTTGCCAGATGATGAGCGTCAGTGTGTAAAATGCAAAACCACATGCTTCATGTCTGCCATCTCCTGTTCTTGTAAACCTGGCCTGCTTGTTTGCCTGCATCATGTAAAGGAATTATGTTCCTGTCCTCCTTATAAATATAAACTGCGGTGAGTAGGAAGAATGATTTTTTTCTGTGGAAAACAGTAAATCCTTAGTATAAAACATCTGATTTCCTCCAAACCCACATATCTCAGAGCTAAGCCTGCTATTCTGTTTCCAGGTATAGATACACTCTGGATGATCTCTACCCCATGATGAATGCACTGAAGCTTCGAGCAGAATCTTACAACGAATGGGCCTTGAATGTGAACGAAGCTTTGGAGGCAAAGATTAATAAGAAGAAAAGTACGTGGTATATAGAAAGTGTGATTTGGTGATTGGCAAATTGGGACTGGTTGTAACATAGCCAACTTAAAGTTATCAGCAAATGGATTACTTGAAGCAGCCTGACTTAACCCATCTGTCCAGCCAGGTTTGGAGCTTTAGCAGAGGTTTTAAAGCCAAGAGTGAATGAGGCATATGTCCTTACATCAAGGTGAAGTCTTGATATATGAGTTGTGCAGGATCGTGTATTTAACAAACATCATATTGTTACCAAATAACCTTTACACCTCTTTGTCTCAGAAATAAAAGTATTTCACATTTTATATGGACCTTTAGAAAAGGTTTTTGTTTGTTTTGCTTGTTGTTTTTGAACTAGATCTCAGGACAAAGACAGCATATCATCAAATTAAGAGTGTGAAATGCTGGTTTATTACTTCTTAGTTCAGTCAAAGTCTCTGTCTCTTGTTATTACATTTGAAAGTCACCGCTTCCCTTCACATCTTTTCTTTCAAAGTGTTTTTCGTTTTTCGTTTGCTTTCCTTTCTGTCGCTCAGCAGGTGACTCTTCCCTCTCCTCTTCAGGGGCGGGTGCAGGTCACTGTCTCTGAGCCCACCAGTTCCTTGCTGGGTGCAGAGTAAAATGCAGGAGGAAAAGGTGGTTCCAGCCACAAGAAGAACTGCGTTTGCTCTGCTTTGACAAGGCAGGGGTTCTTTGTTTCTTAGACATGTCCACAGTGAAGGGCAGTTCTAGGCGCTTTTAAAGCTTCCACTCTCGGCCAAAAAAAAAAAGAGCAAATTTATTAAAGAGGTAAAACATTGCAAATATCCATAGGTAAGAACTGATCAAATCGAACCTCCCCCTCTGTATTTCATACATAATGATCACAGAAAAGGTGATCTTTTCTTTATTCCTAGGCCTTGTCAGCTTTAAGGCTTTGATTGAGGAATCTGAGATGAAGAAATTCCCGGACAACGATCTTTTACGTCACCTCCGCTTAGTGACGCAGGATGCGGAGAAATGTGCCTCTGTCGCCCAGCAGCTGCTTAACGGCAAGAGGCAGACGAGGTGGGCGCTGTGCACGCCCTGGCTTGGGCTCTTCGGCAGCCTGTTGTGGCTGGTTTTACCCATGACGTTGGAGTCTGGGGCTGGTGGGGTACCTGCTCTCATGCAGTCTCCTTGGGCCTTTGTCTGTCTAGGTATCGATCTGGTGGAGGGAAATCCCACCATCAGTTGACAGTGAACGAGCTCCGACAGTTCGTGAGCCAGCTGCACGCCCTGCCCTGTGTCCTCAGTCAGACGCCACTGCTGAAGGTACCTGGATGGGGAGGTGGGGCTGCCCGCCTTCCTGTATTTTGTACACGAGCCCAGTTCACATGATCAAGTTGTCTTCCCCTGTGGTTAATTTGTACATTTATTTGCAAATGCTTTTAGTAACCCTTTGAGTGGTACGTGTATATAAAGAGATTGTAACGGGCCTGCAGAGGAGAGAGAAGGTTGGAAATTTTTACCTTTCACAGTGACCACCAGCTACTACAGTTGGTACAAGTCTCTCTTAGAGTCACTTGTGTAACTGTCAGTTGGCTTATGTATTACCTTGTTTACCCGTATTGTTGCTAGAATTAAGTGAAATGGCAGAGGGTCATGTTGAATATGCACTGAAGATTCTGAGTTTTCAAGAAGCCAGTTACTGAAAATATTGTTTGATGCAACAACCTGTGTTTTTTAAGGATCTCTTGAATCGTGTAGAAGATTTCCAACAGCATAGCCAGAAATTGCTCTCTGAAGAGATGCCCAGTGCCACTGAGCTGCAAGACTTGCTAGACGTCAGCTTTGAATTTGATGTCGAGCTTCCCCAGCTTGCTGAGATGCGTGTTCGGCTGGAGCAGGCCCATTGGCTGGAGGAGGTGCAGCAGGCTTGCCTAGACCCCAGCTCCCTCACCTTAGATGATATGAGACGTCTCATAGACCTGGGGGTGGGTCTGGCCCCGTATTCAGCTGTGGAGAAGGCTATGGCACGGCTTCAAGAACTGCTCACGGTATCAGAGCACTGGGATGACAAAGCCAGGAGTCTCCTCAAGGCCAGGTAAACAAGCACACCCATGCCTCTGCCCAGAGAAGGCTGGCACTGTGTCCCTCCGGGAGCGCAGAGCATGGGAAGTAGGACGGGACGTGGGCACAGTAGCTGAGCTGTGTGTGTGGAAATAGCTGAGATGTTTGGAGCTGCTTTGGAGCTTGGGCAAAAGAATATTAATTTCTTTCCTTGCTTAACCGATTGTGAAATGAATGGTTCAAATGGAAATACCTTTTCTAGAGTTGGTTTAATGAAATTTCCCTGGACCTCGAGGATAACATCTTTGAGAGAAGAAAACATTTACAAATAAGTGGAACTGTTTAAACCCACAGTTAATGAATAAGATTCCAAGAAGTCTTAAAGAGAAACATCTGAGAGTCAGTGTGCACTGTCTTTAAGATGAAGATGGTGCCGTAATTCTCCACATTAATGCTGTAGCTTTGTGACCTTATCTATACTCGAGAGATGGGTTGGACTCAAGCTAACCATCCGAGGGGAGATGATGATTCCCTCCCTAATCTTGCTTTCCGTCTGATAGGTCTTTATTATTCCAATTGACAACACAAAGTACAAGAAATACCTAGGTTGCAGACCTTATTTTGTAATCCTAAAATAGTGGTCATTGAGCAGAGAGTATAAAAGTTTTGGGTTCTGTGCTTTTGGTATATTGATATCCTGGAGATTTTTAATTTTCTTAGTGAAGCTGTATGAGTCTTGATAGCGTATCTAGTTTAACATAGCGTAAATTATCCCTAAGTTATCTTTTGCAAATGGAAGTTTATGGTTATTCCAATGTCAAATCAGAAATAAGTAGAACTTAAATGCTTCACTGAGTTATTTGCGTAAGTCTTATGCAACCATTTGAAAATAGATAATTTGATATCTAGTAGTTATTTGCTCTTTGAAAAAAGTTATTTGCTATTCTGAATTTCCTTTGAAGTGATTTTTCTTTTTTGTGGCAAGCGGGGGCTGTTCTTCGTTGCGTTGTGCGGGCTTCTCATTGCAGTGGCTTCTTTTGTTGCAAAGCATGGGCTCTAGGCGCACGGGCTTCCGTAGCTGTGGTGTGTAGGCTCAGTAGTTTTGGCTTGTGGGCTCTAGAGCACAGGCTCAGTAGTTGTGGTGCAGGGGCTTTGTTGCTCCGCAGCATCTGGGATCTTCCCAGACCAGGGCTCGAACCCATGTCCCCTGCACTGGCAGGTGGATTCTTAACCACTGTGCCACCAGGGAAGTCCCTGAAGTGATTTTCCTATTTTCTCTGGTAAGAAAACCACGAGAAAAGTGAGCCACAGTGTAAAAGCTGAGTAGCGTCATTTTGCTTTTGTAGGCCTCGGCATTCATTGAACAGCCTTGCTACAGTGGTTAAGGAGATCGAGGAGATCCCCGCATACCTGCCCAATGGTGCGGCTCTGAAAGACTCTGTGCAGAGAGCCAGAGACTGGCTTCAGGACGTAGAGGCCCTGCAGGTGGGTTTACAAAATGTCCCGTGTGTGTAAATGCGTCTATAAAGAGCAGTAATGTAAACACTTGCAAAGGGGGATATGTTGGACCTCACTACGCAGGTTCAGTGTTTGGGTTGGCCAGATTACTGATTTCTCTTCAGCCTTGTGTAGATGCACTTACCCACCCCGTCTACTGTCCTGACTAGTTGGCTCAGTATTTAAAGCTTAGATAATTTAACCAACCTCTTCTAGGAGCTTGGGACCCTCCCATAACAGACTTAATTACTTGGTTGGGGTTGAAGAAAAAGAGCTAAAAATGAAGTTGTGGGAGAAACACAGTTTCTAACGTCTGACAAGTACGGCTGTCTCTTGCTGGCTTGCCAACCACTTGGAGTTTACATAATGAAGAGTAGCAGATTCAGTGAGCCTTGATACGTGATTACATGGCCAAACTAGGCCCTTAGTTTCACCAAGTAGTGACTTAAATGTGCTCCATACCTACAAAAGCAGTGAGATGAGCACGTTCTAAAGTAACTGTCCAAAGTAATCAGCACTGAGTATCTGTGCCCCTGTGCTAGATGTTATACTTGCTAAGACTTACCTATAAGTTAACATAGAAAATTAAATTCACTTGTAACATTATTAAGGTATAGACAGAATATATTCTATGTTTTTCCCAATTTTCAGCTGGATAACTTCATTTGAAAAGTGGTTGGTGGGAGTGTCTTCCTTTTTCTCTCTAACGATCATAAATCAGTGGGTCTTACGGGCCTATTGAGAAAAAAGATCTTTGAATTATTTAATGGGATAGGTTTTTAAATTTTTAATTTATATTGTTCTTGAGGCTTAAGTTCTGTTTTGTTGAAGCCGTCAGATTCTAGGAATAAAATACCATCTGGTCTTCTGAATATCTGTGTAATTTTAAGTGGTGCTAATTAACCAATTGCTAATGAGAAATGCCAAACAGGACAGTTTTAGCCACGTGTTTTCAACAAAACATCTGGACATCTGTTCTTGTTAATAGGGAAGAGAAGATACATTGTTTGATAAATATTACTTAATTAAGGGGCGACCCCAGCCCGCCAAGAAAAAACCAAGGAAAGTGTTTGCTGTGTACATAAACTTCCCCAGTGAGGGTTTTTTTTTTTTTTTTTTGCGGCACGCGGACCTCTCACTGCTGTGGCCTCTCCCGTTGGCGGAGCACAGTCTCCGGATGCGCAGGCTCAGCGGCCATGGCTCACGGGCCCAGCCGCTCCACGGCATGTGGGATCTTCCCGGACCGGGGCACGACCGGGGCACGACCGGGGCACGAACCTGTGTCCCCTACATCGGCAGGTGGGCTCTCAACCACTGCGCCACCAGGGAAGCCCTCCAGTGAGGTTTTTGATGCAGGCTCTTGTCTGTGATTGTTGGAACTGTAGTGGTTACGGTCACTGTCCCCCCTTGCACTCATGGTTGCTGGCAGCCAGAAGGTGAGGTCATGACGATGAGGAGAGGTGAGCATATGAAATCAGAAGCAAGGACACATGTCTGGGTGGGTTTGCTCCCTTCACATGCTGTAACGTATGTACTACTTAGTACTGTGTTTGCAACAATGTCCATAAGGACAAAAAGCAAGTTTTGCTCCATTCCTGAAATAATAGCCTGGCCTTTCCTTGCGTCATATATTGAAGGAATAGTAGAGAGGTGTGAGCAACAACAAGGAACCTGTTCGTGTTTAGTGGATTATTTATTTTAAAATGTCACCCACTATTCTGCTGTTCACTTAGGGAGTGCTCCATATGTTTCTAAATGGAGTACCATAGGCAGAGCATATAATTTGTGAGACACCTTTTTTACGCATCCAGCAGAATACCTATGCCCTTATAGTTTCAATCCTGTGAGAATAAATAGAAGACCCCCAGATGATTCTTAATGCATAATGAAGTTGGAGAGCCAGTGGGCTTTCACAACTCATTTTTGGTTTCCTGAATAATCTATACTGAGTTACTATAATTCATCATTGGTGAGTGAATTGAAGTGAAATATTTGTTTTGTTGCTTTTATTTCTCTTGAATCAGTATGGAAATCCTTTGAGTTATTACAAATTTACATTTCTGCTGAATTTTTTTCAAACCATCCATAGGGACAAAAATGACAAGTGAATTGACAAGGGCATAAACAGTCTGAACAAAGGGACCACAGTATATGCCAGGTCCAAAGTTGTATCCATGGTCCCAGCATAAAGTAGGTTCTTACTTGTCGAGTGGAAGAACCCACGCTGCTCCACCTCCACCACCATCGGCCAGCTGGCAGGTTTTGTCAGCACCCGTCCGTGAATTTAATATGTTGAAATCATGGGGTAGGCCCGGTCCGAATGGTACTTTTCCCACTTACATGGAAGTATTTTTTTCCCCCTTAATTTATTAGGCTGGAGGACGTGTGCCAGTGTTAGACACACTGATAGAACTTGTTACACGAGGCCGATCTATCCCGGTGCATCTGAATTCTTTACCGAGACTGGAGTCACTAGTAGCTGAGGTTCACGTTTGGAAAGAATGTGCTGCCAAGACATTCCTGACTGAGAATTCATCCTATTCTCTCTTGGAGGTAAGTTTGCAGTTAGCCCACCTACCAGACCTTGGGTCCCCTAGCCTGGCAAAACATGCAGTCCCTCACACACGGAGGTGGTATCACTGACTGATCTATGCTCTAGGAGTTATTTTTCTCAGTGGAGCCAGGGAGATTCTTGTGAGTTTCTACTGAAAGTTTCAATTGAAACTTAGAAGAATCTTGAAATGTTTTCTGCATATGTTTAGGGATAGCATTCACTGTCTAAGGAAGAAATTTTCCTCCTTGAAGTTCCTCAGTTTATTGAAATTGGACGTTTAACCTTGGCCATGCTTCACCACTTGCTTTTAACAAGCTCAATAAAAGATCTCATCCACCTCTCAAAGTGCTATAGTTGCACTTCCTGTGTTTTTTTGTAAGCTGATGCTGGTCGCACATTATGACTGGAATCGTTCTACATCACATTTTTTTACTTACTGTTTGATTGAATCTGGAATCAAAGTCTGTCTTTTTGTGAGATTTCCTTCTTTCTTTCCTCCCTCTCTTCCTTTCTTCCTTCCTTTGTAGAAGAGAGTTTCTGGCTTCAGGGAGGCATGTTACACAGAAAATACTAAGAAACTCACATCCTTCCCACTCCTTAGGCTTTTATTTGGGGACTTCCTAATGCTTCATCTGAAATCCATTTTACCAGCGGTTGTGCTTTGTCCACATTAGGTGCTGTGTCCTCGATGTGATATTGGCCTTTTGGGATTGAAGAGGAAGCAGAGAAAGTTAAAGGAGCCCTTGCCAAGTGGCAAGAAGAGAAGCCCCAGAGTAGAGAGTCTGAGTGACCTGGAGAGAGCTCTGACTGAAAGCAGAGAGACTGCTTCAGCTGTACGTCCTGGGGTTTTTCCTCCTCTTTTCTCCATGGGGGAGGATAATTTCTAACTCTTCTCTTACTGACTGGTCATATTGGGAAGGCAAGTAGAAGAATAACTTTAAAAGTACTCTATTTTACCAAAACGACTTTGGGAGAATTGTTACTTGTAAAAGTTTTGAATGGAAGGTGCGTGGAGGTGCAAAGGATTCAGGGAAGACCTCCCAGGTTCAGAAACAATCTTTCCAGTGCCCGAGGCTTGGTCCAGGGATGCAGACTCAGGACACCCAGGCTAACGGATATGGGAACTGCAATGCCAACTTACTAGTTTACAACAAGAAATACACTTAAAAGGGTACTGGATACTTTTGAGTCTGACCTGAATTTAGCGTAAGCCCTGTTGATTCAAAGATTGTATCATCTTCAGGAAGATGAAGCAGTATCTAGCTAATGTTTAGTGAGCAGAGTATCAGAACAGAAGAAGATAGCTGTGTGATCCGGATGCTTTTTGAAAATTAAAAAAAAAAAATTTTTTTTAATTGAGCTATAGTTGACCTGTAATGTTTAAATTAGTTTCAGTTGTATAGTACAGTGGTTCAGTATATGTATATATTGCAGAATGAGCACTATAAATCTAGTTAATATCCATCACTACACATGGTTACAGTTTTTTTTTCTTGTGATGGGAACTTTTAAGATCTACTCTCTTGGCAACTTTCAAATATGTAACATAGTATTAATGACTATAGTCATACCATGCTGTACATCACATCCTCAGGACTTATTTTGACCTTTTGATCCTCTTCACCCATCTCCCCCACCAGTTGCCTTTGGCAACTGCCAGTCTGTTCTCTGTATCTGTGGGGTGGTTTTTGTTTTGTTTTGTTTTTGTAGATTCCACATATAAGTGAGATCATGCAGTACTTGTCTTTCTCTGACTTACTTCACTTAGCATGATGGTCTCAAAGTTCATCCATGTTCTTGCAAATGGCAGGATTTTCTTCTTTTCTATGGCTGATAATATTCCATTGTATATACACACCACATTTTCTTTATCCATTCATCCATCAGTGGACATGTAGGTTGTTTCCATATCTTGGTTATTGTGAATAATGCTGCACTGGACATGGGGGTACAGATAATCTTTTCAAGTTAGTGTTTTCATTGCCTTTAGATGTATACCCAGAAGTGGAATTTCTGGGTCATATGGTAGTTCTATTATTAGTTTTTAAGGACCGTCCATACTGTTTTCCACAGTGGCTGCGCCAGTTTACATTCCCACCAATAGTGCACGAGGGTTCCCTTGTTTCCACATCCTGCCTAACACTTGTCATTTCTTGTCTTTTTGATGACAGTCATTTTAACAGGTGTGAGGTGATAATCTCAATGCAGTTTTTCTTTTTTTTTTTGCGGCACACGGGCCTCTCACCGCTGCGGCCTCCCCCGTTGCAGAGCACAGGCTCTGGACGCGCAGGCTCAGCGGCCAAGGCCCACGGGCCCAGCCGCTCTGCGGCATGTGGGATCCTCCCGGACCGGGGCACGAACCCGCGTCCCCCTCATCGGCAGGCGGACTCTCAACCACTGCGCCACCAGGGAAGCCCTCAATGCGGTTTTTTTTTTTTTTTTTTTCTTTTTTTTGCGGTATGTGGGCCTCTCACTGTTGTGGCCTCTCCCGTTGCGGAGCACAGGCTCCGGACGCGCAGGCCCAGCGGCCATGGCTCACGGGCCCAGCCGCTCCGCGGCATATGGGATCCTCCCAGACCGGGGCACGAACCCGTATCCCCTGCATCGGCAGGCGGACTCTTAACCACTTGCGCCACCAGGGAGGCCCTCAATGCGGTTTTGATTTGCATTTCCCTGATGATTAGTTATGTTGAGCATCTTATCACGTACCTGTTGTCCATCTGTGTATCTGCTTTGGAAAAATGTCTACTGGATCCTCTGCCCATTTTAATTGGATTTTTGGTTTTGGTAGTGGTGATGTTGTTTTGTTTGTTTGTTTGTGCTATTGAGTTGTATGAGTTCTTCATTGATTGGGGGTATTAACCCCTATCAAATTATAATTTGCCAATATTTTCCACCATTCTGTAAGTTGTCTTTGCATTTTGTTGATGATTTCCTTCCCTGTGCAGAAGCTTTTTGGTTTGATGAAGTCAAACTTTTAGGATGGTTTTGAAGGCACAAAGCATTGTCCATTCCAGAGCAGGAACATACCTGCTACTGGGCCTGGGCTCGTCCTTGGTCCCGGCACCTTCCTTCTGGTCTGATCCTTCGTAGCTGCCTGATCTCTCTTGCGATTGACATGGGATTTCCCTGATGTGTTTGTGTATTTTGACACAGACTTTCTTTGGCATGTTTGTCCCTTACTTCAGGCTCTAATCAGATGCGGCTGCCTGAGCATAATTCTGGTGTTTCCAAGGTGCTACTTTCCACTGTTATGTGGTTCGTTTTTGTAAGGACACTGTCTGTCTTGAGCTTTGCTTGTCTAGTCTTGCTGATCTAGTCTGTGAACCTCTGTACATTACCTATTGATCACTTTGTGATCACATAACCCGTATATGCTGCCTGTACATTGTTTTTAGCTAGAGAAATAAGTAGGTTTCTTAAATAGACCAAAGGTTTGTTAGGTGGTTTACTTCTGGATCTGTTTCTTCCCTAATCCATCATTCATACATTTTCTTCTCTCATCCAGAAGAGTCGATCTGGCCTTAGAACTCAGTTTCCTCTTCTAGTCAATCGGGATGGATCTGGTGGTGGCTGGATCCGATCATCGAGAATGGTTTAACTATGACAAATTAACGTTTTAAGGACTTATTTATAGGAATAGACTTGGGAAAAGAATGGTTCCTGCAGCCTGTAGTTTTTATTTCTAAAGGGGAAGGCTCAGTTTTAAAGGCCTGTGTTTACCCCCTGTTGCTCTGTATTTCTCCCTCAGTGAAGTATTAGGATTTTGGTGGTCCAGCCTTCCGCTGTGGAAGATGGATGTGTTATGTTCGAGGGGGTAGTGACTAACTCTGACATAGCTAGTGATTTGAATTGGTCACCCTTAGGCAGCTTTTACTTCATGGTGGGAGGTGAATAAATCTGTAATGCCTGGACTGGTTTATGTAGTGGGCGCCTGGTCTGTTCACGTAGAAGTCCCTTGTATGGACAGCTTGTACATACTAGTCAGAAACATGTTCAGTGTCACTTCAGCTTTTTGTTGTGAAGCTGATTATGTTTGTGTTTTCAAGTCGCTTATACAGATTAACTGAACTCAGGACTTTGCTGAGACATGGCTCTCAGTTTTAATAGAGAGAAAAGACTTTATAATGAGTATACTTGCCAGTTTCTGCAGAAAAGCAGCTTGCTTTTGTCTCTGCCCTAACGATCTTACAGTGTGTGAGTGTGTGTGTGTGTATCTGAGAAAGGGAAGTCTGGTGAAGTGGCTCTGTTTGATTCTTTCGTGAGGGACCCAGCTTCACTACGCACAGTTCCAGTGTCCAGCACACATATAAGGCCTAATGTTAAAGGCAGTAAGAGACACAGGTTACTACAGCTGTTTAACAGACTTTCTCATCTAAAGTGCCTTTCTGGAGGAACTCAAAAGCTAGTGGAACTGAAAACAAATGGAAAACCTCAGAAATTAATACACCTAGACTGTGAAAAGCCTGTATCCTTCAAGAGAGGTACATTTTCTAAGAGAGAAATGTGTGAGGAAGTTGGACTTCGAAGAATGGTGTGTGTTAGGTAGCTGCTCACACTGAGGGTTTGCTGGGTGCCAGTCAGAGCGTCTGTCACACAGCCCATGTCATCGTCATAGCGGCCCTGTGAGGTGGGCACTGCTACTGACTCTACTTCATACGTGTGGAAATTTAGCCACAGTGGATGTTGTTGCCCACCTGACTTAGTGAGGCAGGCAGAGTCTACTCTGGAGCCCGGTGTTCTTAGCCACCAGGACCCTAGTTTTAGGAGAAGGCTGCGTTCTCTGTGACATTGTCCCTGATTGTTATCTCCTTTCTAGATGGCAACGCTTGGGGAAGCCCGCTTACGAGAAATGGAAGCCTTGCAGTCTCTCAGACAAGCCAATGAGGGAAAGTTGCTGTCGCCAGTCCAGGATGTGGAGATGAGGGTCTGCCTGTGTCAGAAGGCACCAGCTGCCCCCATGATCCAGTGTGAACTCTGCAGGGATGCTTTCCACACCGGCTGTGTGGCGGTACCCAGTATTGCGCAGGGCCCCCGGATCTGGCTGTGTCCCCATTGTCGGAGGTCAGAGAAACCTCCACTAGAGAAAATTCTGCCCCTGCTGGCCTCCCTCCAGCGTATCCGAGTGCGCCTTCCCGAGGGAGATGCGCTGCGGTATATGATTGAAAGAACCGTGAACTGGCAGCACAGAGCCCGACAGCTGCTCTCGTCAGGTAACCTCCAGCCCACGCAGGAGCGAGCGGGCTCAGGACTGTTATGTGGCAGGTGGCAGGCCTCCGCAGGACAGGCGCCAGAGACGAGCAAGGTGAGCCGGAACTCTCCTTCGCTGGTTATCGGACTCAGCTCTGGACCTTCTTCCGGAGCTGGTAGCTCTGGGGGTGCCGCCGGTACCGGCACCCGCTTTACCTTCGAGGGTTGCGTGCACCTGCCACGTTGCCTCAGTTCCCTCTGCTCCCGATAGCCGGGCACGCTTGCTGTGGAGATTTCACCTCTTCATATGCGCATGTGATTTTCCATTGATGTGTGTGAACCAGATGTATTTTTAATATACATGTGGGGTTTTTTTTTGGTTTTGTTGTTTTTTTTTTTTTTGCGGTACGCGGACCTCTCACTGTTGTGGCCTCTCCCGTTGCGGAGCACAGGCTCTGGACGCGCAGGCTCAGCGGCCATGGCTCACGGGCCCAGCCGCTCCGCGGCATGTGGGACCCTCCCAGACCAGGGCACGAACCCGTGTCCCCCGCATCAGCAGGCGGACTCCCAACCACTGCACCACCAGGGAAGCCCAATATACATGTGTTTTAAAATTCTTTGCTTGGCTGTTTTTTCCCTGCTTCCTCTCGTGTAAGTCACCGAGGAGAAAGGGGAAGTGCCTCCTCCTGTCTCTTGTTGCCTTTTGAGGAAGAAGAGGTTTTGAGGTATCTTGAGTGTTAGTAAGTTGCTTCAGAGCAGAGGTGGTGGGTTTCATACCATCTGTGATCTTTCTTCCAAAGCCAGATTCCCCTGAGCGTCACTGGGACGGCCGGGCTTCTGTCTCCTTCCGTGGGAGATGAGGAGTGCAGCCAGGCAGGCAGTACTCAGGCCTCTCATCATGTTAACCTGGTGACTTCCAAGTCTGGCAGGTTCTCTTGCAGATACTACGTGTCCCTTGTGCTGCACCGGCAGAGATGTGTGAAGTGTAGGAGTTGAAGGTCATACAGATTAGAGACGAGGACAGAAGATTGGTCTCTGTTGTATTTGTTTTCTTGTCTTTTTAATTTCTCCCCAGGCTTCCGAAATACAGTGCCTGGCACTTAGCAAACGATGTGTTACATTTTTGTCTCATAGTTGAGTTGTGGGTATTTGGGTAGCCTACATTGGAGACATTTGTGTTCCTTACACAGGATGGATGTACTAGGAGTTCACCTATGTTAATAAAAGGGAAAGACACAGCTGTTATTTACTTACTAATTTGTGGTCAAAGGACTGTTTCTCCCAGCTCCTCTGATAAGCTCTGGTGAAGGTAGGGACGTGGATGTGAATACTGTCTGGCAGTTCCTCAGTTGGTTTACCCAGAGCGGGTGCATGGCTGTGTCAGTGGGGTTAGAATCTTCAGAAGGAGGATTACCTAGAGATTAAAACGCCGTGCGATCTGTTTCCACACAGAGAAAGTGACTGATTTCCCAGTGGTGCTCTTGACCTCTGCAGTCAGTCCAGGTACACCCAGGAAGGCCAAAGGCTTGCTGGATATGAGTTGGTTCGGCCAGATCTGAGTTGCCAGGAGACTTCTTTCAGTTTGGGAAAATCCAGTCTTTCTCTCTGCTGGTGGCTGCCTGATACCCCAAGCTGCCTCCCTTGGGCTGGTGGGAGTGGTCTAGCCCTGGAGAAGCCTCACTGTACGATGTTCTCCTTCCGCCAGCTATCTCAGCCTCCTGGCTCCACGTCCTTCTCCTTACCTGGTGACTGGGACAGCAGAACCTCATATTTACACTCTCCCTTCTCTACTGGACGGAGCTGTATCCCCCTCCACGGTCTGTATTTATTATTATCATCACCATTATTATTGTTATGATTTTGAGGGCTGAATAGTAAAAAGGGATCGTGCAGTAGGTTTTTGTTGCACATAAACCAGGAACCATTAAAAAGGATTTTATCCTCATACGTAGGGTATGGATTACTATGCGTTTGCAAGGTAGGAGAAGAATCGTAGTTACAGGCTCATAAATGCAAAAGAGACAGAAAGGAAGTCTTTATATCCATTGTTTTCAGGGGTGAAAGGGTTCATGCCATGCCAACTGATAATTAAACCCCAGGCATCGTGGTCATCAGATGCTAAGTCATGGGTTCCCTTGTTGCTTCATTATGTAGGAGACTTGAGGGGGCTCTAGAGACCCTGCCTCCTTCCTCCTGTCCTTCCTTGAGGGCGACTCTCCCCGATGAGTTCTGCCTGGAACCCTGGGCCCGCTCAGAGTGCCCAGGCCCTGGCTCTTCTGTGCTTCTGTGAAAGCAGAGGTATCTCCCTCCTGCATTAGCAGGAGTCCTCCTAGTCATTGATAGACTTACACAGTCCAGTTTGGGCCTGCTACGCTGTGGCTCTGGGCCTGTGGAGTGAACCTCACTTGAAGGGAAAGGGTGGTAATGGGAGCGGTGGTCTTCCCTCACTCTTGTCTCAGGTGGGTGTCACCGTGATCTGGTCTGGTCTCCGACAGGTCTAAGCCCAGAAGTGAGTGAGCTGTTGATGGAGGCCCAGCTGCTCCAGGTGTCCCTTCCTGAAATTCAGGAGCTCTACCAGACGCTACTGGCAAAGCCCAGCCCTGCGCAGCAAGCTGACCGCAGCTCTCCAGTGAGACCCAGCAGTGAGAAGGTGGGCGTCGGGGTCTGGGCGGCAGCGTGCTTCAGAGTGTCATCATCCATCAATAGCTCGGGGACGAGATGCTGTCTTTGGTCGAGGAAAGGATGCAGACCACCTACCCCACAGCCCTGTTCCAACGGCTGTCACTGAGCACTTTGGGCTCACAACCTGGATTTTGATGCTGGTTTTTAAGCCACTGTGTGAAATTGTTTTTTCTTTTTAGCAAGGTGTGCTTCTCATCATTTCCATGTGATAATAGCTAGAAGCAGGATTATTTTTCTTCAGTAAGAGAATTACTGTAGAGATGAAAATGTAATTATAGCTGGAAAGGCCTTTGGGATAAAGCCTTCATTCTTGGAGTCAACATGTAACAAATGCTTTAACTCTTCTAAACCAAACCCAACAGCCGGTGTGAGGACCAGGTGACTAGACCAAGGGTACCCTTTTTTTGTTTGTTTGTTTTTTGGGTATTTTTTGGCCACACCGCACGGCATACGGGATCTTTAGTTCTCCGACTAGGGATTGAACCCATGCCCCCTGCAGTGGAAGCGAGGAGTCTTAACCACTGGACCGCCAGGGAAGTCCCAAGGGTGCCCATTTTGAGTGCTGACTTACTTGAAGGGGATAACTAATAATGTCCTGTTTCTTAGCAGCGTAAGATGCTGCTGCTGCTGCTTCCTGTGAGTGAACTTACTGACCTGTAACATTTAAGGCCCCTGAGAATGTAGTCAGATAGGGAGGAATCTCACTGAAAACAGCATGAGGGCAGACGCTGGCATTTAGGAGTTGTTTTTCATTATGACACCAAATAGTGTAGCACTGTTATCAGCTATGTTCAGTTAATGCACCTTCCTCCTATAAGGGGTGGAGATGTGCATAAAGAAGCAAGGTATTGCCTTGGTTCCTTAGCTGTCTGTGGGTTATTAACACCTAGATAGAAACTCTCTGGACGTCAGGCACTTCCTCGTGGGTTTGGCCAAAAGAATGTGGCATCTCCCATCTCCCAGAGCTGGTTGGCTAATTTGAAACGAATTGTGTCTGTGACATTTCTGTTTTCCAGTGTTGCTTTGGTAGACTAAACAGTGAAGTTAGGTGGTCCTGTAGGATGTGAAGGGGGGTGGGGTGGGGTGCAGCACATGTCGGTGTCAATGGGGAGCACCTGCTTCTCGTGCAGCCGGTTCTTAGCATCGTTGGTTTTGGCGAGAGGCTAAATGGAGTTTGCCATCTTCCACCCAGAGTGACGGCTGCCGTGGGAAGCGAGACGGAGTCAGCGGCCTCGAGAGCAAAGTAAAGAGACGCCTGGAAAGAGAAGGTCTCTCCAGTGAGCGGTGGGATCGAGTCGCCAAATTGCGGACCCCTAAAAAGAAGAGGATCAAACTGAGCCACCGCAAGGACACGAACAGTTTCAAGTTAGAGCGGGCGCGTGGCTATGAGCTGGTCCCTTCTGCCGACACTCAGTCCCTGCCCTCAGACACGTCCTGCTCGGAGCAGGAGGACTCTGGGGACGAGGACGCCGTCTGCCCGGCCGTGAGCTGCCTGCAGCCAGAAGGAGACGAGGTCAGTGAGGTTTGGGCCATGGAGGACGTGCGTTCCCTTAACTCAGAAACCCTGTAAGCTACAGCTCACCTGGCCGGGTCTCTCTCCTGCTTACCTGCCTTGAGCCGATCTGAGTGGATTGCTCACCCTCCCCCACTGGTACCTCTGCTCTCACATGGTTCCTGGGTCTTCTCCCTTTTCTTGAAGAAACTCTTCCTCCTCCCTTTTTCCTTTTCCTGCTCCTCCAGCTTTCACCGCCCGGCGCTAAGAAGGTGGGAGGGATGCTGCTACCACGCCCTTTGCTTCCGTGTCACAGGGCTGCGCTGTCTTAGCCCCAGAGCAGTCACCACTTGAAGACTGGCTTTGACTCGGTCGCTTGGGCTGCTGTGCCCGAGGTCCCAGCGCTGGGGCAGTGGCCTGCCCGGTGTCTGTCAGGCCTGTTCTTCCCCTGAAAACCCCGTCTCCCTGCTCTCTGTAACCAGGTGGACTGGGTCCAGTGTGATGGCAGCTGCAATCGGTGGTTCCATCAGGTCTGTGTTGGTGTCTCTCCCGAGACGGCCGAGGAGGAGGACTACGTGTGCGCGTGCTGTGCGGCGACGGACGCGCCAGGCCGGAGATAAAACAAACAGACCCTAACTGTAATTCAGGACTCGGCCAGAGGACTCCTCCAGTGTCGCAGCAAAGCTGCAGGACTGGCATTCAAACCAGCCTGTGAACGGTGCTATTTCTATTCCTTACGGGATCATTTTTCCAGAACTCTTTGAAAAAAAGAAAAAAACGACTAAAAAAAATTTTTGACACTTTTTGTATTTTTTTCCTTAAGAGCTGTTTGTGATTGTTGAGGTTTGAAATGCTGACTGTTTTTTGCAGGGGTTCCCACCAATGTGGAAGGATTGGAGCTTGCACCTTTTCATGTACAGCATTAAAGTCTTACCTCTTTCTGGGGTTTACCGGCTTAAGAGTCCAACTCAGTTTCAGTGCCCAGAAGAGCACCAGAAATTCCAGTAAATCCTCATTTGAGGGATTTCTCTCTTGTTTACTCTGTTACCATATTGGGGAGCTTAAGTTTTTCACTTTTGGGGTTTTTGTTTGTTTCTTTTATCCACTTTTCTTTTTTTCCTGGTAGACTAGGTTTATTTATCTAAGCAATAACTTCCATGTTGGTTTCAGTGGCTGGAATTAAAACAAAACAAACTTCCAAACAGCGTGTGGGTGCTTTAGCATCTGGTTGATGTCAGAACGCAAACGTCTAGTTTCTAGTGTCACTGGTGACCTAGTGACATAGAAAAGAGGCTGCTCTCTAAGTACCTGCCACAGCTGTATTTTGGCTTTCTCCTTGCTCCTTCCCTCCTCGCCTGTTTTTTTGGTAGCTTGTATCAAAAAATGTTGCAGTTTATATTGTGGAATAAATCCTTGGTCCTAATATAACACTACATGCTGGTTATTTAGAGCCATGAGCCTACATCTGCTTCTGCCCCTCCACCTGTGGGCTTTGAAGAGCAGAGGGGTTGCTTGCTTTTGCCTCTGCCCAGCCAGGCTGCAGTAGCGGTGGATGGTAGCCTGCAGACCTTAGGGGATTCTTCTGTATCCTGCTCTGTTCAGTGGGCCATATGCCTCCAGTCCGCACTAACAAAGAGACCCCCCTTTCCTCCCGTCTTCAAGGAATAGAACCTGTCTTTAAAGCCATGCTATTTTTAAGTAAGCTTTCTCAGAATGTTGGCAAATCATTCCAGTCCTCACATCGGCCCTCCTTGTGGGAATGATATCTTTATTATATTTGAATTGACGGGGAAACTTGGTTTAGGGTTGAGATGTCAGAAGGGGAGACGAAAGGAGAGTGCACCCTCACAGAGAGCTAGGAGGGTGTGGGTCAAGGAAACACTTGTGAACACGCAGGCTCTGCCCTCTCGCTTTCCTTGCTGTCTCTCTCTCTCTCTCTCTCTCACTGTTGTTACTGGTCATGGATGGCTCACAGCCTTTCCCTGCCTTTTCTTTTTAAAGGACTCTGTTCTGCAGTGGAGAAGACATTCTGGTGAACAGACTCTTGCTTGCTGTTTGCTATCCTGTTGCTAATAATACCTGTTTTCCCTCCATTCTGTAGCCATAAACCTGAAGATGGGTAGAAACAGTGGGTCTTTAATAAAACAAACAAAAAAAAACAGCAGTTTGTGATGTAGCAGAGATTTAAATGTGTACTGCCCCCTTTTATGCAATTCAGATAATTAAACCTCTTTAAGAATGACTTTGAATCGTCTGCAGTTTTCCCAGAGTTGTCATATTTTCTCCTTGTCTGATGGGCTTCTGGGGCCAGTGGAGAAGAACAATCTCAGAGTCCCACCTGGAGTGGCAGGGGTTTTGGCCTTTTTTTTTTTTTTTTTTTCATTGACGTGTAGTTGATTCACAACGTTGTGCCAATCTCTGCTGGTTTCTGGCCTTTTTAAGCACCCCGATTCTTAGACTCCCCGACATTGGGGCACGATGCTGACTCTCCCAGTTCCACGGAGAACATAAGCTTAAAGGGGACTTTGCTCCTGGAATAAAGCCTTTGCCTGTAGGGAGCTTCTGCCCATCTGGTGTGCACCTCCCCTGCCCCACAAGCTTTTCTTCTTCACCTGGAGGGTGGTTCGCAGTCCCTGACAGTAGCACTCTTGTGCTGAAGAGTCTCTGCCCCGGGTGGGGGGTGGGGGCAGGAGTGTGTGTATGTAAACCACCTCCCCCCAGGGGGGGCCATGGTCTGTTACACACATCGGTACTGAAGTTAAAGGCCTGTCACGTGCCAGCAGTTATCCTGCTAGTGAATGACGACGGCTCTCCTGGAGCCTCCATCCTACCTGCACGCCAGCACGACGTGGAAACACGGACCCCCGACGGACGCCTTCTGTGAGGGCCCCACCGAGACCCCGGAGTGGGTGTGTTATCTACAAACCGTGCTTGTGCGTGTGAGCTGTGAGGCTGGCCTGTACCCTCGTGGATACCCGAGGCAACACGCGCGAGACGGTAACACACGCAAGCTGACACTGTTCCGTCCCGGGTCTTGCAGCTGCGTGAGGTGTGAGGAAGAAAGAAAGGGCTGAGTGAGATTGGAGCCTAAGCCAGGAGGGCACGTGGGTGAAGAAAGAATCTGGTGCCCCCGCCTCAGCGCCGTGACTACTGTGTTTGTTTTTCCTCCCAAGTCAGGCTGTAGGATCTCTCACCGAGCGCAAAGGGCTTGCCTGTGTGTCGCCTCTATCCTGGAAGAAGACTGGGGTTTGCACGCACTGTAAAAGGAAGGTCTGCTGCTTTACCGCTTCATTTCAGCGTCCTGGGAGGAGGGGCTCGTTTACCCCTCTCAGAGTGAATCTGAAGCCAGAGACGCCACCTGAGGTGGTGGCAGTTGGTAGAAACCTGCTTTGTTCTGCCTGCACGCTCTAGTAACGAGAGGCAGAGGTGTTCGTGAGACTTGGGGTCTTCGGTGGAAGCATGGGTCCCTGGGCAGGGGTAAGCCTGCGGACAGGGTGGGTGTCGCCCGGAGGGCTGAAGCCCGGCTCCCCTGTGCCTCTGGTTGGGCTCTCATCACGGGCCCCCGCCGCTCCTTTAGTCTCACCGCCCTCTCGAATGGAGACCCGCTTTCAGCTTGCACCAGGCCTTCGTGCCTGTGGGTGTTTCTCTGGGCTCGGCCCCACCTGGGGTTCCTGCCACGTGACACAGACTGGGGTGGACTGTCGACGCCATGTACCTGGGACAGGAGGCGGAATGGCACAGCAGGGATTTTAGCCATCGTTGCCTGTTGCCCTTCAGTACCTGTGCCCAGTCTGTGCTGCGCGTTGGCCTCTGTTAGAATGGTCCTTCCTCTGTGTAAAGATGCAGAGAACACAGTTCCTTCCTGCTGGACTTCGCCTGTTGGGAAGAAGAGCCCGGTGCCTTTCCTTGAGCACCGGGGCGATGGCTCCCATCTTCCGCCCTCTCCAGCCCAGGACGTGGATCCTTTGAGGCCCTCGACTCCTCTGGGCGGTTCTGTGGGACAGAGAAGCTGCCTGGGCAAGACGTCGTATGAAGTCGTACCATCATAAATCCACTTCCAAAGCATAATGAGCCCATCTGTAAAGTGTACCTTTTACTTCTTCCAAATTTCTGTAAACATTTTCATGTTTCAAGATTGCTTACCTAGGAATACATCTTCACCTTTTTATCAGTTAGGATGGAACCTTTAGATGGTGACCCAGCTCCCTCTTCTGTTCTGGGCTACTTGTACTAGGATGAAGGGTGGCCAAGCGATGTGCTCTTATTTTCAGGAGGACCCGCTGCGTTGGATGGAGGAATGGGATTGCGAGGTCGTTGGAGCTGCTGCAGGTGAGTGGAGGCCAAAGGACTCTTCTTTCTGTTTCCCTTGAATGGGAACACAGAGAACTTTAAAATGGCCTTTCTCAGGGAGCAAGGTTATTTGCTCTATTGAAAAGAAATGCCCAAGACACCCTCTCCCCGCACAGAGATGTGGGGCTCCTGCAAGCTCCCCTAGCCGGATGTTGGGGTCGGGGGGAGTGTGGGTTCGAAAGCACTGGCTCCTGTCTGCCCGTGATCCTGGTAGGAACACACACAGAAGGAGGCCCCTTCTGCATAGGGCCGGAACAGGTCGTTGGACAGTTCATCAAGAAGTCAGTTAACGGATGAAAAATGATATGCTTACCTAAGTTGTATGTCCATCCACTTAAGAAACTAAAATTGAGAAAAATCAGTTTGGAGAGGCAAAGGCTTTTCTTCACAGTAATCACATGCGTTGTCTATGATTTTCAGTTTCGGCTTCCTTTAAAATGGATAAAGAATTTAGACATGGTGAAGGAGTTTGACTTTAGAATTCAAGATACTTATTTTCTCCAATCTTTTTTTTTTTTTTTTTTTTTTTTTTTTGCTGTACGCGGGCCTCTCACTGCTGTGGCCTCTCCCGTTGCGGAGCACAGGCTCCGGACACACAGGCTCCACGGCCATGGCTCGCGGGCCCAGCCGCTCCGCGGCACGTGGGATCTTCCGGGATCGGGGCACGAACCCGTGTCCCCTGCATCGGCAGGCGGACTCTCAACCACTGCGCCACCAGGGAAGCCCTCTCCAATCTTTTGTTAAGAGTTTTCACCTGTACCTAATTTAACAGCAACTTTTTAAAGCAACTCAATCTAGTTTTTATAAAAACAACTCTTCACACTCATAGGTTTATGTAATAATCAAAACATAATGGCTACAACAGACTGACCCGTGGGCAACTAGGAACAGACGAGACCGGAAGAGGGCCGACTTCGGGCCAAGGAAGACCCGAGCAGGGGAGAAGCTGCCGTTGGCCAGACGGGCGTCTGCTGTGTTCACAGCTGCCTGGTCCAGCTCTTGCAAGACTTCGTAAGCTCCTAGGAGATAGCTCGGTGTCCTCTGGTCGGGGCCGTCCTGACCTGCCGGCCGGGTGCGGCCCAGCGGGGCTTCTGTTCTCAGCGCGGGTGGCGAGCGTCCCTGTCTCACGGGGGTGAGAGCTGAGGGGCGGCGGTCCGAGGAGCGTGGGCTTGGGAACCGGGTGAGCCTGGTCTGGCTCTACGCCTGCTCTCAGTGAGGGCCAGCCTGTGGGCTCTCCAAGACCTCAGCGTGCTGCCCGGGGCCGGCGAGCCTGCTGCACCCCGCTGCCCGTGCCCCACTGCTTTCTGTTCCTAGACAGCAGGGACTAGAGGGGGCAAGTGTGATGATCTAGGTCACTGCCATCGATGGGTCATCGGTGCCTTTGTGGCCCTGGTTGTGAGGGGCTTTTACGTTACAGAGATGCCTTGAAATCTAGCCGCCCCCCAAATTCCTCACTAAGTTTCCTTTTCCCCACAGATATTAAGGACAGCGGTGTGTCCGTGATGGTGCTTGCCTTACTGTGTCTCTGCGTGTCCCCCGTGAGGCCAGGGTCTGTTGGGCATGGCCCTCCCAACCTTGTGCCCAGGACATTGACTAGCTGAGGTGGTTGAGGTCATAGTGGACGTGGGTGCCCAGCCTGTTTCCTGCTCTCTTCATTCCCACCCCCACCCCCGCCCTCCAAGAAACTTCTCAAGGAGCAAGAGTGAGCAAGTTACAGGGCACTTCTTGCTGCATTAAGGGCAAGCAGTGCCCAGAAAGCAAAGCAGACGGAGGCGGGAATGAGGCAGCGTGCCTGGGAACGGGGCTCTCGGCTCAGCAAGGCCCTACCGCCGCCCGAGGCTCTGCCCCTGGAGCCGTGCTCACGGGTGCAGGCGGACGTTTCCCTGGTGGGATCGGCCAGGAGAGGAGCAGAGTGGGCCCAGGCAGTCCCTGGCCACCTTAGACGTTACCGAGGCTCCAGTCCTGCCTCGCCTGCCCCCTTCCCCAGCTTCAGCCTTTGGGAAACAGGGAGGGAGGGATTGGGGACAAAGACCCTCGGTGCAGGGATCACAGTTTACGGGACGACCACAGGGAAAGGCTGGGCCGGCAGAGGACTGAGCTGTGCTGACTGGGAGCCTCCCTGCTGGTTCTGGACCCCAGAGCCCCTTCTAGACCGAGCCCCGAGCAAGCATCATGGGGGTGTGGCTTGAGCAGGACTGCGGGGGCACTCATGAGCCAGACCCCAAGCCTGTGTCCTAGAAAGAACGCAGCCAGGCCTTCCCACTGTGCTGAGACGGCTGCACAGCACAGCGCTTGACGGCAGCCGGGTGCCGTTCTTAGGGCTTCACCCCCACTCCGGAGCTGACATTCCCCCTTGGGTGTGCGGCCACGGCTGGAATTTTGATGCCAAATTGTGCCCTTAATCCTGAGCTTTAGGATTGGAAATAGGGAGCAGGTGGGTATTAGTCGAGGGAGGGACGTCCAGGTTCCTGAGGAGATTGTACCGCCGGCCCTGCTTTTCTGTCCTAGTGTGAGCTCATGGCAATCAGTTCTGGCTGCCGACTGCAGTCCCTGAATGCGCTGACACAGTAGGGTGGCCCTCAGGACAAGCCTGCAGGAGTGTCTTGCGGGTGGCAGAGGGCAGCAGAGGGCCGGCGCCGGGCTGCTTTCCTGCCAGGTCCCTGAGCCGGGCCTCTGCGGCCCCTACTGGCGCCCTGCCTGGGCCTCTCCATCCTGCCCCTATGCCAGCGCCTGCAACGTGGAGCCCCTTGGAGGTTCCGCTCCGTTTAGGGGAGACTGAGTTGTGGACTTCACATGGGCAGTCAGGCCTTCTACCGAAGCTGCTGCTGGTCCCAGTTCTGTGCCCCGCGCGAATCTTGTAGTTTCAGGGCTCACAGAACGTGGTCACTGTCCCCGAGGACCTCAAGTCCAGTGCGGGAGGGGCCTGCGTAAATATATCTTCGGGGTTTCTTGCTCTCATGGGCATCACAATTGTGACGGGCTCAGAGAAGAGCTCCCCTAGGGTTATCTCACCACAAACTGGCCATGTGGCCGTGCTGAGGATGAAGGCCTGGCCCACTTGACTCCCTTCCCCACCCCCCACCCCCCGACCCAATTCCCACCTAAGGGAATCAGAGATGTTGACTGCACGTTGCTCTGGGGAAGGGACAGGCCTTGCCTCCAAGTGGGACCCTTGGGTACAAACTCAGCTCATGTGAGTAGAGAAGACACCTTCAAGGACGCCCGGTGTGGCCAGAACAAGATGTATGTGTGGGGCGAACGACAACGAGAAATAATAAAAGCCGACACAACCCTTAATACATGCTGGGCGCGCTCTGGAAGCCTTGCATAAAGTGACTCAATCTCCGCAGCCTCCCAGTGAGGTCAGTACTCTCGTACCCATTTCACAGATGGGCAACTGGATTTCAGAGAGGTTAAGACTGAAGGCCATCCAGCTGGTATAGAGGAGCCAGGATTCAAACCCAGACAGTCTGACTCAAGAGTCTGAACCCGTACAAACAAGATGGAAGGCCTCTGTGTATCCTTGAGCCTAGCGTTTGGGATGTGTGGCTCCCCAGAGCAGTAAAGAATTCCTAAAAACTCCACAGCAAAGTTTCTGATGCCCTTAAAGGCTGTGGGTTTTCTCCCACCACGAGTAGGGTGAAGCTTACAGAAGCCTTTTAGAGAACTGAGTGACCTTTTTTTTTCTCTCCCTTAAACTTGTTTGGTTAATTCAGTCAAGTTGGAAATGCATTTCAGCTGCCTCGTCAAGGTCTGGGTATCGGCTGCCTCAGGATGCAGGCCTGTGTGCTGGCACCCTGCCCTTAGGGGCTCCTGGGGTGGGCAAAGGCACATCACTCGGGATGGAGGCCAGGCATGGCCATTGAGATCCTGGCAACGAGAGCAAGTCAGCGCGAGGAAACAAGGCCTTTAGTGATGGGAGGGCCATGGCTTCCAGGTGACTGGCCTGACTGGCCCGGCCTGAAGCAAGGGCTCTGTGGTGGCAGGGCCTTATCTGGGCAGAAGCCCACAGTCAACACCCAGAGCCCAGAGAAAGGACCCATCAGGCCGTGCCGCTTGTGAGCTTACACACACACGCACGCACACGCACACACACAGACACACGAGAATGACACAACCCCTGGCTCTGATGGAGCCCCTTCCGGGCCGGGTGTTTGGACCCCCTCCATTGATCCTCCCCTCATTCCCATGAAGTGAACTCACTTGTTAAGGACCCAGGCCTGTGGGAGGCAAGCTGAGATTTGAACCCAGGCAGCTGGGCTTCAGAACCCAAACTGGCCGGCACCACACATGCGGCCCCCGGCCCCCTTTGAGAAGCCAGCAGGGGAGGGGACCAGCCTGGGATTCCAACCACCTGACGTGAGTGGCTTTTCTAAACCACAAACTTGACCAGGTTCCTCCTGTGTGTAGACGCCTTCAGTGGTCTCCGCTTCTGAAGAAAATCCTAACGGCCTGGTCTAGAGCCTGACCACCGTGGTCTTGCCCTCGCGTCTCACCTTGCACGATCCCCCAGTCCCAGCACACGTGGCCCCCGGTGGGGCTATTTTCCTGTCCCTAAAGCGTCAGAACAGTAGCTGCCTGTTGTCGAGATCCTGCTCAGGGTTTCTGAAGTCCTTTCTCAGTGGTGACAGCGGTGCCTTGGTAGGTGCTGGAGTCTCCATCCGACAGACTCGGGGGCTGAGCTTCAGAGAGTTAGGAGACGTGCCCCTGGCCTTGCGGCTTCCTGTCTGACCCTCCAGTTCAACTGTCCACCTTGACCTGCTGCTGCCATCTGGCCTGGAGGCACTGGAAAATCACTTGGTCAGTCACTGCGGGACCCTTGCCGTCCCCCTGGGGGTCCCTCTCGGGTTCCAGTTGGTGCACGTGGTTTCCACCGTCTTCCCTAAGGAGGCCATGAGCCCTGGGCGGCGTGCAAGTGTTGGCCTCCATGCTGCCAGCCCCTGGCGGGTGCCTGATAAACAACATCCTCAGTGACGGGAGAGCTGTGACTGGGCAAGATGAGGCACGCGAATGAGGCTGAGGTTTTGCTCCAGATTTGCACCCGAGGCCTGGAGAAGGGTGGCTGGTGGCCCTGGGACACCCAAGCCGGCCCTGTGTCCATCGAGGCCTTTCCCCCTGCTGTCCTCCCCTCTGGCTTCCGGTGCTCACCTCGCCGGGCCCCGCCAGGCCGCTCTGAGACGCGACCTCAACGCATAGAGGGTTCATGGACGCGGGCATGGTAAATGGCCAGGGTGAGTTACTCAGAAAGTGTCTCAACTGATGTGCTTTTCACCCCCTCGATGGTCGGTGTTCTGAGAGCCATGGTTGCCCTTGGGAAAGAGGAGTCGTCCCGCCCGCTGTGGTTTCCAGCTCGGAGCACGCACCTTGCACACGCCGGGGGGGCACGCCCCTCTGTGCAGAGCCCCTCCTGCATTTCTGGATTCACTGGAAGAGGGCCGGGGGGTCTGGGGAAGGGGCAGCCTAGACCAAGAGAAGCTTCTCCTTTCCTGGGGGAGTGAGAACCCGGGCTCAGAGGATTTACCTGGGACACAGGACTGACTGGAGCTTCACCGAGGAAGGAGGAAATACAGTGATAAAATCCGGTGTTTAAAATTATTACTCCCTTTGACTCTGAGAAAGAAGAGAAATCACATTCACTTTCAGCCAAGTTAGGGGATGGAAGGATGTGAGAAGAGGAAGGCCCATGATGCTCAGTAGGCCCTTCGATCTGATGAGAGTCTGAGATCGTTATCTTTGTGACTTAGTTTCTTCTCTGTGCCAAGCGTGGTCCTGAAAACCTTAAGATGCCCCCGTCTCATGCAGTGTGGAATTAGAGATAAGAAGTCCTCCTCCACCCTCCCCATTCTGTAGTAAAAAGTTTTATTGGACTCACTTTTAAAAATTGTTTTTATTTTGTTCATTGCATGGGGAATAAACAATTATAGTTCACTTAATCAGCTTCCTGGAGGAGTTGGCCTTCACCGGCTGTTTAGAGACCGGTTTTTTGGTGGTTTTTTTTTTTTTTTTTTAATTAAAACGTAAGATATTATGTGGATTGTATGATATTTAACTTTATCCATGTTTCATTTTTTGGCCCCATCTAATGAGTTAATGTCTTTTGTATTAAAAGCATTTTTATGCAATAGCTAAAATTAAGTGGACTTTAGTGTGAAATATGCTGATGTAAGTAAATTCAGAATACATTTAAGCTTGGTATGTCTACGAAATCAGATTACATGAAGGTCGCCAAGACCTGAGTGGCGGGAATTGCACAGAAGTGTTAGAAGCCTTCACTCTCTCACAGGCAGGAAAGCAGGTGTCTCAGTGGAGAGCTTCACCAAGGTCTGCTGAATTGTCAGGAACAATGCAAACTGCTCCAGATAGTGACAGGATGGGGGGGGGGTGCCGCAGGAGGATGGGAAGGGCAGGGCTGGGAGCGGTTTATGTTGGGAGGGGTGTGAAGAGGAAGCAGGGCCCGGGAGCTGCCCGGGGCCTGCAGTGTTACGGCGACTCTGGCTCTGTTCTGTCTGCTGTAATGGCAACAGCAGAGCTTTGACAGCTTTATGAGGACAAAGACATCACCAGAACAGGGGGTGGGAGCAATCCAAGTGCCAGCAGACCTGTAAGAGAAGAAGATGGGCAAAAATGGGATTATTTAAGCAGATCAGCGGCCTGCGGACGGAGGGGCAGGGGGTCTGGGTCCCCGGGGAGAGCCATGATGGGGGAGATGCTGCTGTTCCCTCTGTGCCCTGTCTCCGACCTGGGAACAACCAGAAATGAAACAGCAGGAAGCACTTGTTCGGTAGAAAGTGGAGAAGCCACGTAACCCGGGGCTTATGGGCTCTTTCTCCCTCAAGAACTCTCAAAACTAGGCAGCCTTCCCCCACCTTCATGGGTTCAAATGGTACTGCACGGAGACAGAGGGATTGCCTTGGTGGCCTAGTTGAGCAGCAGTTCAGAGACGGTGGTCTAGGACGACCACAGACTCTTCTTTCAAAGGACAAACAGTTGAAGAGGAAGTATCTAATAACTGGCGGGTGGGTGGTGGACGTCCCTCCCACCCTTTCCTTTTCTAGCCCCTGAGCCCGGGGGAATGGACGCCAGGGGTGCTGAGCTCCCAGTCAGGTTTGTAGCCCACACTGCTGGTCCTGATGAAGTAAAAGAACATGGAGGCCGTGGCCAGGGACACCACATTTTTCATTTAACTACATTGATCATAGCCTTGACTCTAAATAGTCTGGGAGGCAGGCTGGCTCCCTCTGCCCCTAGGTCCCCGGGCTCATTTAACAGATGCGGGGCCAGCAGGCGACACAGGTTTTGAGTGGAGTGGTGGGCGGCAAGGCGGCCCAGTTGGCTTGGCCGGGTTCTGTGCCAGAAGACCGCAGCCCTCTCTCTGGCCTGCGTCCTGCAGGTTCACTGTCAATTGGGGAGAGCAGGAAGGAGTGACCTGAGCCCTTTAGGGAAGCAGCAGGTCCTGGGACGCGCTGGCTGAGGTGGGTAGCCTCATGACGCCCTCCCTCGTGGCCGCGGATTCAGACTCCAGTCCCAGCTTCGTCCTCTGCCCCTTGCCCGGTGAGTGGGGGTGACCTCCAGGCCTTGGGCGGGCACAGCTTCAGTTTCATTTAGGATCCCCCAGGCCTTCCATCCCCTCGAGGCAAGCTGGCTGGGATGGCCTCCATGTTCTACCTCGTATTATCGGCCAAGTGATCTGGAAAAGCCCTGCTTCTCTCCCCACCTCCCCCCTCCCCCCTCCACAAAGCTTACCTCCTCTTTGCTTCCCGCCTACTGCGGTATTCCATCCCTCACTCAGTAAGTGTGTACTGAGGACTGACGTCAGGTCAGGTGCATTCTGGTGGGAACCTCTCTGGGCATCCCTGGGAGAGGCAGGTGCTGCGGTCCTGTTGTAAAGTTGACTGGAAGTGAGCTCGTGAGCTCGTGAATATTCAGATAGTCGCACCGTGCTGCCACGAGCTCCTGGCGCTGTGTCCCTCCTCCCGCTGCCCCGGAAGGAAGAGCTCCACTTGGCGCTTGCCACCCCTGCCCCTTCTATCCACCACGGACAGTCTGCGGCTCCTTGGCCAAAGTACCATCGGGAGCTCTTTCCTCCCTGCGAACCGCCCTCGTACCCACCTAAAGAGCTGCCCTCAGCACTGAGAGGCCAGCGCGCGTGGAACCCCCTGTCATGTGGTAAATGGTCATCCCCACTCCCTCTAGGTCCTCCTCCTGTCCTCCCCCTCCCCACGTTCTCTCACCTGCCCCAGGCACCTTTAACTTCTCCCAAGCATCCTCCCCTTCCTCCCCAACCTTTTAGGCTCAGAAACCCCTCCCTCCAGGTGACAACTGCAGGTAGAGGTGGCCTTACGAGGAGGAGGAGGACGGCGAGGAGAGGGGCTTAGAGATCCCAAATGGCTACGGGGCTCCTGAGGCCAATAATGGAGCCTGGAGCTGCAGTGGGCTGGGGAGGCTAGGGCGAAGGAGCTGGCCCTAGAGAGACAGCCCATCTCGGGCGGGGACTACGAGACCCGGTTCCGGTTCGACTCTCCCTGACCCTGAGCAGCAGCCGTGACCTTGAGCAGGAAGTCGGCGGGGTGGGGGGGGGCGGGCGCTGAGAGCTTAGAGGGACTGCGCGAAGGGGGACCTGGGTCTGCTCAGGGCAGGCCCGCCCCCGCACCTCCTCCAGCCCGCCCCGCTCCTCCTCGTCCTCCGCCCCTCCTCCCGGACTCCGCCCCCTCCTGTCAGGTCTCCACCTCCTCCCCGGACCCCGCCCCCTCCTCCTGGTCCCCTGTCCCTCCTCCCCTTCCCTTCCCCCTCCTCTGGGACCCCGCCCCCAGCCTCCTCCCCGCACTGCAGCGCGCACCACGGGTCGCGCGCCTCCCTGGCAGAGGCGCAGGCTGCAAGCTCAGCAAGTCTTGCGGCAAAGACACTCGGGCCGAGTTGGGGCCGGGGCGCAGCTGGACTCCGGGCCGGGAGCGGACGCCCCCTCGGCCGTCGTCTGCAGCCCGCCGCCCCTCACTTCGGGGACCCGGGTTTCTCCTGGCTGGCCACCCCGGTGAGTCGTACCCCCGCGCCGTGGGAGGCACCGACCTCCACCTCCGAAGTTTCTGCTACTGAGCCGAGGGGCCTCGGGTGGGGTCTGCTCCCGGCGGTGGGTGGGGTCGGGGAACTTTGAGGCCAAGGGGGCCTGGCGCCCGCCCCGTCCTTTGGGGGGAGTTTGCACGCGTCCAGGTGAAGCTTCGTTTGGGGAGCTGGACCCGAGCGGCGAGGAGTCGGCTGCTCTGCCGGTTTGGGGCGGGAGGAGGGGGCAGATTTCTGCCCTGGGCACCCCGGGGCGAGCTGCAGGGCAAAGGGGCGGCCGACGTCCCCTGAACCCTCGGCCTCTGCGCCCCCCGCCCTTCCCGCGTCTCCGGGACGCCCCCCAGTCGCGTCTCGCCCACCCCTGCCGCCTGAGCGGTCTCCAACGGAGGTTCTCTTGCCCCTGCCTCAAGCTTCGGGGACCGCCGGCCCCGCCGTCGTGGGGAGGGGCGGGCAGGGAGGGTCCTAGAGCTCCGGGAGGCGGAGACCCTGGATGGGGAGAAGGTGAGGAGGCAAAGTACGGGGATTGTCTGGAAGTGAGGGTCCGGAAGAGCTGGGACAAGGGCCGCGAGGGGGATGGAGGCGCCCCTCACCTCCTCCAAATCTCATGACTCAGCAGACCTAGGACGTCCCGTCCCGCGGCAGCCCTCCGCCCCCGCTGGGCGCCAAGACCCACCCGCCTCCAGGGCTCCTTCATTTACTCTCCCGCTTGGGGTTCCCCATTCCCCTGACTCTATTCCCTCCCCGTCTCAGGACACCGGGTGGTTATTTTTTAACTAAAAAGATAGGTGATTTATCGTTTCTCCTTCCCCCTCTTCATTCCCACGTTCCACAGGTGCCTCCAGGTCACCCCCAGCCCATGGTGTGTGTGTGTGTGTGAGGGGGGCCGCCAAAGCCCCATCTCTCCCCTCTGCAGCATCCTCCGCCCTCCGCTGTTAGGGTAGAGGATTAAGTACTCGCCGCTGCTTTCTCCTGTGGTGGCCGAGAGAAAGCGGCACAAGGACAGAGGAGGCCGTGGCCCAGAAGGGGACACTGCAGTGGGGAGAGAGGGCTGCCCAGATTGGAGTGGGGTGGGCACAAGGCCCAGGAAGTCCTTAGGATCCAGGGGTACCCAGAAAGACGGGAGGGTGGGCTACGGTCTGACCTGGAGAGCTGGGGGGGCCCCTCCCCCCACCCCCACCCCTGCTTCGGCCCTGGGGGGAGGCTCCCATGTATAATAGATGGTCCTCGACCCACCCATCCAGCTCCCCGTAACCTGGGCACTTCATCAGAGGGTGTGACCGTAAGAACAGGGCAGCCTTAATCCTCCCAAGTCATCTCCCCCTGCTTAGGTCCGACAAGTCCAGTCTCCAGGCTGCTAGAAGCATCTCTGTTACCACCAGAGAAGCCAAAGAGCCGTGCCCAGTGCCCCTGAAACCCAGGCACAGGGGCCGGTGGGAGGGGCAGGGCAGCTCTGATGCAGTGGGACGTGCCTGGCGTCCTGGTGAGCAGCGGCCTGGCAGGCACTGCAAGCTGCAGCCTGTGTCTGGGCTCTGGGGGTGAGTCAGCGCCAGGGGTCCTGGCCAGGCACACTGCAGCCTGGCCCAGAGAACCTGGCCCCAGCCCTTCTCCTCTCCACGCCCCCAGGGAATGACCAGCACTACCTGGGTCCTCACCCCAGGCTCCTCTCCGCGGGTGAGCTTCCCCTGCCCTGCTGGCTCTTGGACAGATGACCCCGGGGGGCCTGGCTTTTTCTGGGCACCTCTTGGGCTTGAGGCTCGCCCCCTCCCCTCCCTGCCCTGTCCAAGGAGGAGCCGACACAGAGGTAAGCGTTCCACTTGTAGCCTCACGTGGACCTGGCCCTCCGTCCCCAGGAAGTAGAGCCCAGCCTCCTGTACTAAGAGTCTGTTTTGTTCAGCAGTCCAGGACTTTTTTCCAGGCAACAGTTTTTAGGTGGGGGAGATTATGCAAATACAATTTTCATTTTTTCAGCTTTGGGACCTGCTGCCCACCGATCAGGACCAGGGAAAGAGAAAGGTGTTAGTGTTTGTACACGTTGCCCTTTCCCTACAGAAGAGCTTGCAACTGGCTTCATCTCATAACTGGTGTTAGGTTTATCCCTGGGCAAAGCGCGCCCCTAGTTGCAGACCTGGCAGGGGCAGGGAGACCCTTTCTGGAGCTGGGCAGGGCTCTCCTGACTTTGTACTGCAGCCGGAGGGCATCCTCCCTTTCACCCTCAGGCGGCTTCCAGGCAGAGGCCACAGGGCTGGCCCTGGCACAGCAGAGACCTGCAGAAGCCTCTTCCCTGCCCTCTCCAAGCCAATCAATATTCCCCAGCCCCAGGCAAGTGTGACCTCTACTGGCCCCTCTTTCTCCCGCTGGGCGCTCAGCTGGGTCCCCTCAGGCAGAGGGCAGCAGGTGTGCGGGCTGGGAGCGGGTGTGGGGACGGTGGGGATGGCGGGGGAGGAGGCTGGGGCTCCTGGGCTGGGACAGTGGGACTCGCCGCCCCCTCCCTGGACACAGCGTCCTCATGGGTGGTCCAAGGCTGTAGATGAGGAGGAACTATTTCACCTGGCGCTGCGGTTGGGTAGTTGGACTTTCCTGATGTACGTTCTAGCTGAAGCTGGGCTCGTTTTTCTTGAGCCAGACAACACAGGGTCCAGGGTGATGGGGACCCTCTTTCAGAACCGGAATGGCAGCCAGAGGGAATAGTGGCAGGTGCTCACTCAGTACGGGGGCGGTGTGGTTGACGTAGGAAGCAGCGAAGCATAGAGGCTGGGAGCCCTGCAGGCCTGGGTTCAAATCTCCTGGCCACTAGTTACAGAGTGTGACACTATTAATTCAACAAGTGCTTGTTGGTGAGCCCTACTATGTGCCAGGCTCTGTCCTAGTCACTGTGGATGCCACGGTGAGCACAGCAGACAGAATCCCTGCCATTTTGGATTTTGCGTTCCTTGGGGCCGAGGCAAGTTACTTAGCTGCTCTGAGTCAGGTTCTGCATCACTCAGCCGTTTGTTTCTGAGAGTCTGCTCTCTGCCCGGGGCTCTGCTAGGCAGTGGAGATTCAGCGGGAACGAAACACACCTGGTTCCTGCCTTCATGGCACTTAGGGTCTAGTGAGTAACACAATTAAACAGATAATTACATGGGTAATTAATCACAACTGTGACTGGTGTTAGGTGAGCATACAGGATGCTTGGAGAGCATATAATGGGCTAACCTGACCAGGTCTGGTGAGCTTCATCTATGAAACAGAGGTGATCGGGCTTCCCTGGTGGCACAGTGGTTGGGAGTCCGCCTGCTGATGCGGGGGACGCGGGTTCGTGCCCCGGTCTGGGAGGGTCCCACATGCCGTGGAGCAGCTGGACCCGTGAGCCATGGCCGCTGAGCCTGCGCGTCCGGAGCCTGTGCTCCGCAACGGGAGAGGCCCCAACAGTGAGAGGCCCGCGTACCGCCAAAAAAAAAAAAAAACACAAAAAACCAGAGGTGATAACACTCACTCCACAGGGTAGTGGGCACTCAGTAACTGGTAACTTAACATAGCCCGCTGGACAGATAAAATTCTAACTTCTCTACGTGAACAATCACTGTACAGACAGCAGGTTGATAGCCGTCATCCACTCGGTCAGAGGAGCTGGGGTCCAGGCCTGCGTTCTCAGTGAGCAGGAAGCCTGCGCTGAGCTCCGTGGCTTCCTGGAGGAGTGTCACGACGTGGATGTTTACTTGAGGCCGGGTGGTGACTGGAGCCAGATCGCCTGGGCTCCCTCGGCGCTGCCCCTCACCCCGACTGTGGGCAAGTCACCCAAACTCCCCATCAGTAGAATGGAGATAAAACTCACACGTGTGACACAGGCTCTTGGTGAGGATTAGATGAATTAATTCCAGGAACGTGCTTGGAGCAGCGCACAGCGCCGGGAGCGCCGTGGAAGCGCTTTGATCATGATTGTGTTGCCTCTGAGCACTTAGATGGCTCCTTCTGGGTTCCGCAGCTGGAGTGGGCACTTCCCCCTTGGCTTTTCTTAAAAACTCAAGGGAAGGAGCAGCTATAGCTTCCTTGGGTACTCTTCCAGCGTTTCATCCCTCTGACTTTCAGGCAGCTATGTATGCCTCCCCAGCCGTGTTTTATCAAAGCTTAATTTTGGGGAAGAATGTGTCCCAGAATTCTTCATTTTCATCCCTGCAACTGAGAGTTCAGGGTAGTGGCCAGAGTGGTAGGTAAATTTGGGTCCTGGCCAGTCATTGTGAGTCTGGACTGCAGGGAGCCCCTGGCCACCAGCCCCTCCCCGAAGGACATCTGAACTTCAGCCAGGGGTCCAAAGTTACATACCAGGAAGGATCCCCAAATGCATGGGACGCAGAGGTGTCCTGAAAGTCCCCTCCCCGGATACTCTCCACCAGAGTTCCTCACCTATCTGGCCGTGGGACCTTCTGACCGAACACCAGTGTCCGGAGGTTGGATGCTA
Source organism: Mesoplodon densirostris (assembly GCF_025265405.1). NCBI lineage: Eukaryota > Metazoa > Chordata > Mammalia > Artiodactyla > Ziphiidae > Mesoplodon > Mesoplodon densirostris. Next base: position 192,912,620 of record NC_082662.1, on the reverse strand, counting down.
GGCCCCTTCCAGACCTGGCCGCTTAGGGAAGTGGGGTACGAGTTGCTGGGGCCATTATAATGGTTACTGAACCTCAGAGGGTTTGGTGCTAGTGGGCAGCCCCCAGATTGGGGGTCGGGCAAAAGAAGAAGAAGGCGAGCTCGGCTGCTGTTGTGAAGTCAGGACAGGCTCATCTCTGGCTACTTCTCTGGGGCCTTGGAGCTCAGCGTTCACCGTGGGCAGAGCCACAGTGGCCGGCGTGGCCGGGGGGGACATGGAGCTGGGTGCCGACCCGCTGGTTCATCAAGCCCTCCTCTCCCTCAGTGCATCCCCCGTGATGAAGCCTTTGCATCTCTCGTCACTGCGGTCCTCAGAACAGCCATCCCTGTCCCATTTCACCGTGAGGAGGCAAAGGCCCAGAGATGTTACGTGACTTGTGCAGAATCTCACAGCACCGAGGGGCGTCCTGGGCGCTCTCCTCCCCTCCCTGCCCCTTCCCACCAACTCCGCCTGCGGAGCCCTCGACAAACACGCTCATGGGTCCTCAGGGATGAGGCCATTCATACTCTGAGCACAAGTAACAGACGTTTACCAGATGAGGTGGTGACCCCTTGGCAAAATTGAGTCGGCCTCCTTTGCTGGTGCTGGGTTTTCGTGGGACTCACCATGGGGCTTGGGCAGCCTCAGGAGCGCCTGCCCTGAAGGGGGCGGGGGGAGCCGTGGTGGGTGCGCCAGAGAGACGGTGGGGCCCCGGCCTCAGTAGCCTTGTCTGAGTGGGACGCTGCCTTGGCACCAGAAGCCTCCACAAGGTCTGAATTCTCTAATTACAGGCTTCCTCTGCCTCCCAGCAGCAGCAGGACATAGGCCTGTGTACACGTGTGTGTGTATACACGTGTGCACGCATACATGTGTGCGCATGCGTGTTGGGGGCCGTGGGGACCGGCTGGATAGAGAGGGGCTCCTTGGAAAGCAGAGGGAAAGGGCACCTAGTGGTGTCGGGCTGCTCGCCCTTCACGTGCGGGCTTGAGAAGGCAGGACCCTCGTGGGACTCACAGCCCTGCTCCTGGCCTGGCTGGCGAGGGCAGCTAGAGCCACCCACAGGCTCTGCTTTGCTCCCGTCCTTCCACTCCCAGTGCAGGTGGACTAAGACCTACTCCTAAAAGGTGCCAGCACAGAAGGGAGCAGCCTGGGCGCGCCCCCGCAGGGCAGGGCGTGGCGCCTGGGGGCTGGGCGTCCAGGCGCTCCTGGCCCAGGACAGCTGCCCCCCGGAGCCAAGTTTCCTCTGACGGTGGAGCCCTCCGTGCCCTCCGCCAAGAAGCTGGGAAGCCTGAGCCCCATCACTGGGCAGCCCGGGACCGGGGTAGGACCGTGGCCGGGCAGGGGGAGGCTCGCCTGAGGTCTTCGTGGGGACCAGGCGCCTCTGAGTGGGACGGGGCGTCCTCAGGCCACGGAGCGCCCTAGCAGGGCTTCCCATAATTGGGCTGATGCCGTGGCCCTGGAATTTAGCATTTAGGGAATATTGCAATTAGACCATAATTCACCCATGCCATGCACTTAGTACCGAGGGTACTGGCTGTAACTGTGAGCCTGGCGCTAGGGGGACGGGAGCAGAGAGATGAACGGAGGAGTGGGAGGGGCTCTGAGACTGAGGATGGGGGCCCGAGAGGCACTTCACCCTCCCCGCAGCCCAGGAGAGGCAGGGGGACGGAGGCCAAATCACGGAAGCTCACCCCAGGCCTCCTGCATGCCCTTTAGTTCAGGCTGCCCGGCAGGGGCAGGGGGGTGACGGCGGCAGCTGATCGTTGGGGAGGCGGAGGGCAGATGGCCGTGCACCCAGCTTCCTGCTCGGTGTGGAGAAAGAGCAGACTTATCACCGACTGCGGCGGGTGTGCGGGCGAGAGGGGCTGCCTTGCACCCTCATCTCTCGGCCCCTGTCTTCCCGTTCTTTCTCCTTGTAGCCCCTTCGTCACACCCACTCCTAGGTTCAGTTTCCTCTGAAGCGCAGATGCTGTGCTGTCGGCACCAGGTGGGGTGGGCACGCGCGTGTGGCCTGGGGCCCGTGGGGCTGCCTGTCTGTCCCCTCCCGGAGCAGAAGTGACATCCCCAGGTCAGCTTTGGAGTGCAAGGACCCTCCCCGAGGGCGGCAAGGTGTGCGTGGAGTGTCTTCTCCTGACCTCGACTCTGGTCTGAACTGATGCCCCATGTCTCGGGCGTGTCCTTCTTTTGGAAAGTGACCGAGGGAGCAACTTTCCTGCTGTTTGCAGAAACGAAGCCCTTTGTGACCTTTGTGACCTCCTGTGTGTGTTTGCACAAAAGCCAGCACACCGTCCTGCATCTCTGTCCTCCTGGGGCTGCCTGGCTCCCCCTTCACTGTCAGCTGTGGTCCCTTGTGCCTGCTGATGTGGCCCCATCTCAGGCCCAGTGATGGGGTCGGAGGTCAGGGGCCAGGCCCTTGGGTTCCCTGTACCCACCTGGAGGGAGGGGTGCAGGGAGGGTAAACAAGAACCTGGGGGCCAATGCTTGGGATCCCAGGAAGGAGGCCTGGGGGCTGACGCCCAGCCCAACCGCCAGGAGCCGCGGAAGGTGGAGGTGTGGCCGGCTCGCTGTGAGCAGGAAGCGCGGGGTTGAGTGACGGGAGGGGACAGGGCTGGCTCTCCCACAGGGAGGACGAGGCAGCCCTTTAACCAGGCTGCCCTGGCTCCAGATCCATCCTAGCACTGCAGGGGGCAGAGGGGAGCGCAGCCAAGAAACTGGATTAGCTTTTTGATGCTGGGACCTGGGTGCTGCTGGGGGCGGGGCGGGGGGGGGGACAGGGCCCAGCCCGCGGTTGGCAACCGCCCTGAGGTCTGAGGCTTCCTGGGGAGACCCGGGCCCACCCCCAGCCAAGCAGGGCTCCTGGTGGAGGAGCAGCAGGGGCACCCAGGGGTCACGGACGGTGACAGAAGCCAGGTCCTCCCCCCCTGCAGAGGCTGGGAGGCGTCCCCAGGCTTCCCCAGGGGTAGGTGGTGAGCGGGGGTGGAGGGGGGTATGGGAAGGCAGATCCAGCGCCGTGGTCTCCGAGGTGGGAAAGACAGGAAGTCTGTTCCATGGCTTCCGCGGCTCTGGCTCCGAGAGGCTGGGGTCAGATCATCCCGGAAGGGTGAGCGGAGGGCCGGGAGGCCTGGCGGCTGCTGGAAGGGCTGCCTCCGGGCAAGGGTAGGTGTCTGCACAGGCGCACTGGGCCCTGTGGGGCCCCACTTCCTGCTCTTCACGGCCACACCAGGTGAGGGACGGCGCTGGCACGTGGCTGCTTCCCGGCTCAGCCATCCTGGGCCACCCACCGTAGTCCAGGAGTGGGCGGAGACCAAGACAGGAAAAGATGGGTTCCGCCACCCCCGGATGAGAAGGGTCCCTGGAGCAGTTTGTCCTTTCCTGGGGAGGGCGGTGGGCATTCAGACCCTGGACGTGTCCCGTGGGGTCTTCCAGCTGCAGCGGGAGTTCTTTGCTCTCCAGCTCTCCTCCCCTCTGCCGCATCCTCCTTGTACCCAGGAGCTGAAGGTGGGCCCTGGGCTGGCACTAGCGGGCAGAGAACTCAAGAGCGATTGGAGGTGCTTGGAGGACAGCAGGGGCCTCCCGAGGGCGGGTTGGGACTCCCAAGACTGTCAGTTCTGGGGCCCTGGGCTGTGGCCCTTAATGAACTAGACAGATCCGAGCGGCCCCCCTTCCAGAGAGCATTTCCTTCTTGTCTGGGGTTTGCGGCACCTCCGGGCATGTGGCTCAGGGTAGGAAGGAGCCACGATTTCACACAAACACACAAGGCACACCCGCTGTGCACACACGGCTGGCAGCCTGCCTGTGGGCACCGGTTCCTCTCTCTCACATTCTTTGGAAATTGAGGATGAAATTGACCCTGAGGCCTTATGTCCAGGCTGCAGCTCCTTCTGGAGGGCGTCGCTCAGGGGCTGCAGGGGCTTGGTGCAGGGCGGGTGAGATGATGTGTCTGTGTCAGGACCTGGCGCCCTGCCCTGGTGACAGAGATGTGTGGGGAAGGACGAGGGGGGAAGGGCACGTACAGAAGCACGTAGACTCGTTCACTCCTGCCAGCAGCTTGAAGGCTCGCCTGAAGCAGGGGCCTCTCAAACCAGCCCCCGGTGTCAAGCGTCCTTTCTGCGCTTGAGTTCTCCAGGGAAGGAGAGTCACGACGTCGCCTGTCCTCCGTCCTCAGCGTTGGAGCTGGTAGAGGAGCAGGGCCCCCGGCCTCGCAGCCCCTTCCTGTGTGTCCCTGGCCAGGCCCGCGGCCCCTCCAGCCTCCCACTCACTCGTTCATCCCCCCACGAGCAGGCGCTCTGCTGGAACAGAGCCCACCGGTCCCTGCCCTCGGGGCCCTTACAGTCTGAGCAGGCAGGACAGTAGACACAAGATGGTCACGCAGTTACGATTGTGATAATTGGTATGAAATAGACAGTGCCCAGTGTCCCAAGGGTTTATGCTGGGGCGCCCAGAAGTTGGCAGTGGTGGGGCCCAGCCTGACTCATGGACTGTGGAGGGGCCTTCTCCTGAGCGGGAGGTCCCTCCGGGACTGCCGGTGCGTGGGTGCGCCCGTGCAACACTGCACCTGTGGGCGGGGCCGTGGGAGGAGCTCTGCGTTGGGGGCGGGGCCATGGGAGGAGCTCTGAGTTGGGGGCAGGGCCTGGGTTGTAGAGGGACTTGCAGTGTGGTCTCTGCCTTCAGCTTGTCAGGTGGCCTCCAGCTGGTCACTTCCCCTCTCTGTAGCTGTCCCTTCCTCTGTAAGGTGAGGAGATTGGCTAGAAACTCAGAGCCCCAGGCAAGCATTCAAGGTTTTCAAAGGCCAAAGTATAGTTCTTCGCCTGGAGGCTGGGACAGGAACTCCGGAGCAGGGCTGAGAAGGCTCCCTGGCCCCCCATCCAGGGAGCAGGGGGATGGAGAACAGCTCGAGAGCCAGGGGTGTGTCCGATGGTGAGCGGGCGTGCAGGTGTGTCCCCAGTGTGGCCGGGGTCAGGGGTGGAGACGGGACAGGAGAAGTGGGCGGCACTGCCCCGAGGGGGGGCCTAGAGCAGCGGTTGAGAACTGAAGCACGCGGGGCTTAGGGTAGATATTAGGCTGCACTTTTCTGCTTGTGGCCCTGAGACATCTGGCAGGTGATCAAAGGGGCGAAGAGAGGGTGTCGGATAGATGTTCGAGAAAAGCAGAGAGAGCGCTTTTCAGAGAGAGTGTTTGTGCAGAGGTGCGGGCGGTGCACGGCCTCCCAAGGTCCCCCCCTCAGACACGTCCCTGGATCTCTCCTTCTGGCCTTGCCACCGATGTCAGCAACCTCTGGATGTCTGTGAGAGGGAGGTGTTAGGTCCTCTTGGCAATGAGATTTTGAGCGTGAAGTGTCCCCAGGTCATGTCTCTTGATGACAGACGTGGCTAACTGTGCCGTTGTCACACTCAGTGACGTCGAGCCCAACTACACCTTTGCTCTCTTGTCCTGCTCTAATAGCAATATGGCTTCTGAGAAGTGTATTAGTCGCTGGTGATGTGATTGCTGGGCGGGGGCTGGGCTTGGGGTTTAAGGGAGGCCGGGGTGCTTCACGTTTCAGACCCAGAAACAAGGGCGGGAGATAGGCTTCTCCAGGGCTTCTCCTCAGGGGACCCTGGGCCAGTGCTGTCCCTGGAAACGGGAGGATCAGATGCCCTCTCGAGGGGCCTTTGTGTCCTTGGACGTTTTTGTGGTCGTTACCCGTGGCCACAGGTTCTCCGTGTGTATGTGGGTCGGGGGGGGGGTCCGTGCCCCACTTCCAACGAGGGAGACTCTCCACTTCTTTAAACATGATTCACGATGTCAGAAAGGCAATAGGATTCACCTGAAGTGTGAAGTATTTCAAGTGGATGCAAGAGGAGTTTCTGAACAGTCCATGTTGTTAGACATTGTGACAGAAGACCGAGCAGGTGGTGAGGCCTCCCTCCCAGAGGAGAGTCTGGGCCAGGGTAGGTTGAGGAGAGGGTAGCCTGGCCACCACCACGGCCTCCCTCCTGGGGTCTGTGTGGGGACAGCGATGTGCCGGTGTCACCGTGTTCAGTAGGTGCCTCTCAGTGTGTGGGGGGGACAATAACGCTGGGCGAGAGGGGCTTAGCCGGGTGAAAGCCCCCTTCATCCGTGCCCTGACGCTATCTCCAGGGTAAGGGGTGGTGTGTGTGTGTGCATGTGTGTGTGTGTCTGTGTGTGTCTGTGTGTGGACTCAGCATCAGGAGACGTCAGTTGTGAGAGTCAAACCTGCAGGGGAACTCGCAGGTGCTCCCAGCACCTGTTCCGTCCATTTAAATCCAGGAGGCTGTGCACGTCCTGCTGAAGCGGCTCTTTTGTGTGTGGTCCATTCACACGTGCGGAATGTTTGCCCTGCAACAGGCCACCATCACTCAACCTCAGTAGTGAAGGGACGGTAGAGGACCAGGTCCCTGAGGAATACGGCTTCTCGGTTTTTCAGCAGGGACTCCAGGCCGGGGCTCAGGATAGACGCAGCCCCTGCTTTTCAACACAACCCTGAGGTTGTTCCAAACATGCCCAGTGCATCTCAGGGTTTATGCTAGAAACACATAAACCTAATCTGAAGTTACTTTGCCACCAACAGAGGACGGATGGACAGGGCACTAATGTTTTGACACTCCGCCCACTAGACTCCAAGGACCACCCCCCCCCCCCGAAGGGTCACAGTCACGGTTCTGGACTTCGGGCATGTGACCTTGAAAGATCCTGACACCTGACCTGCAGCTGCTTGGCAGGACCCTTCAGAATCCCCCCACACCCTTGAAAGGCTCTCCTGTTGCATATTCTCCACATTTCTCTTGTGAATTCCTTCTTAGAAAGTTTCCCCTTGGGAACCCTGGGACTCACCAGATCAGTCCTGTTTTCTCACTTTTAACGTCTCTGAACAACCGTGTATCTCAGCATCTCCGCTCAGGTGCGCACGCCCAGTTCAGGTGATGAGCAGAGGTGGGTGCTGGAGTGCTGCGCTTCCCCGTTCCCATGCTCCGGGACATCGGCCTGTTTATCCCCCCTCCTTGCAGAAGGATGGACCCGCCCCCCACGCCCGCAATGCCAAGGCCCCCGCGGGGCTGACAGCGAGCGGGGCGGCGGCGGTTCAGCACCATGGACAGAGCCCCGCGCGCGCGCCTCAGTTGATGGAGGGTCCCGGCTGCCTCCTAACCTTTGGCAGAGTCAGAGGCGGGGGTGAGGGGACAACCAGTGTGGTGGATATTGTTCCCTCTCTTTGAGACCGTGGCCGAGCCGCCTTTTCCCCCTGGGTCCCACTTTTTCCGATAAGATGGGGGCACGGGCTCCAAGCACCTCTGCCGTGAGCCCGTGTCTGGGACGCCTTTAGCAGGAGGCCTTCAGGAGCAGTTTGACACGCGTGGCCGGGTTGGGACGGTTAGCTTGTGGGCATTAGGGACACACGACGCATGACCTCAGGCCCTGGAATCCGGCGGCGGCCTCCCAGTGTCAGTGACTTTGTCCCTCTGGCCCTTATCCTGACGCCTCACTGCCCACTCCTCTCATGCGGACACCAACCTGGGCTGGTGGGAGGGGCAGGCTTTTGCCGGGACCCAGCAGGAAGCGAGGCTGCGGTGGCCCTCCCTGGAGCGGGGGCTGCACCGGGATTCGAGGCTGGTGGGTCAGAGCGGGCGTGAGAGCGGAGGTGGGGGCCGCATGCAGTCGGGGGGGCCGTGGCCGGGTAGGAGGGGGCGGGACCAGCTGCCGGGGCAGGTGGGCAGGGGCTGGCGGCTCTCCAGAGCTCTGAGGGCCCTGTAGCTGGGCAGCGCTGCTTTCCGGCCTCGCGATTCACCTGAGCAGGCTCATTCCTCTGCTTCCAGCGCTCAGGACGCCCTGCAGGTGGAGGAGGTCTCTTCCACCTCTGTTCCTTCCCTTTCTCTCCTTCCCCACCCACAGCGCCACCCGGACCACCACATACCTTCCAAAACGGATAATCCACGCCCTCCTGTGTCCCTGTCTAGTGCACGTGGCCAGGGCAGAAGGTGTAACTGTCATCCGTTGAGTCATGAGAGGCAGGCAGCCCAGGTGCCACCCTCCTCATGGGGTCACTAGGACCCTCCAGGACTCACCTGACAAAAGGGAAAATCCACGCAATAGTCAGGTTACCTGCTGTCCCCTCTTTGGTGCCTCCCCCTGCACACTCCGCTCAGAGATGCCAGTGCCTGCTTGGTGTCCCTGCCACCCAGGCCTCCCCTCCCCTGCCCACCCCCCAGGCTGTATTTGGGGCAGTGCTTCTTCGTGCCATTCATAACACCAGGTGGTCCGCTGCCCTCCTCACCCGTGGGCAGAACCGGATCTGGGAGTAGGGCAAGGCAGGGACAAGTGCGGCAGATCCTGGCAGAGGAGACCGCTGGGTACACGTGTGGGTACAGTGTTCTTGTGGGCAGGACACCTGGGGCCCGAACCTCTGGCACCAGGAGTGCTCATTGCCAAGGTCCAGTCTGGAAAACCACTGCCAAACAGGGAGGTGTCTGTGGTCCAGGGCCGGCCTGGGGGAGCCAGCGGGGCGCCTCGGCCTCACTGCTGCAAGCTCCAGGCTCCGGTCCGAAGGAGAACTGATTCTCCGTCTCATCTCCTGCTGGGCCAGTGAACAACAGCTGATCCACAAAGACTGACCGTGACCCACTCTTAGGAAGGCGGTCAGCAAGGACTTGGGCTGGGCTGGGTGTAAACTAGTGTCGTGTTGGGCGCCTGGCCCTTGGAAGATGCCGAGTAAGTGTTTACTGGGCGAATGCTGGTGGGAGGGCCTTGTCCGCGGGTGGGTTCAGCGGTCGTGCTGTTGGAGTGCCCCGCAGCACTGCTGCCGGCTTGGTCCTGAGGGCCTTTCTTTTTTCACTTTTACTTTATTTATTTATTTTTTAAAGATCTTTTTTTTTGACGTGGACCATTTTTAAAGTCTTTATTGAGTCTGTTACAATATCGCTTCTGTTTTATGTTTCGGTTTTTGGCCGCGAGGCACGTGGGATCTCAGCACCCCCCACCCCCACCGACCAGGGATGGAACCCACACCCCCTGCATTGGAAGGCGAAGTCCCAACCACTGGACCAGCAGGGAAGTCCCTCCTCTTTGACTTTCGGAGTCCAGGATCCTGTGACCTCTCCTTGCGGAAAGGGGACCTTCAGGATAGGGCTGGGGCTGGGCTGGCAGTGGGCGTCTTTCTGGGGACGCGGAGCCTGGAACCTTTTGCGCAGGCACCTCTGCCGCCAGACATGCCCGTCGACCTTGACAGAGAGCAGGTCTCTCTGTCTCTTGGTTCTTGGAAATCCTTGCTGTGAGGCTCCTGTGTGCCAGCCTTAGCTTGGCCTGTGACTTGCTGGCCATGTGTTCAGCGGGGTGATAGCCATCTGACGATCGTGTACACGTTCCAGAGGTGGGCGCTCGTGAGACCCCGGGGGGGCGGGGCGGGGGGGGCGGGATGGGAGAGGTGATCGACTGCCTTCGGGGGAGTGGAGGTAGGGTGGCGGTGGGACCCGCTCCAGTGGCTCCCGGGCTGCATGCCTGGCTCTGGCCCTGACGTGGATGAATAATTGATGGTGGCTGATGGATCGCTGCTCCTGGATGGAAGGCTCAGCGGGGCTGGAGCAGGCTGGGGTAATCGGATGTCACCCGCTGCCCTCCTGGGAGGTGTGGGACTCCTGGCTTTCCCTGACTCTCAGAGCCCTGGGGTGGGGGGTTCTTCCCTGGGGGGAACGGGGTTTTGTGCAAGGGGGCCGGCGGGGCAGCCTTCTCAGGGTGAACTTTGCGGGGGAGGGGCAGGGCCCAGAGTCCTTAATTCTGGGGACAGGACTTGCTTGCTTTGTGGGGTGTCTCTGCTGCCCAGTGTTTGGAATGTCAGTGAACTGGCGGGCAGCGGGGCAGGGGGCAGTCAGCCCCCGGGGTGTCTGTGAGGCAGTGGGATACTGAGGGTGGACAGCTGCCCCTGGGGACTTAAAGCAGTCCTGGAGAATGGCCTTCTCGTGCAGATGAGGAAGGACACTCAGAGGAGTTAAGTGATTTGCCTAAGGTCGTATGGCTGGTGGGTAGTAAAGGATGTCCTTGGGATCCCGGGATAGAATTACAGCCACAGCAGCTGAGAAGGCTGGCTGGTCCCTGTGGGGGATGGGAGGATGGGAATGTCTCTGTGTGTGTGTGTGTGTGTGTGTGTCAGGCAGAGTCTGCTGTGCTCCGGGTGTGTGCTTAGGGGTCTGCACCAGCCTCCTCCCTCCGTCCCCACCGCCCCGCCGCTCCTGATCAGCTCTGCAGGGTGCAGAGTACAGCAGAGCCCGTGTTTAGGGAGGAGCCTGGGCCAGGATTTGCTCGGGGCCTGGCTTCGTGGTGGGGGTGGAGGGAGAGCCTTCCCCTGCACAGCCTCCAAGGCCCCCGGCTCTGTCGGTGTGGGGTCGGCCCCCTTGGAGCTGCTCCCATGAGCGTTTAACCTCCACGGAGTTGCAGGCCACGACCAGGGCCCGCACGCCCTGACCCCCCGTTTGATCTTCCGTCTGCCGCACTGTCCCGGCTCTCCCATCACTGCTGGAGGTGGGGGAGGGCTGCCTGCGGACACTGCTTCAGCTCGGCCCACACTCGCCAGTTCTGAAAGACCCCGAGAGATGGGCCGGTTCCCCTGACCATCTGCTTCCACGTCCTGCAGGCTCCTTCCGTGGTCGAGAAGTCTTTCCCGGGCTCCAGCCCGCGCCCCCTGTTGCAGCCGCCTGGGTCTGCACGTCCCCCCCCAACACCTCGCAAGGTCTCCTGTAACGTGGCGGGCAGGGGAGACCGTGAGCGACGCTTGCTCAGCAGAGAGGAGCACGCGATCCCTCGGTCGCTCTCTCATGGCCAGCCTGGCGCGCGTCTGCCCTTGCTACCTGGGCGCCGTCCAGGAGGCCCGTGGAAGGTCTCCCAGGACTGGGCTCTGCTTGCGCCTGTGTCCTGGGTCAGGGTGGGCAGAGTGTATTAGTGATAGGGTCCTCCTCGCTGGTGCCAGGGGTGGAGGAGGCGGGTGCAGGCAGTGCATCAGCCCACTTTACAGATGGGGCTACCGAGACTCACAGCAGCGTGGCCGGAGTTCACGTTGCAGGTGGGGGGGTGGACGCACGTTGGTGTTCTGCCCTGAAGTCCAGCCCCGGGTCTGAGGGGTGACGGGGACCAGAGGCCGTGGCCACGAGCTCTTGCCCACGGTGGCGTCTCTGTTGTTCCAGCCTCTGCCGCGGCAGGAGGGGCGCTGGCTGACCGGCTGCCGTCTGGGGCGCTGTCCCCGCTCCGTGAATGTGCCTCCAGGTTGTGATGGCTGAAGAGACGGCTGTTCTCCTTATTTCAGCTTCAGTTCAGTGTTTGGTGCAAAGGACTTGGCAAATAGGAAGGCACGGGGGTGGGAAGAAAGCGTAGCTTTGATGTCTCAGGTTCCCAAAGGGAAGAATTAATGACATGGAAGAGGATCTATTCTTTAAAAACAAGCCCGCGAGGCTGATTCTCAGAGGTCAGCCCTTCCTGTCTGAGCAGGCGGGCAGGGGTGTCACCACCCTCAGGCTCTCTCTCCAGTGTCCGGTGGGGGGCCCCCTCACAGCCCCCCTTCTCTGCCCACCAGTCACTCAGCCCCCAGTCCAGCTGAAGGCCCGCAACCTGCCCAGCAGGGCTGCACTCTGAGCTCCTCTCTGCTCCAGGCAGGAGGGGAGAGATGGAGGGCGTGACGGGGCAGCATGTCACACCTGGCACGTGCAGGACTGCGGGGGGCCGGGGACCTTCTCAAGGACACGCAGCCGGCGGGCGGGGTCCTTGCCAGCCTCGCCCATTCGTGTGGCCGACGTTTTAGTGGGGACTCGGCAGGGGGCAGGCGCTGTGTGTGTGGAGGTGCTCAGACACGGTCCCTGCCCCGCACCAGGTCAGGATGGTGTGTTGAGATGAACTCCTACGGCAAAGTGGTGAAAGGAGGGGGCTGTCAGTTCTGCCCAAGGAAGTCAGGAAGGCGTCCTGAAGGAGAGCCGGCACCTTCTGGACAGATGGAGGGGGTCATGGAACAAAGACTGCAGGGGCTGGGGTGGGGCGCAGCTGGGCTGTGTGCAGGGCCGGGGAGTGGCCGGGGGGGCGTGCGGGCGGAGAGCCGGGGCCGGCGGTCAGGGGTGGTGGGCCTCCGCCTGCCCCGCCTGGCAGAGTGTCGGGAATGGGTTTCAGGGTAACTTGTCTTCGGCCTCGTGGGGGACCTGGGAGTGGGGAGCCCCTGCCCCAGACCTTGGCCCCTCTTTCTTTGGCCGTTGGAGACCCAGGTGGCAGGGACTCCACCCTCGAGAAGGAGAGAAGTTCTCTGTTTTCCCTGAGACCCTGTCCGAGGTTAGGATGGGAGGCGGGGTGACAAGGAGAAGCCAGGCTGAGGCAGGAGGGCGACAGGCAAGGACCCAGGGAGCACGTGCTAACGGGGACTACGGCCATGTCCCCCGGGCTGGTCCTTTCTCCGGCCCCAGGGGCACCCAGCACTCGCCTCGGACCCCGTGAGACTGTTCCCCGATACCTCATTCCCTCTCCTGACTTGCAGGGAACACGCTTTCTGCCGCGAGCCTGTTTCCCTAGGTGATGGAGCTGGGAAATGTGCATCCGTTTTTCCCCTGAGCTGTGACAGGCGATAGGAAATTTGCCCTGGAATGTGCTTCAGTGTGGACTGAAATAAAACACCCGGTGCATTTTGCAACAGAGCATTAAAAAGGAGAAACGCAGGCACCTCACCCAGACACCAGCTTCCAGGGGTACGTTTCCCCGGACTTTCCTCTCTCCCTCACGTGGCATCCCTGCCTGCAGGTGAGGTGGGGCAGTGGGGTGAAGTACGTGGGGGAGACTGAGGGTGTTTAAGAAAGGCTGATTCCAGAGGGCCCTCGGGGGCAGAGACACCAGGGGACCTGGGCCTCGAATTTCCAGAATGATGGTGGCATTGGGAGTATGGAAGGAAGCACGGGGTGCTGAATGCCTGGACCTGGATAGGTGGACGCTGGTGACTCCCCGCGTCGCTGGCGGATTAATCACTAGTGGACTTCCTGTTGGCGTGAGCAGCGGTGGTGAGGATGGGGGCCTGGGGTGGAGGGGGTCACTAGTGAGATCAGTCTCTGTCAACACGTACCCCCAGCCCCACCTCTTGTGACCTCTAGACACACTTTGCCCAGAGAGTGAGTGATGCCACCAGGTGAGTGGAAAGGGCTCTATTCTCGTTTATTTCACTCTCTAGAAGGTAAAAGTGCTGTTTGTCCCACAGTTACTTCCTGGGCAGGCGGCTTGCTGGGAGAGGGTGGAATTCCAGGAGCCCCATGGCACCAAGGGCTCTATCTCCCCCCAGTCCAGGCTGGGCTCCTGGGCACCTCCCCCCTAGCCTCCAGCCCACTGCTGTGTTAACGTGGCAGGTCACCCTGCCCCCCGAACCAAGTGCTTTTTCCTGGTGGGTGTCAGGGCTGGAGGGAGCGGTCCTGCTACGATGCTGGGAGCTGGAGAGGGAGCTGGAGGCTCTGCCACACGTGTGAAGCAACGTGTGACGCTCAGGAGGGGCCGTACGTCCAGGGCCGGGGAACGCTGGAGAGAAGGTGACCCGGACAAGCTTCTGCACGTGCTCTCCTTTGAGAGACGTTTGACTGACGTACAACATCAGTCCAGGAGAGTGCACAGACTGTCAGCCCCGTTGGGTCACCAATGGAACACGCCTGCGTCACCTGCAGCCAGACCAGGGGAGAGAGCATCCCGGGCGCCCCAAGGTGGGCAGGGATTCCGGGCATCTCCCCAGCCTCACTCTGGGACCATCGACTAGTTCTGCCTGGTTTTGATCTGGAATAACGCAGCCCCCAACGCCCTCACCTGTGACGGTCTTCTTTCACGCAGAGCTTCGCCTGCGACATTCACGGTCTCGCTGCCCGTCATTTGGTTTATTTCTTCGTGCGGCAGAGTCGTGTTTCGTCGTGACCACGCACCTCCACTCACCCGTCTGTCTACTGTTGACGACCTTTAGGTAGTTTCCAGTCTGGTGCTGTCATTAACCTGCTTTCTGTGTTTTTTAAAATATTTATTTATTTATTATTTATTTATTTTTGGCTGCGTTGGGTCTTCGTTGCTGTGCACGGGCTTTCTCTAGTTGCGGTGTGCGGGCTTCTCATCGCGGTGGCTTCTCTTGTTGTGGAGCATGGGCTCTAGGTGCCCGGGCTTCACTAGTTGTGGCGCATGGGCTCAGTCGTTGTGGTGCACGGGCTTAGTTGCTCCGCGGCACGTGGGATCTTCCTGGACCAGGGCTCGAACCCGTGCCCCCTGCATTGGCAGGCGGATTCTTAACCACTGCGCCACCAGGGAAGTCCCTCAGTATCTCGTAACAACCTAAAACCTGAATTCAGAAGGGAAAACTCAACAACACTGCCGAATGATAGCCCAGTTTCACAGGGTAGCTTCCTTGACTTTATAACGAGCAGTATTTTCATTCATCATTATTATGGTGACTCATTTTCTCATCTAATAGATGATGGCTCTCTCATTTCCTTCATAAACGTTGATGAATTTGTTTCAGTATCATCATCAGTACTTACTCTTGTAAAAGTCTGTTCGGCAATTGTAAAGGAAGCATATTCTGCTGGAACACGTGGTCCTCCACCCTCGGGGACCCCCCACCCCCGAGGCCCTCCTTTCCGCGCGCTGCCGCTCCCCTTACGCGCAGGCCCTAAGCAGAGGCCCCGCCCAGGCCCTGCCGGCCAAGGCCTTTTCTGGCTGCGTGGGTCCTGAGCCTGGACCCCGCCCCACGCTCAAACCGCTTGCTGTGCTTTCGATAAACGCCTTCCTCTTGCTGCGACTGGGCTGCGCGCATGTCTTCCGGGCCGTGTGCGTGTCTTCCGGGCTGTGCGCGTGTCTTCAGGCTGTGCGCGTGTCTTCCGGGCCGTGTGCGTGTCTTCGGGCTGTGCGCGTGTCTTCCGGGCCGTGTGCGTGCCTTCCGGGCTGTGCGCGCGCCGTGTCTCACCGGCGTTTATGCATTTTCCCGGATACTCTTGCCAGTTTCTCCTCCTGTCCCACATTCTTGCCAACGCTTGGTGTTTTCTGTCTTTTCGTTTCAGCCGTTCGGGTGGGTGGGTGTGGTCTCTCCTTTGACTTCCTGGTGACTGAACAGTGGAGCCCCTTTCCACGCACTCGCTGGCCTTCCTTGCAGTGCTTCTTTAACTCTTCTCCTCGTTTCGCTGCTGGATCACCTGTCGTTTCCTTACTGATTCGTGGGTGGCGTCCCTCCGTCTCCTGAAGGCCGGGGCTGTGATCCTTCACGTGTGCTTTTCTTCCTGAGGCGGAAGGGCTGGGAAGTCAGGAGGCCAGGATCTGCCTGGTGACTTGAGTATTCCCTGGTTCCTGCCTGTCCCGTGTGTGGGCTGGTCCCTGCTCCCGGCCTCCCCCACCCCTTGCCCCCTTGAACCCTGGGGGTCCGCTGCGGCCACCCAGGCCCACCCTCCGCAGGCTTTCCCACTTCTGGGCCTAGTGAGCCGTTTTGGGTTTTCACGTCCCCACCCCGCCTTCAAGGCTCACACGAAAGCCCGCTTCTCCTTGAAGCCTTTTCTTTTTTTTTTTTTTTTTTTTTTTGCGGTACACGGGCCTCTCACTGTTGTGGCCTCTCCCGTTGCGGAGCACAGGCTCCGGACGCGCAGGCTCAGCGGCCATGGCTCATGGGCCCAGCCGCTCCGCGGCATGTGGGATCTTCCCGGACCGGGGCACGAACCCGTGTCCCCTGCATCGTCAGGCGGACTCTCAACCACTGCGCCACCAGGGAAGCCCTTGAAGCCTTTTCTGACGCTGACACAGCTCCCTCGGCCCTTCCTCTTTGCGTCCTTTAGCAGTTAACCCTCTTCTGCCGTGACCCCTGTGACTGTGTCTCGCACTGTTTGACCTTCTGTACTTGCGCCCAGTCTCCCGAGCTGGTGGTACCTCTCTGGGCACCTGTTTCGGCCGGGAAAGGTGGGTCACAGCTGCTGCTCCCCCTGCCCTCCCTGTGTGTGCCCCCAGGTAGCCAGCACGCTCTGCTGGGCACCTACTGTGCACCAGCTCTGTGCGAGGGGCCGGGCTGATGCAGCGGAAAGTGGTTCCTTCCCTGCACGGGGTCCATCTCAGCGGGGAGATGGGATGGGGGCCCAGAGAGCCAGGGGGTGGTGTCGGAGCCTGAGGGTCCCCTCGGCTGCAGCCCCTGCCGCGTCAGGGATGCTGTACCCAGAAGGCCCGTGGTTGGCTGGTCGATGGGCCACTGATGAGGGCACCATCTGAGATGTGACCCTTCAGCCAGGCTCACAGCTGCCCTCCAGAAAGCTCGGCACCAAGGACCCCACTTCCCACTCCACGGCAGGCAGTGCTGGGAGATGGGGCGTAGCTCAGCCCTCACGTTGCCCACCGCTGGACGGAAGCAGTCCTCCAAGCAGCTGCCTGAGGCCTGCCATCCATACCCGACGTCGGGGCGGCATCCCTGCCTCCGCTCTGGTGAGGGCCCATCCTGCTCTGGGGACCCTGCCCCGGCTTCGTCCTTGTGGCCAAGGTCCTGCGGTCTGGTCTGAAGCCCTGGAGGCTGATGGGCTCTCGGTGGGGCCTGCACTCGACGTCCTGAGTGGACCGTGCTCTGGGGTCCCCCTGTGGAGGGTGGGCATGTCTCTGGCTCCCGTCCCAGGGCCCTTCCTCTAACTCCCCGGGGCCGCGGGGCCTGAGGGAGGGTCCATGGCCTTGGAGTCAGGCCAGTGGGCGGGTGGCCTTGGGGAGGCTCGGAGGGCTGGGGGCAGCAAGGGAAGTTGGGCCCCAATGCTCGGCCGTGGTCGGGGGCACGTGTGTGCATGTGTGGCCAGGGACGTGTGTGTGGGATGCGGTCCCCAGGCACCAGCTGGACGGCATGGCCGTGGCCCTGGCCTTGCGGCACAGGAGCGCTGTGAAATGCCACCTTTGAGAGGGCTCTCCTCTCGCCCCTCAGAGCGCCCTGCAGTCTGGGGCCCCCAGCAGGCGCACAGCCCTGGATGCCGCCCCTCCGTCCACCTGGGCCTGTGGCTTGTCCGTCCTCAGGATCACTCGGTGGACGGCACCAGGCGTGTCTGACGTGGGCAGGGCTGAGACGGGGGTGTGGGATTTGGGTACGCCCCCGCGGGAGGCACCTCTCGGTTCCAGCAGTGACAGCTCGTCCCCACTGGCTCCGCGGGTTCATTGACCCCAGAGGCACGTCCCCAGCGCCGAGTGTCCAAGGGGCGGAGCCATGTGTTCTGATCTCGTGTTTCAGCAACAGTCACACGACGGCCCATATTAATCAGAATCCTCTGGATTTTCAGGTTTGATTTTAGGAAGCTCTGTATTTAGCCAAAATGTATGGAGCCCCATATGTTCATGCTGGATTCTGAGACACGGGAGAACGGGCCACCGCCCTGCTCTCAGGAGCCCGTATCCTGGGCAACAGCGTGAGTCGAGGTTCAGGTCGTGCTGAGGACACTCTGACTGGAGCTGACCTTGAAGGAGGAGTAGGGGTCACCTGAGGAATCGGGGCATGCTGGGCAGAGGGAGCCCCGCAGGAGAAAGCAGGGAGGCGTGAGCTGCACGCCTTGCAGGAGGCGATGTGAGGGCTGGGAGTTGGGTTTTACCCATCGAGGATGATGACGGGTGAGGTGGGACCAGGTGTGCATGTTACAAAGTCTCTCTGGCAGAGATGTGCTTCCTGGTTAAAGGCGAGCGGCAGGGAGACGGGGGTAATGGGATCCAGGTGAGAAATGGGGAGGGCCTGGGCCTCTGGGGGTGTGCCTGCACTGGGGACTGATTAGGAGAATAATGCCCCAGCCCTGGTAGCAGGAGACGGGAGGAGAAGGCCGGAGATGATCGAGCCCCAAACCAGGCGATGCCAAGAGCTGAGCCAGAAATGGAGGGGAAAGTGGACGCGACTTGAGGGGTGGGGAAGAGCTTGGCTCTGGCCATCGGACGCAGGAGGGGACGCGGGAGGGGGCTGCGAAGGGGGCGGGGGAGGGGACGCGGGGTCTTCACTGTTGGGGCATCTCGGGGGGGGCAGGGAGGGAAACAGAAGGGGTGGCGGTGTCAGCCCCAGGAGGACAGGCCGAGGGGGACAGGGTGCAGGAGGGCAGGAGACGGGTGCTGCCCCACAGCAAGGACGGGGTAACGGGGCAGCTGCGGTCAGATGAGAACTAGCACTTCGGAGGCCGCCAGGCCGCCGGCGCCAGGGGTTGGGTTAGCGTGCAGGTGGGCGGTGCGTGCGTGGGCGCGCGTGTGAACTCATGGATGGGATGCGCTTGAGCGCCTGTGCACGGAGGAGGTGGGGCCGGGACAGGCAGGAGGGCCTGGGGAGAGCGGGGAGCCGGCGGAGAGGACGCCGGAGATGGCGATGCCGTGACGAGGCGGGTTGGGGAGCCTCAGAACGGAAGGGAAGAGGGGAGAAGGGGTGCAGACACGTCGGGAGGAGCAGTCTCTGCCTCCCAGTCACGGACCCTAAATCCGGATTCATGCGGTCATAGAATCAGTCTTCACCGGCTGCCATATTAAAAGAAACTTAGAAAATTAAAATTGGGAAATATAACAAACATCCATTTTCACAGAATTAATGTTTCGTCAGTTTTTTTCCCTATTTTAAAAACAACACAAATAACATACCCACGCTCTCTTCCTTCACAAGAATGTGCGGATGGACGGAAAGCATCCTGGGTAAGGCACAGTCCCCGCTGGAGCGCCCCCTACGGGCCTGTCCCTGTGACCGCCCACGGAGTGTGGCCTTGGTATCAGTTACAGCAGAGGGCCTGCTAGTACTGGGGAGATGCCAGGTAACAAACCTCCCTGATTCCGTGGCTCCGGCGACAGCAGTGACTGCCTTGCTGAGACTCTGACACGTGAGCAGGGACGGGACGGCCCAGAGGGTCCACTTCGCACGGCTTCATCACGTGTGGCGAGCTGGCGCTGCCGTCCGCTGCTGGTGGGTGACCTCTGTCCGTCTCCGGGCGGTGGTGGCTGGCTTCCGAGGGCAGGTGTCCCGGGAGACCAAGGTGGAAACGCACTTCGTTATCTAACCGTCGCCGTGTAGCGTCACTTCCGCGTGATCTGTCGGTCACGAATCCACCCGGTTTCGAGGGGAGGACAGTGGCCTCTCTCAGTGTCGAAGTCACGTTGAAAGAGGAGGTTGGTGGGAGACGGGCTGCCGGCTGTGTGTCCACAGCCTTTACCCAAATAGCATTTTGTAGTCCGTGTTCTTCTTCCACTTGCTTCTCCCGCTTAGCGTCTCGTCATGGGGTTCAGAACTGAGCTGACTCCTTTATGCTGTCAAGTCTGGTTCAGGTCCAGGCAGCCAGGAAGAGCAATTAGCAGCAATTCCATGAATTTGGCTTCAGCTTAGCCGTTTATTATTTTTTTTTTTTTTTTTTTTTTTTTTTTTTTTTTTTTTTTTTTTTTTTGCTGTACGCGGGCCTCTCACTGCTGTGGCCTCTCCCGTTGCGGAGCACAGGCTCCGGACACACAGGCCCCGCGGCCATGGCTCGCGGGCCCAGCCGCTCCGCGGCATGTGGGATCCTCCGGGATCGGGGCACGAACCCGCGTCCCCTGCATCGGCAGGCGGACTCTCAACCACTGCGCCACCAGGGAGGCCCTTAGCCGTTTATTATTAAGGCCAAATGCGAGCCTAGTGAAAAGCTTCTGTTTTGGGTTTTTTTTTAACAGTTTTTAAATTTTTATTTATTATTTTTATTTATTTATTTTTGGCTGCATTGGGTCTTCATTGCTGCTCATGGGCTTTCTCTGGTTGCGGCGAGCGGGGGCTACTCTT
The DNA here is from genome assembly GCF_025265405.1 of Mesoplodon densirostris. Lineage (NCBI taxonomy): Eukaryota > Metazoa > Chordata > Mammalia > Artiodactyla > Ziphiidae > Mesoplodon > Mesoplodon densirostris. Next base: position 192,892,873 of record NC_082662.1, on the reverse strand, counting down.
CATTGCGGTGTGCGGGCTTCTCATTGCTGTGGACTCTCTAGTTGCAGAGCACGGGCTCTAGGCGCGCGGGCTTCAGGAGTTGTGGCTCGCGGGCTCTAGAGCGCAGGCTCAGTAGCTGTGGTGCACAGGCTTAGTTGCTCTGCGGCATGTGGGATCTTCCCGGACCAGGGCTCGAACCCGTGTCCCCTACATTGGTAGGCGGACTCTCAACCACTGCGCCACCAGGGAAACCCAAAGCTTCTGTTTTGATGAGAGATTTATATCCAAAAAGCTGAGCCTGGTTGTCTGGTATGAAACGCAAGATTCATGCCACTTGTTTAAAGCATTAGTCTCAGCAAGAAAAGGCCAAGAGAAATGTAATCAGTCAATATGAGTTGAGAGAGGGTCTGTGTGCCAGGACTTGGAAGGTGGACAAGAAATATAAGGCAGGTTCTTGCCCTGGAAAAACCAATAACCATCGGGAGAGACGCACCAACACTATGGGGGTGGCGAGAGCTTGTCAGCTGAGTGGCGCTCAGAACAGGTGGGCCAGGTGGGCTTCGGGAGGGATGTTCTGGGCCCCCCGGGCCGCAGGGTTCTCATCCGGCCTCCCCCCAGTCCCCAACACCTCGAAGTGCGTATCGGGTGCAGGGGGTGGGACTTGAATGGACTCTGAATGTGGGGGGGAGGGGCCCAGGCTGGGTCACGGCTGGAGCAGGGCGGGTCGCCTGTCTGGCTGGAGGGGTGGGAGGGGCAGAGACCCCTGAGGGACCGGTCCTTGGGGTGAGTCGTGCCCGATGACCAGGCAGGTTGTTCAGGGTCTGGTTTCCCGTCTGTGAAGGAGGCCGAGGCACTGCCCAGCCCGGCCCGTGACGGGGTGGGACTGCAGAGTGTCTGGACAGGGCGAGAGTGACCCCTGCTGAAGCCAGGCCAGGTGACAGGCGGCCCGAACCTCAGCCTAGTAGCCCTCACCCGGCCCTGTCGGTGCCCTTCGGCTGTGTCAGCCCAGCCGACTGGACTGGGCGGAGGCCAGAGAGGAATCCTGGGGGTCAGAACGTGTTTCATCAGGACCACAGTCCTCCTGATTGGTGCTCAGACCCCAGCGACCACGGCGAGTGGACGCGCACACGTGAGGGTCAGGCAGTGCCCAGTGTCCTTCTGCGCTCGCTGTGCCCGCAGCCCAGGAGCCCCTGTGCAACCACGTCCCCGGGCCGGCATCCAGAGTCTTGCATGATTTCACGTCCGGTCGTGTCCATGTCCATGAGCTCAGTGGGAGCTGGGCCTGCCGCAAGTCCCCACCGTCGGCTGGAGCGTCTGGTGGGCGCTCCGGAGGGTCTGTTGAATGAATGACTGAACTGAAGTGTGTGGCAACACGGCTCATTCTAATTCACATGCCCCACAAGCACGGCATTCACTGCCTCTTACTTTCCCCAACGTGTGTTGTGTGGTCTCACGTACAGAGTCCCGGGGGTTGGCGATAAACAGGCAGCGGCTGTCTGTGCAGCCCGCATCCGTGGGAGACGGGACAGTCAGGAAAACTTCGGACGGGCTGAGTGCACCGAAGAAAGCGAGACGGGCAGGGACGGGGCTCCAAGCTCACGGCCGGGCCCCCAAATCCCTGTGCTGACCCCTGACCTACACTGGGCCTCTGGGGGTGGTGAGGCCCTGGGGGTTGGGCCCTCATGCTGGGGTCAGTGACTTTGTGAGAAGAGAGCCCTGTAGCACCCCCACCCCATCCTCACGTGAGGACACTCAGCAGACGCCGGCTGTGAACCAGGATGCGGGTCCTCACCAGAAGCAGAATCTGCCGGGGCCTTGACCTTGGACATCCAGCCTCCAGCCTGTGAGAAATCAGTGCTGTTGACTAGCCGCCATCTGCGGTGTCTTGTTACAGCAGCCTGAGAGACTGAGACCCCGGGGTGGTCACAGGGCCTTAAGGGGCCCTGAGAGCGACAGGTGGTGCCGTGGGACCAGAGCAGCACGTGCAGGGCAGTGCGAGGGGGCCGAGGTCAGCTCGGAGGGCAGGGCTGGACCGTGGAAGGCCTTCGAGGTGGGATTTGGGAGATGGGATTTCAGACGAGGAGCTCTGGGAGAGGTTTGAACAGAGGCAGGATGATCTGGTCGACGGTGGGTCGTACGGCCGCCAGGTGCACAGGTAAGGACTTGCACAGGGGTGATGGCACGTGCACTCAGCCTGCGAGCTCGGCTCCTGTATTTACACAGAATACAGATAACACAGTCCATGGAATTATGCGTCCTTCCACACAGGTGTCCCGGTGCTCGGCAGGCCAGCTGACGCCGGGCCCGTGTGTAATTAAATCCACCTGGGTGCCCGCACGCCGACCCGTCCACTCGGGACGGCACAGCAGCGTCGTGGCCATGTAAACGTGTCCCCACGTCACCCCACCCTGAGCCGCCGCCCGGCACCCGAGCCGCCCATCCAGGCTTCTAACGGCAAACGCGCTCGGAACTCGAGGAGGAGCTGTCCTCTCTGTTGGGCCTGAATGTGCTAAATAAACCTCCCGCCTCCAATAAATCTTGTACGGATGTAGAAAATGCATTACCGGCTGAGAAACTAGAGGTGGCTGGAGACGGTGGTGGGAACAGAACAGTAAATCTTCGAGGGGCGGCCGGCATCTGGGCTCCCTGCTCACCCAAGAGTGGGGCAGGGGCCGGGTGTGTGGCGACACTGCTCCCTTGACGTCACCCCAGGGTGGACTGCTGGAGCCGACATGTCCCAGTGTGAGGGTAGGTCTTCTTGACACAGAAACAGCCACGTCATTCGATGCTAGTCGAGTCCAAACTCACTTCAGACTGCTTATGGAGTACGTGGACAAAACGATCTGGTTTTGGTTTGTTTGGGCCTCATTTAGGCACAGATTGCTGATTCTTTCCTGGAAGGTAACTGAGGTTTCAGGCCCATGATTTTGTATGATCGTTTGGGCCATCATCACCTGCTTTTCTTTTTAATTTAATTTATTTGTTTTTGGCTGCATTGAGTCTTCATTGCTGCGCGCAGGCTTTCTCTAGTTGTGGCGAGCGGGGGCTACTCTTCGTTGCGGTGTGCGGGCTTCTCATCGTGGTGGCTTCTCTTGTTGCGGAGCACGGGCTCTAGGCGCATGGGCTTCAGGAGTTGTGGCACGTGGGCTCAGTAGTTGTGACTCGTGGGCTCTAGAGCACCGACTCAGTAGCTGTGGCTCATGGGCTTAGTTGCTCCACGGCATGTGGGATCTTCCTGGACTAGGGCTCGAACCCGTGTCCTCTGAATTGGCAGGCGGATTCTTATCCACTGCGCCACCTGGGAAGCCCCCATCACCCGCTTTTTAACTTATGCATTCTAGCCCTGACGCTGTCGGGCCACACAGGCCTGTCCTGGAGGCTGTCCTGCTCTCTGTTCTCTGTCAGTTTCTAAGCCAGACTGAGAAGCACTTTCCCCCTTTCCAGAGGTTTGTTACAATGACCAGGCACCCAGGCCCACCACCTGCCCTTACGCTTGTTTCTGGCCCCAGGTTTTCTTTGCTCTTTTTAACTCTGCCCACCCCACCCACAGGCCTGGGTGTCCAGGAGGGACAGGGTCTCGTCAGCTCTGTCCCAGCAGCTCCTGGACATCAGGAGGCACCTGCCTCTCTCCCACTCTGCGCCTGTTTTTTTGGTCTCTGTTTTTAGAACTTTCTTCTTTGTTTTCTGCGTTTTCTCTCTGATATGTCTAGAGGCACATTTTTTTTTTTTTTTTTCTGCTTGGGATTTGCTGGGGTTCTTGAATCCGTGCGCTGATATCTTTTCTCAGCCCTGAGTATCCTTTTCCGTCTTTCTGCCCCGTCATCTGTGTTTCCTCGCTCTAACTCCAGTGAAGTCTACGTCGTCTTCACAGCCTTTTACCCTTCCTTGGGCATTTGCGAGTTTTCGCCGCTGTGCGCCACTCCTTCTTCCAAGCTGTCTCCCAGTTCATTAGTTTCCTCCTCAGCTGCATCAAACCTGCAGTGAGATCTGTCCACCGGGTTTTATTGTATTTATCAGTTACAGGATTCGTATTTAGGGTCGGTACCTGTGAATTCTGACCCCCTGGCACCCCTGTGGGTCTCCTGTCACCTGTTCTTCCTGACAGCTTGCACTCAAGGCTTCTGTTTCCTTCTGCGCCTGGTCTTCAGTTTTTTGCTGAGCACCGAGTGTGACAAATCGTTTGCTGTCTTCCCCCAGAGAGGATTTCTGTTTGCTTCGGCAGGTGCTGGGGGCATTCCTCAAGCAGGCACCTTAATTCAAGTTCAAGGCTTGGGTTTCCATCACCAGAGGGTGAAAAGTCAGAGCAGAGGTCCGTCTGGTCCATTCTAAAATGCACATCCGTGATGAGGCCAGGGTTTAGAACGACAGGTAGTTTTTATCAAAGTCCCTGCCAGATGGGCCCCACCCCAGGGAGGCTGCTCAGCTGTTTTTCCTGCCGGACAGTGGACGGACGCTCTCAGGACAAAAGCGCCTTTACCTCTGGACTCCCACTGCCAGATTTCAGCCCGGTGTCTGCTTCTTATCTTGTTGGGTCTTGGATACTTTTTTTTTTTTTTTTGCGGTATGTGGGCCTCTCACTGTTGTGGCCTCTCCCGTTGCGGAGCACAGGCTCTGGACGCGCAGGCTCAGCGGCCATGGCTCACGGGCCCAGCCACTCCGCAGCATGTGGGATCTTCCCAGACCGGGGCACGAACCTGCGTCCCCTGCATCGGCAGGTGGACTCTCAACCACTGCACCACCAGGGAAGCCCTTGGATACTTTTAAGATGATTGTTGTGTTACATCAGACTTCTCCTAGCTGCCTTTGAGGAGGGTTGATCTTAGCTGCCTAGTTTCCCTTTACTGAGAGGGGGTCCCTCTGTTTTGTCCTGCACACACATGGCTGCCTCGGCCCGAGGCACAACCGGGCTGGCATCTGGGGCTGGGGGTTTGTTGCAGACGCTCCTCTTCAGCTCGGAGCTTCTGGTCCTTGTTCTTCCCAAAACCTCTTTCGGGTTTTTTTCAAGTCAGAGGAAGACCGTGCTGTGCTCGCTCTGGCTGAGGGCTGGCTCGGCCGTGGGGACGCCGTGGGGAAGTGAGAGAGCGGCACCCCTGGGCTGTGCTGCTCTGGCTGCTCCTCTAGACCAGTCAGTGGCCCTTGGATGTGACCGGTCACTAGTCCTGACTGGACTCGCCTCGGCCAGCACTGCCCACGCGAGCAGATGGTGGGGAGGCCTCGGTGTGGCGCGTGTGGACCCAGGCGGGGAGCAAGGACGTGCGTGGACCAGCCTTCCTACCACCAGGTTGCACCAGTGGCTGCGTGACCTGTTCAGGGCCTGTGTTGGGCAAAGATGAGGGAGCTGGACAAACCGTGATGAATTTCAATGCAGAGCCGCGACCCAGGGCCGCTGGCTGTGCCCCCCTTCACCCTGCTTCCTTGACAGCTGCATCCAGACCAGAGACGCCAGGGGGTTAAGGCACCAGCACGTCCCACCCACACTGTTCAAGCCAGACGAGGCCGTTTGGCTGGTAGAAATGCTCCCGGCTCGAGAGTGCAGTTATTAGTACTGGCGGGAACTTCATTGATCTCCATTTAGTGGCTGGTGTAGTTGCCCCCCCCCCCGACCCCTTCCTTCTACTTGTAAATGGCTCGGGAAGAATGTCCTTCCTGAGATGGCAGCCGGGGGTTTGGGGAGTCTGCGGGTCTTCGGCTACCGGGGTCTCAGAAGCCTAACCCCAGTGTCAGCCAGAAGCTCCCTGGTGTCAAAGGAAACTTGGCCAAAGAGCTTTTCTGTCCCCTGCAACCCGCCCGCCTGGGTCTGGGGGTAACGGCGCCCCTGGCCCCCCTCTGTCTGCCCGCAGAGCCCCAAGGTGGGGTCGTGCGGGGGACCTGCCAAGCTGCAGGGGCTGCATTCTAAGTCCAGGCTCACACGGAGCCCTGAAAACCCTGGCTGTGACCCTGGCTCCCGGTGCCAGGCTGGTCCCTGGGCCTCCGTCCTCCTGGGCTGCTCGGCTGTGGGCCCCTCACACGTGATCGCGGCCCACGGGCCGAGCCCGCGTGCTGCGTTCCCTGGACCTCCTCCCACAGCTGTGGGGAAGTGTCACCAGGCCACAGCGGGGCCTGGCCCGCGCCCTGACCTGACAGGCAGGAGCTCCCGGCGATGCACAGAGCCACACCCGTGAGACGCCCGGCCCTGGGGGGCTCCACAGGGTGGGCACTGCTGTCCTGCGACCTTCCCCCAGGTCAGGGGCACCTCTGAGCCCTGTGACCCTTACAGTAACTCCACCTGTGATGTCTGTGTCACCTCCACCCCCAGCCGATGGAGCACAGACCAGACAGAGGTTCGGTATGACCCAGGTGCTCTTTCTGCACTTGTGTGAGACGCGCCATGAACTTGCGAAACGCTTTCACAGGTACGATTACCTGTTTACCCCACACACCACATCGGAGAGTTTTAGACCACATTAGGAAGAAGATTTAAAGCCCCTACGAGGAGTTTCAGCCACAGTTCCTGTGCGTGTCTGAGTGTGCCATGCACGTATGAGTCAGGAGGCGTGCGCGTGGCGTTTGCTTACGCGTGTCTGTGGGTACGACTGCACTGTTGCTGGACCCTCAAGGCACTGTGTCCCGGGAGGCCCGAGACCCTGGCCTCTGTTCTGCTCCCGCTGAGCTGTCCACCCTGTTCGTGGTGTCGGGGCCCTGACAGCGAGGGGAGGGGCCTGCTGTGCGCTCAGGTCATGACCTCGTGGGGCTTCTTGGGAAACCAGAATGCACTAAAGCGTCAGTGCCTCTCTGTCCAGACCCGACATTCACACACACACACACACACACACACACACACACACACACACACACGCTGTGCTGGTCGCCTGCTGCCCTGAGACCCACTCCCCACCAACCCTCTTCTCGGCCTTGAAGGCAGGGAACTACATCTCCCAGGCTCCTTTGCCAACTAGAACCTGGGCAGGTTCAGCTCAAAGGTAGGCGCTGGCGAGGCTGGAGGCTGAGACTTGAGGCTGAGGCTGGAGGCTGAGGCTGGAGGGCGGGGGGAGGCCCCTCTCCCTTTGCTCAGGAGGCCGCTCCGGCAGCCACCTGGGTGTCCTCTGTGGCTCTAGTTCCTAACAGGTGGTCCAGACTCTGGTCCTCGTCGTCCCCTCCCCGCCCCCTGCCCCTGCCACCGTCCCTCTGACAGCTGGAGAAGCTGTGGTTTCCTAGTAGCGCCTCCCTCTGGGGGAGAGTTTCCCTGCTTGGCTCCTGCCCTCACACTGTCCCTCCTCTTGGTATTAAGCGTGAGACATGAAGTAGACGCAGATTCCCAAGGAGGCCTGAGCCGTCGGGCTGCTCCGCGGGCGTCAGTCTGCCCCAGTTTCCTGGATGGGGAGTTCTCTGGGTGAAGAGACTTGTGCCACTTCCCCAGCAGAGTGGATCTAGATTCTGCTGAAACAGCCAGTCAAGCTGTCAGGGGAAATTTAAGTTAAATGAATTGTTTGGCATCGTAAGGACCAGGGACCAGATAACCTTTTTTTCCTGTTGAGAGCTGCTGACGGAACTGACTTATTTTAGCGAGCGCTTCAAAGAAACAAATTGGTGTCCCATTGATCTGCTTCTTAAATTAGGAGTTGTGACCACAAAAGTCTACTGAATAAGCACAATGAGTAATAAAAATATAAATGTTGGACTGATGACCAATGAATGTGGAAAAACAGAACGAGGGATGGTGTGATGGGCCTGAAGACAGACGGGAAGGGAGATAGAGCAAAGGGGGTGGGGGGAACGTGCTCGGAGGCCGTAATGAGCAGAAAGGAGAGAAATGCAGGAAGACGTGACGTGTGATGTGGCCAGGCCCCTGCTGTGACCAGTCAGGATGCCCCATCTGGACACTGTTGGGGACGTTTAGCTCTCCGGCTGTGGGTGCAGACTCCACCTGAAGGCCTGTGACTTGGGTCCCCAAACAGTTCCACCGGCCAGAGGCCGAGCAGGCTCTCCTTACGCAGCACAGCCTGGGGAGTGCCCGCCTCCAGTTCACTGAGGGCAGGACGGGCTCTGGGGTCCGGGAGAGCTTGGCCGGATTGTTGCTCCCACCCCCGCGGAAGGCGGGCTCTCCCTGGCCTGTGGGTTTCTGCTGCTGCTGGGCGCTAACCATTCATCCAGCGCCCGGCCCGAGAACATTTCTAAAACCCCATCACCGGCCTACCGCCCTGCGAGCCAGCACTGCTGCTGGGCACGTTGCGTCCACTCCTAAACACTGATTAAATGCTTGTTCTGTGCCAGGCCCTGGGGGTAGGAAGAGGCCTAGTGTCAGCCCTGCAGCTCAGGGGCTCCCAGTCTGGGTGGGGGATGCATGCAAGCATAGAGGTAAGTGAGGAGCCTGGAGCTGGGAAATGTGAGGGGGAGCAAGCACAGCAGGGGACGCACCCACCCACACAAGTGTCTGAACTGCGTCCGAAAAGGTACATCCCACCCAGGGAAGCAGAAGGAGACGGCAGGTGCAAAGGCCCAGAGGTGAGAGAGAGAGCCTGCGTCTAGGACTTACAAGACGTTGAGGAAGCCGCAGAGTAGAGGGCACACAGCTGTGGCTGGGCCGGTGGTGCTGGGAAGGAGAGTTGGGGTGAACAGGAGATGAGTGGGTCATGGCGGAAATCTAACCTGCAGCTAATGGACCCTCGAGATCCAACCATCAGTTTATAAGAACTATGCAACAGGGAGTTCCCCGGTGGCTCAGTGGTTAAGAATCCACCTGCCAATGCAAGGGACACGGGTTGGAGCCCTGGTCCAGGAAGATCCCATATGCCATGGAGCAACTAAGCCCCTGTACCAGAACTACTGAGCCTGTGCTCTAGAGCCCATGAGCCACAACTACTGAGCCCGTGTGCCACAACTACTGAAGCCTGCGTGCCTAGAGCCAGTGCTCTGCAGCAAGAGAAGCCACCATGATGAGAAGGCCACGCACCGCAACGAAGAGTAGCCCTCGCTCTCTGCAACTACAGAAAGCCCGTGTGTAGCAACGAAGACCCAACGCAGCCAAAAAACTAAATAAAATTAAAAAAAGAACTGTATGACAAAGCTACAGGCATAAAAACAGACACACAGATCAATGGAGCAGAATAGAGCCCAGATATAAATCCACACGTATTTGGTCAATTAGTTTACCACAAAGGAGCCAAGAGTATACAAAGGGGGGAGGACAGTCTCTTCAATAAATGGTGTTGGGAAAACTGAACCCTTATCTTACACCATATACTGAAGTCAACTCAAAATAGACTTGAACATAAGACCTGAAACCTAGAAGAAAACATAGGAGTTAGAAAAAAAGGGCAAAATTTGAGACAATCAGGGAAGTTTGAATGTGGATTGGGTGTTAATACTATTAAAGAATCTTACTGTGCTAGGTGTGATAATGGCCAGATAGTCATAAAAAGATATATACATATATTTTTAATTTTTAAATTTTATATTGGAGTGTAGTTGATTAGCAGTGTTGTGTTAGTTTCAGGTGTGCAACAAAGTGATTCAGTTATACATATACATGTATCTATTCTTTTTCAAGTTCTTTTCCCATTTAGGTTATTACAGAGTATTGAGCAGAGTTCCCTGTGCTATACAGTAGGCCCTTGTTGGTTATCTATTTTAAATATAACAGTGTGTACATGTCAATCCCAAACTCCCAGTCTATCTCTCCACCCAACCCTTCCCCCGGTAACCATAAGTTCGTTGAGAGATACAGTTTTTAAAAAGGCCTATTAGTTATCCTGAAGTATTTATGGGAAAAATAACATGATATCTGGACTCACTTTAAAATACTCCGGCGGGGGGGAAAGCAAACATGAGGGATCTAGGCAAATGAGATTGGAAAATGTTCATAAATGTTGGAGCCGGGGGCCAAGCACAGGAGGCCGTTCTTTTTGCTTCTGCATGAGTTTGCTGATGTCTGTAATAAAAGGTCTTTGTGAGACGCTGACCCTGAGCTTTGAAGCAGAGTGGACAGAAGCCCGAAGTGCCGTGGACGGGCCGTGGGAATCCCGACGGAGGAGCCCGTGTGGAGGCACAGCTGGGGCGCTCGACGGGGAGAGCGGTTCTTCTTGCCGAGGGTGGTGCCCCTCGTCCTGGAGCAGAAGGACCCCCGAGTTCTGTCTCTCGGTGACCGCGAAGGGAACCCCCCAGGCTGGGCTGGGACCTTGACCCCATCCCTTGCCCCACGTCCCATATCCTCAGTCTCATGAAGGGAAACTGCAGGGCGTAGGACCTGATATGATGCTGAGGAGGGTGGCGCAGGAGCCTAGTTCTGTGGGAGGAAGGAGAGTGTTCACTCTCACCGCAGGCAGGCGCTCCCGTGCGTGGGGGGATTTAATTTTCATAATAACCCTGTGAAGTATTTCCGTTTCCACTAGGGCAAAACCCAAGACAGCCACAGACAAGCCGAGAGAGGTTAAGTGGCTCGTGCAGGTCCACACAGTGACTCGGGTGGGGGACAGGCTCTCTGGGGACTCGGAGCCTCTGTTGCTGCCCCGTCTCCTCTGGGAGAGAACGAGCCACCGGTCCCTCCACCCCGTCACACAGACCTACCGACCGTGTGCTCTGATGTTGACCGTCTGTGTACCTTCTGTTTACTCCTCCAACCTTATTAAATGGCTGTTACTGACCCTCTCACAGATGACGATCTGGGGCGCAGCGTGGTGCCCTGACTTGCCCCAGTCTCCTCAGATGGTCAGTGGCTGAGCCAACAGTCGGAACAAGCGGTGTGTGATGCCCAAGCTGCATCTGTCATCTCTGTGCAGTGTCTCCAGTGACATGGCACCTGCCCAGAGAAGCTGGGGGCATCACTGGTCCATGTCATGGGGCAGCCTGGCCGTCCTGTCCCTGAGTGGGTGAAGGAAGCCCTTGACCCTGACGCGCCCTTGAAGGGCTGCTCTGAACATCGCTGCTAACCTTCTGGCTCCTTGCGTGCAAAGCTCCCCCCGAGGCAGGCCCAGGTCCACGGAGGGGGTCAGGAAGCCTTAGGGAGCCGCGAGGCCTCAGAGGCAGGAGGAAAACACCGGAAGCTGAGGATCTGGGCCAGTCTCCTGCCACTCCCTGTGCCTGGGTGCCCTCCCCATGCCACGTGCTGGTGCGATTCCTGTTCTCCCGAGAACGCCGCGAAGCCCTGACCCCTCTCTGTTCTCCGTGCTCTTCCTGTGCTATATCGTGGCAGTGGCACTGACCACGTCTTGGTCATCCTCGTGTGTCCGGTGCCCAGCACGGCCTCGGTACCCGATAGACTCTCAATGTGTTGGACAAATGAATGAATGAGGGGTGAATGGAGGACATGGACTAGATTGTGACCAACCCAGAGCAAATCAGACCCTGCTCGGAGCCTGTCGCCCTTCTCCAAGATGAGGGGGTTGGGTGCTTTCTGAGCTCCGCGGCGGGGGCGGGGGAGTGGCCTGCGCCTGCAGCCTGTTCTGGGAGCAGAGGCTGGATGGGGGACGACGGGAAGAATCGAGGCCACGGCCGAGCTCCCCTGCTTGGCGGCTCCAGGGAGCGCCGTGTTTGGGGGAATTGGCCCGTCCTCGCACGTAATTATAAGGCATAGAATGGTGTAAAGGGACGGGGCTGGATCGGAGGAAAAAGTACTTTGTACCTGGCAGTGACGGTGAGTGCGCTGGGGAGGACCATCCCCCTCTCCAGACAGCTTCTCCTCCTGGCGAGCAGGGGCAGCCCAGGGGGCCCATTCCTGCCACATCCCGGGTGGGGTGGGGGGCAGTCAGCATGAGCCTGCCCTTGGGTTTGGAGCTGTGGGTCCCCAAGGGCATGTGGCTTCTAAGGACCATCACTTCCTTGGCCTTTTTCTGACAAGGGGGGCTTTGCACGTGTCAACCTTGGCCCCTAGTTTTGTGCCTTGTAGCGAGTAGGCTCGCGGAAGTGTTGGATGAATGAGTGAATGAATGAGTGAGTGAATGAATGAGTGAATGAGTGAGAGAATGAATGAGAGAGAACGAGTGAGTCCGTGTGTCAGTGAATAAAGAATTATGTGGGCCACGAGGGTGAGGGGTATTTTTGGCCCATGACCTGACCCCCAGCCCTAGAGAAAGTCTGGGGCCGGGTGGGTGGGGCTCATGAGTCACTGACTCGAGGAACGTGGGTGCAAAGGGATGGGACGCAGCAGGAAGAACAAAGCGCTGGAGCCTTTCTGTGTGCGGAGAGGAGCCGGGCTGCGGTGGGCCGGGCACAGGGCCAGGGCTTGGACGTGCTGAGGACCTGGGCTCGCGCCCGCGCGCTCCCAGACCCGCGGGCTTGGGACCGTCTCGTCCTCTGCTTCTCAAAATGTAGTAGTCCCCTGGGTGCCTGACCTCAACCCACTGCATGGGAATCTCTGGGGCCGGGCCTGGGGATTTGCCCCTCATGGAGCTTCCAGGACAGTTTTAATGACATGAAAACCTGGCAGGCGTTTGGCCGAGGCTGCTGAGGTGGGGAGTCCAGGGGTATTTGCAGTAGACAGAAGGCACAGGTGCACTAGGCCTTTTAGCCCTCCCAGCAGCCTGTGACTGTGGCTGATTCCATCCCATTACAGGCGGGGAAACCGGGGCTCTGGGCTCAGTGAACTTGCCCTGGGACCCACGGCCAGAAGGCAGAGGAGGTGGGACCCACAGTCTGGGCTCGTCAGCATTACTCTGCCCACGGGGCTCCCTCTGACTCCTGGTGGGTGTCCCCCTGACGGCTGGCCCCACCCCCTTCCTGTCCCGAGCTCGGGGCAGAGAGCTGTCACTTGCGTCCACAGCCTGTGCCCTGGTGGAAACACCGTGCAGAGGGCAGTGTCTCCCAGGCAGAGGGCTGGCTTGTTTTCGTTTAAAGACCTTCTGCCCCTGAGGGCCTGGAGGCACCTCCTGCCAGGCCCTGGGAGGCTGGTGGCAGCACGGAGAGGCTCTGACCTCCTAGCCCGGAGCTCTGCGTCACCGGCTGTCACCTGGGTGGCAGATGGCAGACTGGCAGTGCCTCTCCCTGGGCTGTGCCCAGATTGGCCTGGCTGCCCCCGAGCTAGAGCCATCTGTGCCTGAGAGACCTGCCGTCAGAGGAGAAGGGCAGACGGGACCTTGCAGCCCCTCCCGGTCATGGGGAGAGAGCTCAGGGCACCGAGAGCTTTACCTGCCCCCGGGGGGTGCCACTCACCCAGCCATGGGCAGCGGCCGGAACCACAGTTCTTCCCCCGGCCCTTTCCTTCCGCTGCTCTCCGTCTCCCTGGGGCCGCTGGGGAGAAGGCAGGGTCTGCCCGTTCCACTGGCCCGGGTTTGGGTTTGTTCCCGTAGCTGACTGAACCCATCACCTTTTTAATTGGGAGGGCAGAGCTGGATCGAAAAGTTCCCTTAAAATGAAACCCAAGAACAGGAGGAGAACAGAGGGGCAGAGTGTGGCAGAAAGTGTGTCATGGAGTGGGCAAGGTGAGGGGTCCCTTCCCCCCGAGAACCCTGCAGCAGGTTTGCTATCTGATACAACAAAGGGGGATGTTGTCACCCCCCCAAAAAAGAAGCTCATTCAGAGAGAGAGAAGGAGGGTGGGGTGGTGGGAGGCGGTCGACCCCCCTGGATCTGAGGCGTCTCTGCATGTGTGATGGAGCCCAAGCCAGAGGCCTGCGGTGGGTGCTAAGAGGTGCTGCAGTCCACGATCCCTGAGGTTCCCCTGGCTGCGCCCCAGGCCCCTCCTGCTTCGTCCACAGAGCCCAGGGCAGAGCTGCTTGCCCGAGGTGGGGCAGGAGCGGCTGCCAGGTCCCAGAATCAGAAGGACCAGCACGTCCCCAGGTGACGTGGCCACCCCTTTCTGGAAGCGCTTGGCTGCACTTTCCCTGGGAAATGAGGACTTTCAGGAAAAAAAACCACACTAACGCAAAAGCGCAGCACTGCACTGCAGAGCCGATGCGTCAGTGTGGGCGGCTGCATCAGGCTTGCCCTCACGGCCGCGTGCAGCTCCAGGGGCCTCCTGGCCCGAGAGCCGGGGCAGGGCCCGAGGGACAGGGTTGGAGTGTGGAGAGTGCGGAATGGGGGGGCCGGGCGGGGGGGGGCTGGCTCCCGGGGCTCTGGCCTCCGCCGCCTTCATCCCAACACCCATGGGTCCCCATCCTCGAGGGCGCTTTTATTTTTTTTTAATTAATTAATTAATTTATTTTTGGCTGTGTTGGGTCTTCGTTGCTGCGCGCGGGCTTTCTCCAGTTGTGGTGGGCGGGGGCCACTCTTCATCGCGGTGCGCGGGCCTCTCACTTTCGCGGCCTCTCCCGTGGTGGAGCACAGGCTCCAGACCTACAGGCTCAGTCGTTGTGGCTCACGGGCCGAGTTGCTCCGTGGCACATGGGATCTTCCCGGACCAGGGCTCAAACCCATGTCTCCTGCATTGGCAGGCAGACTCTCAACCACTGCACCACCAGGGAAGCCCCCTCAAGGGCGCTTTTAGCTGAAACCTGTCCCTTTAGCTGAATCACCATGCTCACCATTTCTCCTCTTTCTGCCCCCCAAAAGGGGCCAGGCAGCCTCGGTCATTCACCCACTGCCAGTCCCCCCGAACCCCCCAGAACTGTCGGGGCTAAAGGGCCCACGCTGCCATCTAGGCCCAGCTTTTTGGGCCAACAGGGATCCAAGGCCCCCAGCGGGGACGTGCCCTGACCAGGTCAGTCAGCGAGGGGCGGCAGAGCTGGTCCCAAGCAGAGGCCAGGCTGGTGCAGGATGTGGCTGGGGACCCACTGGTTGGCCGTTCCAGGTGGCCAAGGGGTGGGGCAGCCGGGCTCCGATGCCACATACGGGGTCAGCATGATCGGCATCCCCCCAGCTTCCCTGGAGCCCTGTGCCCCCACCCTCCAGAGGCAAAACCCACCCTCAGCTGCTGGCCCGGCCCGGCTTCCAGACCTTGTCAAGGCTGCCCTCTTCGGCTTCTGGGCCGGCCCCAGGGAAGGTGGGCCTGGGGGCACCTCCCACCTGCCGCCCTGGGATCCTGTGTGGGGTGGAGAGGTGAGCGGGGACCCACCAGGGCTTCCGGGTCCCTGCGTTGACTGCCTTCTCCCACCCTAACTTCTCCCCAGGGCCCCGTGGTACCCCGGCCCCCAGACGGAGGGAGGCCCGGGAAGTAGGCTCCAGGCCCGCCTGTAGGGAAGAGACTCGTGGGTGCAGAAAGACGCCCTCCAGTCCTGGGCGCCTCTTGTGGTCCCCTAAGACCTGGGACACGCCTCCTGTGCAGCGGGTCTGGACTAGCTCTGCTCAAGCCTGGGCCTGATGTACCACTGACCGTAAAGAGATTGGCCCAGCCTCCATCTAACCTTGATTTTGGGCGAATTGGCTCATATTTCGGGTGGGTTGTACCTCTCTGTACATCCCGTTTCAAGAAGGACACAGACATACTGAGTCTTGTCCAGAAGAGTTTGGCCAGGATGTGAGAGGCAAAGGAAGACACTGGAACAGGAGTGAACCGGACCAGACACAGGCATCCAGGGAGGCCCGGCAACTGTTCTCAGAGAGGGAGGATGCACGTCTCCTGGACACCTGGACTCTGACCAGCAGAGGAGGCCACAGGGACACAGGCCACAGTTAAGATAAGGAATCCACTCTAATAGCGCTTAGCGATGTGAGAAGTGGGCCACTGGCTGCCAGGATTGTGTGAGCAGAGGCTGGTCCATCGGGGATGCGAGTCGGGTCCCGAATGGAGGTGGTGGCTGGCTCCTGCCCCCCTCCCTCTGGGCATGGGCCGTTCTTCTGGGGAAGCAGCCCCGGAAGTGAGAAGGCGTCCAACACTGATACCGGGCAGGGCTTTGCTTCTCTGAGCCCCAGCGTCCTGCTCCAGAAACAAGGGCAGGGACGTCTGCCTCCTGAGGGCCGAGAGGGGCGTGGAAGGACGGCACGAAGCTGGCGGGAGCCCCCCTCGCACCTCAGCTGACAGCGACGTTTCCTCGTCACCGATGGCTCGTGGGCACTCGGTCAGCTGTTGGTTTAACAACAGATAAAGGAAACGGGACTAAATGAGTCCGAGATGGAGAAGCTGAACAGGACGGCCTTGTGAAACGGGGTGCGTGTCCCTCTGGAAGGGTCGCCGTCTGGGGGGCCCAGGCCCCTCAGCTTCAGCCCCCTCCTCTAAGTGGATGACTCACAACAGGTCTTCAGCCCGGACCCCTCCTTTGAAGCCCACCTGCACCCACCTGCACATTCAGAGTCTCCACTTGGATGCCTCCCAGGTGACCCAACACCCACCTCATGCTCTCACCCACCTGCCCACGCCTGGGCCGGCTCCAGGTTTCCCGTCCCGCCTGTGAGTGCCGCCCCCCCCCACCGCGCCTCCACATCCAACCCTTCACTCGCCGCCTCTTTCCCGGGTCGTGCAGAAGCTGCTCACTCTGCCAGGTTAACTTCTGGGCAGCCTTCAAGCCTCAGTGCAGGCGCTGCTTCCTCCAGGAAGCTGCCCTTGATCTCCCTGAGAAGTCCTTCTAATAGTCCTATAGCACCACCCCACTCTCCGTCCCAGTTCTGACCTTAGCAAAGGTCTGCCCTGTGTGTCTGTGGTCGTACGATCAGTGTCAGGTCCCTAAGTGGACTGAATGCCCCATGAGGGCACCCAGAACCCAGCTTCCCAGGCTTCCGGATCAGAACCAGAAGAGGAGAAGATCCACAGAGGTGGCACCGCGGAGGCCCAGTGAGGTCTGGCTCTCCAGGAGCTGCGCTGCCGCAGCACCGGTCTCTGCTCCCCCCTCTGGAGACTGAAGCACGAGTTTGCTGGGGGCGCGCTTGGAGACGGCCCAGTCCCTGTCCCAGTCTCTGCACCCGGCCCGATCTCGTTGTCACCCCACGTGAGGTTAAGGGTCAAGGCTCATGACTTGTCACCCCACGTGAGGTTAAGGGTCAAGGCTCATGACGCACCACCAGGTGCCGGGATCTGTGCTGCCTTGGGGGTTACGGTCTGAGCCAGCGGGGTGGTGCAGGAAGGTGTGCAGTGCTGGACGCGTGTGCACAGGACCGTCAGGGGACAGTGACGGCGCCTGGGCCGCGAGGGGAGCCAGACCGTGAGAGTAAAGGCGGGGAGTGGGCACTGGAGGCTGCGTGGCGGAAGGTTCAGGAGGGTCGGCGCTGGGCATAGGGCCGCGGGAGCTGGGGGATCAGATGGGCCAGTTTGGGAACGGCGTTTCGGGTGGGTGCAGCCGGAAAGGGTGACACCAAGGTCCTCGGGGCAACAGCACGGAGGCGTGAGGCCGTCGTGCCGTCAGGAGGTGCGCAGCTCCCGCAGACGCTGGGGGGGGCTGACTGCAGCACTGGGTTGGGAGGAAGCCCCAGGCGCCGCGGAGCTGGGGGCGTGGCGGTGCGCGTGCGTCAAAGGCCAGCTGGAGCCGCAGGCACTGTGCTTCCTGTGCGTTTCCCTCGGGGACCGGCCACGGATGTTCCTTCAGGAGAAGGACCTGGAGCTCAGCGTCTCGTTCATCCGAGCCCCACCGGGAACACGAGGCAGGCCTGGCTCTTTCCGTGGAGGGGTGGGTCTGCGGCGGGGGCTGGCGGTCCTTCTTCCCAGCTCCTCGGGTGACTCTGGTGGACGGAGAAGCTCCCGCCGTCCCACCGTGGGGGAGACTCCTGTCGCCACGCGCTTCGTGCACTGCGCTCACGGAGGCTGAAGGCACAGAAGACAGCCTGAGCGTCGGCGTTGGTCTGGGACCATGTCCCGCGGAAGCCAGACGCCAGCAACTGAGGGAGACGTGGGAGATGGAGCTGAGGGGCTGTGGGGTGGGTCCTGGGGGGGTAGCGGAGACGGGGGCTGGAGCCCTCGCGTGTGCACGGCCCCAGCGCTCCATGCTCTGCCGTCACCACAACGCTGACACACGCCTGCTCCTCCCCACAAGCCAGGTTGGGGGGGACAGAGGGGAGGCACCCCTTCCCCAGCACCGGCTGCACCAGCTCAGCTGAGGGCCAGGGCCAGTGAGCAACAGGCAGACCCGCAGGTAGGTCAGGGCCAGGGCGTCGGGTAGGCTGGGACCCTGCTGTTGCCGTTTCTCAGGAGCTACAGAGATCTCTTTCCGCTCCGATGCCGCCACAGCCCATCAGCCTCTCACCCGGGGCCCCAGGTCTGGCGCGCCTGGAGGGGCAGCTCTGTGCCTGACAGGCTCTTAGCGGGCAGAGACCTCGCCTGCATCTGTGCACTCTCCAAGGGGAGGAGCCGTCAGCTCAGTGTCTTCTCTGCTCGACCGTGATGTGCTGTCTGGTACCTGAGTGTCTGCTGGTCACTTCAGACACACGGCGGGGCGGGGGTTGGCTGCAGTCCACACTCGTGCCTTGGGAGGAACGCTGCTCTGTACTCTTTCCCCAGGGTTGGAATCTCTCAGATGGGGTGTGATGGGAAGGCAGGATGCAGGTGTAATAACTGATTTATCTTTTCCTTAAAGTAGATAATGGGTGATTTGTCAATACAGCATTCCTTTGGGGGAAAACCCACAAAAAAACCCCCAGAAAAAAACAAACAAAAAAACAACCGCTCTCCCGGCTGAGGTCGGTGGGGATGGACACCACTTCAGACTCTACAGTCAGCTTGCGTGGCTTAGTAAAGATGTGCCTCAACTTTCCAATTCTGTAAAATGGGTAGAACGATATGTGGCTAGAAACTTGCACCCGAGACCTTTAGGAAAGAGAAAGGAGATGGTTTGGGGGCATTTCACAGCTGCTCAGACCTGAGGTAGAAGCTATTAGAGAGAGGAGCACTGAGGTGGCGAGAACTGACCAGCCTGAGTCCAAGTCTGGGACCAAAGCTGGTTGCTGTCACTTAGGTTAGGTTACTAACGTCTTCAGAGCAAGTGTTTCTCCATGTTCTATGAATCAGTGTCTTCCAAAGGCGCATCTCCCATCCAAACCCCCTTCCTGAGGTCCAGGCCACATTTCCAAGAGCCTCCTGAATCTTTCCTCCAGAATCTGGCCCTGCTCCCCACGTGGACTCCCAGCTCGTTCCTCCCCAGACCCCCGCCCACCGTGCCCCTGCACGTAACAAACGACCTCATTCCCCTTCCAGTCACCAGCCAGACCCAGGAGCCGTCGACCCCCGTGTCCCCTCACCCCATCCAGTCGCCCAGCGTGGGGTCTCCCCCTTAGCCTGGCGGGGTTGTCTCTCCTGGCCCAACAGCCCTGCTGCCTGTGTGGGTCAAAGCCGGCCCCTTCAGCCCGGCCGGGCCACACGAGTTTTCCTGCCTCCCGGTGCGCATAAAGTCATGTTTACACCACGCTGCGGCCTCTTCAGTGTGTGGTGGCAACACGTCTAAAAAAACAATATGCACACTGTAGTTTAAAAATACTTGCTAAGCATCACCTGAGCCTTCAGCTCGTCCTCGTAGGAACACCAAAGACCACCGCTCACAGAACATCATGACTACAACGCTAATGAAAAAGGTTGAAATATTCTGAGAATTACCAGATGTGACACAGAGACACGAGGTGAGCAAAGGCTGTTGGAAAAAGGACGCCGATGGGCTCGCCCGTCTCAGGGCTGCACGGACCTTCTGTTAGTGAAAACGCAGAGTCTGCGAGGCGCAGTAAAGCGAGGGGGCCTGTGTGTGGACCCCCCGCCC
Organism: Mesoplodon densirostris; assembly: GCF_025265405.1. Classification (NCBI taxonomy): domain Eukaryota; kingdom Metazoa; phylum Chordata; class Mammalia; order Artiodactyla; family Ziphiidae; genus Mesoplodon; species Mesoplodon densirostris. The sequence continues at coordinate 192,873,378 of NC_082662.1, read as the reverse complement.
CCACTCCCCCGGCTCTGCCCGGTGCCTCCGCCTCCATGCTTGTCAGCACTGGTGCCCGCGCCCTGGCTGAGCACCTCCCCTTCCCAGGGAGTTCTCATGGCTCCGCCCCCTTGAGGCACCCTCCGCCCGGTCCAGGCCTCCAGGTGGACAGCTGCCCCGAGCCCGTGTCCCTTGCTCCATCCTGATGGAGACCCTCACGGGCAGGGGTTGTGTCCCAGCTCTGTGGACCCGGCCAGCAGAGCTTACACCTGATGGACACACATCCAGCGGGTGTGGGACGGAAGCATCCCCGCCAGCTTCTCCTCCCCCCAGGAGCAGCCTGACCCTCACCTGTGCTCCTGCCCAGCAGGCGATTGTCTGGGCCCCTCACACACGGCTCAGAGGAGGCTCACGCCGTAAACACAGGCCCACAGTCACAGGAGTCGGTTATTTGGCTTCCCGAACTCTCTGGGAAGATCCTCCGAGCTTAGACCCAATTCCTTTTCCTCTTTGGGGGTCTCTCCCAAACTCGGTGGCTTGCATGTCTGGCCTGAGTCTGGAGAGCCCTTGGAATCGCTCCCATGCCTGGGAGAAGCCTGTGTAGGAGTGGCCTTTGGTGCAGGGGGTGCTGGAACTGGATTTACGGCAGCCGGTGGTCCTGGGCAGGGGGACCTGAACCCTGGCTCTGGCACTTCCCAGCTACGTGAACTCGGGCAAATCCTTTGCATTTTTGAGCCTCAGTTTTCTCAGCTGTGAGCTGGGGACAAACACCCATTTCATAAGGTAGCTGTAAGGATTAGGTAGGACCCAAGTGTCCATACCCCGTCCAGCTTACAGTTAGGAATGAGGGGCCCAATATTGATCAGCGAGGCAGGTGGCAGAGGGGGGCAGGGGGCAGCCTCTGAGCAGAACATCAGAGCTCACACCTGCGTCTTCCACTCCCTTGCTGTGTGACCTTGGGCAGGTTGCGTTACCTCTGTCTGCCTCTGTAAAATGGGAATAAGAAGCATTAAGCAGGTAGTGCTTGGCACACACTGGGGGTGTCTCCTGTCATCACCATCTCAGAACCCAAACCTGTCCACCTGCTCCTCCAGGAAACCTCGCCACCCCCGCCGGCCTCACCTGGCCAGCGTCCCAGGAGCCTTTGCAAGCTGCCCGGCAGGGTGCCTCTCTGCTGGGCGGCCACCTGCCCACTTGCTGCTGGGCTGTGTCGGTGCCCTCGAGACATTCTCACTCAGAGAGCGAATGAGAACACTCAGGGGTGAAATGCTCCTTTCGGGGGTGGGTCTCCCAGCAGGTGGCCGGGGCCCTGCCCTGCTTCCCAGGTCACCAGGTCAGAGGAGGTCAAGGGCCAGCCACTCTCCCCCCTCCTGTAGGGTCCCTCCCTCGGACCCTCAGGCCCTGTCGTGGGGTCTGGCTCACTGTCAGCTGCATTCTTTCTCTCTGACCATTTCCTTATCCGAGACCCCCATTTAACGGGTGCCAGATACGCCACCCGTGCCTGGAGCCCAGCTGTAGATGCAGTTTGTTTCCCCAGGTGCCGCTCGTTAGCCCCACATCAACAAGTGGATGCAAGTAAATTCTCGGATGAGGGGTGTCAGCAGACTCCTCAGATTTGACGTGGCCCATCCTGCGCCCCTTGCGCCACGACATACAGACCGCCTGGCACGTGGAAAGGCACTCGGTAAACAGGAGCTGCTTTTCTGTCTCCCCATCTGTAGAGATAATATGAAAAAGAGCTAACGCTTACTGGGCCCCCGTCACGTCCCAGACACTGTTCTAAGTTTTTGAATGTTTTTTTACTTATGCAGTATTCACAGTGATTGTATGAGGCACAAACAATTTTTGTCCTCATTTTACAGAGGAGGCACAGAGAGGTTAAGTAACCTGCCCAGAGTCACACAGCTGCTAAGTGGCAGAACCGGGCTCACTCCCAGCGTCTGGCTGCGGAGCCTATGTTCTTAACCCCGACAGAGTCCAACATGTGGCCGGGACGGCGGTGAGGGTCCCATCCTTCAAAGTCTGTGGTCCCAGACTGCTGCTTAGATTGTCCAGTGAAGCCCAGGGGGAGGAAGGGAGGAGGGAAGGGAGGAGGGAGGGGGAGGGCCACCTTTAGCATGAGTGGTGGTTACGGCGGTGACTGCAGGATAAACCCGTTTGCTGCAATTCTGGAAGGAAGAGCTGAGAACCATTACTTTGTCTGGACAGGTCTGAAGTGGGGAGGGAACTCGGTCAAGAGCCTTTAGAGAGGCCTCTTCGCCCTTCCCTCCCTCCTCCCTCTCCCCCCACTGAGCTGGCCGGGCTGGGGGTTGGGGGAAGTTTCTAGCCAGGCTGCTGTGGCTACTTCCCCAGGGGACCAGCTATGAGGGAAGGGCCGTCCACCTCCCTGGCAGCGGCCTTCACAAAGGCCCAGATCAGACAGAAAGGAGGACATGGAACAGCAACAGGAATCCAACCCAGGGAGACGGCCAAGGCCCCTGGGGCCCCCTCCTGACTGCCCCACCCGATCCTGCAGGGTTGGCCTCAGCCCAGGTCTGGGGCAGCTCGGGGCATCTCTGCAGAGGAGGCGCCAAAGGACCCCTCCAGAGGCAGGGGATGCAGATTTCACTGGACGTGGCTTTCGGGGAGACGCTGACGCGGATTGTGACAGAGGCCACCCTGCCTCCCGGCTCGGCCACGGGGGCTCCACACCCGGGCTGTGCTGGCACCCGAGGCCAATGCAGGGACAAAGCAGAGAACCCGGCTGCCAGCACTGGAGAGGCCAGGCCTGGGCGGGGAGGGAAGGAGTGGCTGCAGCCGCTCTCCGCTCATCCCGGAAGCCGGGGGTCGACGTTAGGGTTCAGGAGGCGCTAAGTGAGAGGGGGCTGGGGGGCAAGGAGGGGAGATATACTTGGTCCCTGGGGAGAAGGCTGGCGGTAGAGCGACGTGTCCACCCTTTGTTCCTTCTTTACCAGCGGAAGCTGACACCGTGCGCCAGTCACGGCACCGCGCTGGTCTTGGCACATACATCACCCCTTTAATCCCCACGGTAACTCTGATTTAGAATTAGAGTTAGAATCCCTGTGGTGCAGGTGAGAAACCGAGGCTTAGAGAGGTTGCCCAAGATCACACAGCATCCAAGCAGCAGTGCCAGGATTTGAGGATGCTGAGCCTCAGAACCACTAAGATTTATTGAGGTCCTTCCCACCTGGAGCTCACGGTCTGGGGACGGGGAGGTAAGAACAAGAACAGGTGACAGGTGCTGCAGAGGAGAAGCATGGTACACGGGAGAGGCATCGGGGAATGGGACTGGCAGGATGAAGGGGGTGGTGGGTGACAGTGTGGGTGGAGGGGACAGCGTCCTCCACTGAGGGGACAGCGTGGGCAGAGGTTCTGTGGCAGGGAAGAGCACAGCCCTTTAAGGACCTGCAAGGGGATCAGTGCAGCTGGAGCACAGAAGGCAAGCCTGGCGGTGCCAGGTGAGGCTGGAGGCGGGGTAAGGGCCACATCTAGTCATGTGCACCGGAAGCCGACAGGGGGAGACAGGGTAGCAGGGGCAATGGTGGGGTGAGGTAAGGAGCCCCCGGGAGGAAGAAGGCGCAGCTATAGCTGTGCGCTGGCCTGTGTGGACTAGGGGAGGGTCAGCATCTGGGGTCACGGGACCCGACTCCGTGCCTCACTCGGCACCGAGACGACACCTTGGGAAGCCTTTGGGGGCTTCCTATGCCACAGTGGAGTGAAAATCTGCCCCATCCTTGCCTTGCTGCCTCTGGGATTGTTGAAAAGACTCAAGTGGAATCAAGGCTGTAAGTTGTTTTTACCGCCCCCCCCACGCCCCAGGAGAGGGGTCCTCTGGTGCTTGAGAGGCTCCAAGCTGCCTCTTCTCAAGGGGCCGCAGTGCTCCCACCTCCCCATCTAGACCCCGGCCCTGCCTGTGCACATGTCACCTGACCCTTCAGAAGCCCAGCCCCCAGCAGAAGGGTGCAGTGGAGGAAGCTCAAACCTCAAACACAGGTGCCTCCGGAGGAGCAGACAGCCCTGCCCAGATGCTTCGCTTTCCCATCATTAGACCATTTTCTCAATTCTTGGACCATTTTACTGGAGGCAGCTTTGAAGGGGCTCAGGGATCTTTTGATCCCTTTTACCAGAAGGAGCCATGAGGGCCATTTCATCCATCCCCCTGCACCCAAGCAGCATGACTGTCCAATCATTAAGCCACAGGCTTTCTAATCAAGCAGGATGGCATCCCGGGACCCTGGGCGTCAGGAAATCCCAGCGTCTGACCTGCGTCCAGCCTGCGGAACTTTCAGCCTCTTCCTTCCTCCTCCCGGCAAAAGATGCTTTTGCGGGATTTCAAAGGAGAAGCATTTCCTTCTCCAGGGAGAAGCAGAAGAGGGACGGCCAGGTGACAGATCCCCCCTCAGTGTGGGAGACCCGCAGCTGGGGTGCGGGGTGTGGAGAGGTGGGGAGAACCCCCTGGTGTCCTCCTGCGGGACAGCTGACCTTGAGCCCTTGACCCTCAGGAGGAATGGTGAGGGGTCAGCAGAACTGACTAGAGGGTCTCGGGCATCAGTCCTGTCCCCCTCTTCCCGCCCACGTGCCCCCCAGCCAGGTATGCGGGTGGCACACACTCCCTGCCGCGCTGGCAGCCGGGAAACGCCGAGTCAGCGTTTTCTGCAGACCAGGGTCCGTGCCTGGCTGGTTCTAAAGGGAGGCTGCGGCCCAGCGAGAGCAGCAGTGCCTCCGCCGCACTGCAGTGGCCCGGCTCCCAGCGATGTGGCTGGCGGGCTGGGGACGCAGGGAGGAGGGGAGACAAGGGGGGTTGCAGGTACCGGGAACTTCCGGGGTTCCTTGCTCTGACTCCGCGGAGATGAGGAGCCCCGGAAGCCTGAGTAAGGTCTCCCCCAACACACACGATTTGGGGGTGTCACTTCATGGGTCGAACCCCAAACTTGATCCAGGATTCTGAGTATGTAGACTGGGAACAACCGGGGAGGAGCTGCTGAGAGCGGAGGGGAGGGGGACGGTGGCGGGGGGGCCGCCTGGCACCAGCGTTAAGTGCTGCGCGGCTGAACTGGGGTCCTGAGATCTGGGCGGTGGGCGCTGAGAGCCCAGTGTGGGGTTCAGGGGTGAGACCGAGGCACAGAGGCGACCCCGGGCTGGCGTCCTCCCTTCCCGTCCCGCCTTGTGGGTGTGGGGAGTACCTGCCTCTGTTCAGGGGGCCCAGGCCTCACCTCCTCGAGAGGGAGAAGCGGTGGGTTCCCATGAGGGAGCCGGTCCGGGATCCTGTGTCCCAGACGCTTCCTCCTCCCCCGCAGGGCCCCTCCGCCCGCGTTCTCTCCTCCCCGAGACGCGGGGGGCGGGGGGAGAGCCCTGGGCACCAGTCGGGACTCCATGCTCGGACGGGTGCTGGGCCGGGGCTGTCGGGGCTCTTGGGCCCGACGCCCCCGCCTCCCCCGCCCCTTTTGTCTCCACCGCTCCTCTTCGCCTCCCTTTTCTTTTCTTCCTCGACTCAGGAAAACCTTCATCTGTAGCCCCCGAAGCAAATCGGCTCCCTCCCACCCGTTAGCTGCTTCCCCATCGCTGAGAGGCCCCCCGCCCGCCGTCCTTCCCAGCCAATCCCCAAGCCCGAGAGGCTCGGAAAGCCCGTGGGTGGCGGGGTGCTGTGGGGAGTGTCGCAGGGGGCGCGCGGCGGGCGGGGGCGCCTCCGCAGCTACGGGCTCCCGGCGGGGCTCCGGGGGCGCGCGGCCGGCCCCGCCCACCGCAAACTTCTCCCCTCCCCGCCCGCGCCCCCGCCTCCTGCCAGCCACCGCCCCGGCCCGAGAGGGGGCGGGGTCGCGGGGCGGGGACCTGCGCTACGGCCGGCGGGGGTCGCCCTCCGAGGCTCGGCCCGCGCCGCGTGCTGGCGGATGTGAGGAGCATCTGATTGGCCGGCGGGCGCGGAGCAGGTGTTACTACTGCGGCGCGCGAGGGAGCGGGCGGGCGGAACGGAGCCGCAGCGGCCGGGCGCCGGGAAGGCGGAGAGGGGCCTGGACTCCGGGAGCGCGGCGTCCCGCCCGCTGCCCTCGCAGAGAGCTGGGGCTCACCGCGCCGGAACGTCCCCGGGTAAGAGCAGCCGGGCGGGGCGGCCGGGGCCGGGGGCGCGGGCGGATGCGGGCGCCCACCTGGGACGCCCGGACTCTGGGCTCGGCGCCCGCGGCGGATGAACCGGGTGCGGGACGGGGCTCCGGCAGTCCGCTTGCGCCGGAATTACCCTCATGGTCCCTGGGGAGGTGTCCTGAATTATCCCGGGAGCCCCTCTCCGAGAGCCGCGGGAAGGGCGCCGCGGGGGGCGGATGGAGTGGGTGCGCGTTGGAGAGTGGGTGCGGGCGCGGGACCCCAGCCGCGCCCACCGCGGAGATGTTGAGGGAGCGGGGCGCGCCGGGGAACTGGCGGAGCACGGAGCTCGCCTCCTTTCCGCGCCCCCCGCCAGGCCGCGGCAGTCCGGGCCGGGGATGGGCGGCGGCGTCTTCCGCCCCTTCCTCTCCACGAAACTTTTTCATACACGAGCCAGCGCGCTGCCCGGTACATCGGGGGAAGCAAGGTCCCCAGGATCCTGGCAAGCGGCGGAGCTTGGAGAGACCAAGGAGGGGGTGGGGAAGGAGCAGCAGGGCCGTAGGAGAGCAGGCTCTACTCATTCTGCTGTGTGACCTTGGACGAGCTGCTGCACATCTCTGATCTCCGGGTGATGGGGTGCGTGGTGCCCCAGTGGGGAGTGGGGACGTGTGGGGGCAGGGCAGTGGGTGAACAAGCCCACGGGCGCACCTACCGGGCCTGGGCGCTTAGAAATGAGCCGTCTTCGTTCGCCCACCTGTCTGCGGCAGCTCAGCGCTCCCTTCCTGAGGGAGGCGGGGGTGGGGGTGGGGCGGTGTGGAGCTGCGCTCCCAGCGTGCCTGGGGGGGAGTCGGGAAGCTTCCATACCAACCTCGCCTATGACCTTGGACAGCTCACTTATGCCTCTGGGCCTCAGTATCCTCATCTGGAAAATGGGGGTTTGGAGTTCATGGTGTCTGAAGTCCCCCTTAGTCCTGGCCCGCCGGCAGGTGAGGTGAGCTGAGGGGATGGTGGTGCAGCCTCATCAGCGCATCCCTTCTGTGACCTAGCCTCTGGGGAAACTGTAGCTCCCTCCTCCAACAAGGCAGCAGGGCTGTGAGGCTCAGAATCTCCCGCACCACCCACCCTCTTTGTCGGGGCAAGGCCTCTCCTGGAGAAAAGTTCCCAGTGCTGGACAGGAGGCCTGTGGGTTCAGGGGGTGTCAGGGGCCTCCCAAGGTCACACTTGTGTCCAGGATGAGGTGGAGGTTCTGAAAGGTCTGCACCGCGACGGCCCGTAGCACCCCTCTGTGCACCTCACTGCCCTTGCCGGGAGAGTCTAACCTGACGCCTCCTGGGGGTGTCTCTGGTTCTGCTCCAGTTGAGATGCGCAGTAGCTTCTCACTGAGCCTCAGGGTGCTGTGGAGAGGGTCCTGGCTTAAGATAGGAGGCCTGAGTCTAATTCTAGGCACTGCCTCCCATTCGTGTGACTTTGTGTGACCTTGGGCAAGCCCCTTTCTTGCTCTCCTCGCCTGTTCATGGAAGGGGTTGAACTAGGTGACTCCCCGGGACCCTCCCAGCCCTGCAGTCCTGTGGCTGCAGTTCTGGGCTGGAGTCTGATCGTAAGAAGTGGGCTTGGCTGGGTGATGGGGCAGGTGGCCCTGGAATTCCCAGTGCACATCTGTCCGCAGAGTGGAGACAGCTCGAGAGAGTTACTCGGTATGAGTGGGCCACAGTCTGGCCCTGCGTGCCCCCGCCATGCGTCCTCGGGAAGCCCGGGCTCACTGGTTAGTGGCTGTGTGACCTTGAGCAAGTTACTCTATGTCTCTGAGCTTCAGTTAGTTGTCGCGACAAAATGTAACAGCTGTGGTGTTTTAGGTTGTTGTGAGAAGTAAATGAGAAACACGTGTACGACGCTTAGTCCAGTGCTGAGCCTTCCAAGTCCCGAGCGAGCAGCTGCTGCCAATGAGATAGATAAAGACCTGCGGGGAGCGGGACAGAGGCCGGAGGAGGGGGGGCGGGGATGGACTTGCGGTGTGATCTCCCTGCAGCTTCCAGAGCATCTCTGCAGAATGGGGACAGCGGCGCTGCCTGCCTCTCCCTGTCTCTGTCTCCGTCTCTGTCTCTGGATCATTCGAGTGATTCTGCAGCAGAAACTTCACGGGAAAGAAAGAAAATGCTTGACTTCTCTGTAATGTCACCTCTTTTCCGCTGGTTCCCCCGGCCCCACCTCCTGCCACACCTCCCATCCTTTCTGCGGTTACAAGATGGGCTTTACTCCATCCACCCACCCCCCCGCCCCCAGCCTTCGAGGAAGGAGCCAACTGGAGCTGAGAGGGGGTGAGGCTGGCCCCCTGGAGTGAGCAGCCAGAGCACATCTGCACCCAGGGCTGCAGCAGGAGAATGGCAGAGGCACTGGCCCTGCCCGGGGGCGCTCTCGGGACCCTGGGACGTCAACAGGGGTACGCTGGTGGGTGGGTAGTGGGGTTACCGTGGACTTGCTGTGTGACCTTAGGCAAGTCACACCCCTTGGGCCCCTGTTTTCTCAACTGCAAAGCAAAAGTTTAGTTTAGATGCTCGAAGGGCCTTCTGACCGTCTTGGCTGGGACCCTGTTGGCTCTGCCTTTGCTGAGGCTGGGGGCGGCGTGTGTGGGAGGTTTGCGGAGTCACACGGGCATTACCTCTCACCACCCCTCTGTTAAGGTCTTGGGACAGCCTGCGAGGAGAGGATGACATCTCAGCAAGAATGCTGATGCTTAAGAGCAAAGGCTTTGCAGACAGACAGGTTCAAACTCCTATCTTGGCTCTTTCCATATTAGCTGTGTGAATTGGGGCAAATTACTTGGCATAACAGGCTCAGTTATGTCATCTGTGAAATGGGAGCAATGTTACCTACTTCTTCGGGTTCTTCTGACGATTACATGGGAATAATTTATGTAAAACTTCTGGGATGTGGGGAGTTCTTAGTGTGAATTGGGTGCTGCATGAGGAATGGGCTTTTTGAGGTTCTGTGTCATCACAGAGGGGACTCAGGCTAGAGGAAGAGTGGGGATGGAGCCCGCCGTCCCGCAGGCGTTGCCACACACAGCTGCTGAGAAGCTCTCCCTTCCTCATCCTGGTCTCACTGTACTCTGCCTGGGGCTTCAGGAGCTGGTTCTCGTCACAGGACCTTGGGGGCAGGGGCTGCAGGCGGAGGTGAGTCTGCAGAGAGGAACTGGGAGGCTGACAGAAGCCCCTGGTGACAAGGGTACAAGGCAGAGGCCCGACAGCCTCCGTTCAAGGTTAGTCGTGAGGAAGGGGCTGGAAAATAGGGTCTTGGAGAAAAGGCATCACCGCCCACGGGCCCTGTGAGGTGAGTGGACCACAGCCTGGGGCGCCGGAAGGGACCTTGGGCGTCATCTCATTCAGTCTCTGATTTTGATGGTGGGGAAGCTGGGCTCAAAGAGGGGGAGCACCTTGCCCAGTGTCACACAGCATCGGAGCACCAGGGACGGGGCTGCAGCTGCCCTGTGGACGCTCAGTCCGGTGCCCTTTCCACTCTCCCCATGAACCACGGGGCAGTTATTTTCCATCTCTTCTAAAATCAGAGCACGAGGTCAGGGGCCTTGACTGAAGCGGAAGGGATGTGAGATCGTCAACTCCAACATCCCCAGGTTGCAGGTTAGAACACTGAGGCCCAAGAGAATGGAAGGGTCGGCCGGAGGCCGCCCAGAGCCAGGGACGCGTGCTCTGAGGCCCGAGGTCTGCCAGTGACACAAGCTGCTGGTCTGCTTCTCGTGGGCCTGACAGGCCGTACGGCAGCAGGACAGCCAGACGTGGAAAAACAAACCCCACGGGCTTGGGCAAGGGAGAGAGGACGGAAAGGCAGAAACGCTGCTCCCAAGACCCAGATTTCCCCCCTTGGCCTGGCTCTGCCGGCCCTCTGAGCTGTTCCGTGACAGCCTGCCCGCCCTGTAGAGAGGAGACAATAGCCAGCCTGCTGGCCTCAGCACCATCGGTGACATGAGTGCAAGAAAGTCAATATTTGCCCAGTGGCAAAGGAAGGGAGATAAGTCTGATTTGGGACGAGAGTGAAGGCAGCGGTTCTGAAAAGCGAGGTCGCGGCGCCTGGGCCTGCGGCGTCAGCACTGGGCTTCTAAGGCAGCCTGGGATCCACCATGTTAAATCACCTCTCGTGTGTGTCTCGCAGAGCCTGCACCCCGCCCGCGGCCTGACCCCCGATACGTTTCCCTGATTGCTTGCAGCTGGCGCCCCCCGGGCTCCCTGGAGGAATGGACTCCCGCGGAAAGGCCTCGGAGCACATGGCCCCCTGAGCGTGGCTCAGGCTCGCTGCCGTATCTGGCCCCTGAGCCCAGGGAAGATGTGGAAAAAGTCCTTGTCAGGTCAAGAGAGGCTGTGCCTGATTTTTTTTGTCCTGCCTTTGTTTTGTTATCTTTTCGTTTTCCTTCTCTGCATCCTGCTTGCTTATTCTGTGTCCTGAAGTTGGGGAAGGGCCTGCGGGGGAGGAGGGCCAGAACCCGGAGCCTTTCCTCCACTGAAATGCAGTTCTTGAACCCAAGGCAGCTGCGGGCTGCTATGGTGGCTTTTGTGGTCGCCTGGGATCGCACCTTCACAGGTTAACGAAGGAAGCTTTGGGAAGGAGAACGCGTCTGGGGCGAGGCTCTGGGGCTGCACTGGGCACAGGAGGGGCTGCCTGCCGTGGGAATCCGCCAGGTGGGAGACTGTGGGTGGATCCACCAAGCCCCCTTCCTCTCTTGGGATGCTCTGGCTGGGCTGCCTGCCCCAGAGGGGCCACGTGACGTTCCTGGTGGTCGGGACTGCCACCCAAGACTAACCCCAGTCCCCTGGCCCCCAGACGATCACAGGGCTGGCAGTCCCCGGAGACCGGAGAGCCAGGGCGATCGATGTCCCACGTGGACCTGGGGCAGCGGCAGGGAGACTGAGGGAGGGCCCCCCGCCTCCCCCTGCAGCCAGCCCTGCGACCTGGTCTGATCAGCCGTCCAGCAGCAGCAGGGGCAGCTTGCAGCCTGTCCGCCGGGACCCCTAGCGCACAGCCCTGGGCGAGAGCGCAGCCCAGAGCGGACTCCCTGCGTCTTCCGGGGCCCTGGCCCGTCGGGGTGGGGTCTGGGGTGTGTGGGCCTGGCACGTCACAGGTGCCCAGCACCGCCACCCAGGCGCCAGGCGCCTTGTCCAGATCCCACGTCCTACAGGACTGTAACTAAGTTACGGAAACACTGGGTGCCTCAGTTTCCTCATCTTTAAAGTGGAAATAAAATAGCGTGTATGCCATACGGTCGATATGAGGATTCAGGGTATTAATATTTATGTGAAGCTCTGAGAACGGTAAGAGTATGAAGATTTTGCTGTTGTTATTATGGTGCTTCTTCAAACCAGAGAGACACTTTGTAGACAGAGAAGCAGCGTGGGAGCCTTGGGTGGGGGGCGGGGTGAGGCAAGGCTGTGATGGTATTTGGCCAGAAGGACCTGGCAGCCGGTGATTTCGCTGTGCTGTTACCGCGCACGGCCCCAGGCAAGCTGCGTCTTGCTGCCCCTGGACCTCAGTTGTCCCCTCTGAAAGGTGGAGAAGGGTGACCGCCTCCCTCGCGTCGCCCAGGGTGCCCTGAATGACGTTCTGAGGCTCTGGCCTCCTCCCGTCTCACCTCTGACCCAGGTGGGCTCCCTGGTGGAGGCTCTGGCCGGTTGTGCCGTCTACGGACAGCACCAGCCCCAGTGCGGCGCTCTCCCCACAAGGCCACGCGGGCGTTGGTGGCTCCGGGGTGAGCGCGCCCTCTCCCAGCGTCTGCTCCTCCTCGGTCGGCCTGCTCCGGGCAGGAGTGTCTCTGGACGTGGTCCCCGGTTGTACAAGCAGAGAGTTGGGGGCACGTCTCCTTCGAGCTGGGGCACCGGGTTGGTGACCCTGGGACGGGCGGGGGGGCCCTTCCTCCCCCCCCGGGGCCAGGCTGTGTGCAGTGCCAGGAGGCGGGGGTGGGCCAGACGGCGGCTCGAGGTGCGCTCGGCACCTTTCCCGCCAGGCGCGTCCAGGACCCTGGTGGATGGCACCCTCGTCGCCTCCCTCGCCTGCAGCTTTCCTTCCTGCCTGCTGACGGCATTGGGCAGGTGATTAGGCCAAGGGCCTCTGCTGAGGACGGGGAGTGACAGGCTGCAGGCACCCAGGCCACCCATGGAGTGATGCCCGCTGTCCCAGAGCCCTCTGGCTGGTCATCAGGGTCAGTGGCGGGTCTGGAGAGGAGAGGCTACTTTAACTCTTCGGAGCTACTCAGGGCCTTGGAAATGTCGCCTCCTCAAAGCCTCTTCCCAAATATCATTTCCCAAGAGCCCTGGAGATGAGTTGCTTTGCCACGGTCACCTCCAGGGTCACCTCGAAAGCGAGCACAGCCCCCAGCGCCCACTGCGTTCCGTCCGCCCCACCCCCTGGCTTCCTAAAGAAGGTGTGGGGCTTTGGCTGGAGTGTGGGGTCCTGGTCGGGTCCCTGTCTCCTGTGACCTTGGCCGTGACCTTAGATCCCATGGGAAGTCCTCCCTCGGGAAGCTGGAGGTGTGATGAGCGAGCTGGGAAGGCGTCCTGAGGGCCTCCGTGCGAGAGGAGGCGCAAAGGCTTTTCCCAGGGTGTTTGGGAGTCAGGCTGGATTCGGGCTCGGGAGAAGCTTCGGGAAAGAGCCCCAGGCTTGGAGTTCAGTACCACGGAGTCCAGAGTCAGACCCTGGAGCCGCCTGCCCCGGCTGCGGGCCGGCGCTCGAGCTCTCTGAGCCCATCACCCTCCTCAAAACCGGGATCGAAGCCCCTTACCTTACGGGAGTTTGTAGATTGTTTACTTTTTAAAACGGCTTTGCTGGGATATAGTTTACGTGCTGTACGGGCCACTCAGCTGCAGCGCACAGTTCAGTGGGTTTAGTGCGGCTACAGTCGTGCATCCACCACCACCACCTAACTTCAGAACATTTTTCACCCAAAAGAAAAAGTATAAACATGAGTGGTCACTCCTGTTCTCCTTTTCCCCAACCTCCAGCCAATGGATAATTTGTCTTCTGTCTCTGTCAGTCTGTCTCCCTGGACGTTTCACGTAAATAGAATCGTTCATTATGTGGTCTTTTGTGACTTGCTTCTTTCACTTACATATATTTTCAAGGTCCAACCACATTGTATCACGTATCAGTCCTTCATTCCTTTGAATTGCTGAATAATACTCCGTTGCAGGGAGGGACCGCAGTGTATTTATCCATGCATCTGTGAATGGGCATTTTGGTTGGTTTTTGACTGTTGTGAATGCTGGTGCTGTGAACATTCATGTAAAGGTTTTTGACAGGACAAGTGTTTTTACTTCTCTTGGGTGCATACCTAGGAGTGGGATTGCTGGGTCAAATGGTTTATAGTCTGCTCTCTGCATCTGTGGGTTCTCCTCCACACCTGAAGATTCAACTAGCTGTAGATTGAAAATATTTGAAAAAATTCCAGACAGTTCCACAAAGCAAAATTTGAATTTGCCACATGCCAGCAACTATTTACACAGTATTTACATTGTATTAGGTATTATCAGTAACCTAGAGGGGAGTTAAAGCCTGCCGGAGGGTGTGCTAGGTTATACACAAACACAACGCCGGATTATATAAGGGACTTGAGCGTCCTTGGATTTTGGTGTCTGAGGGGTCCTGGAACCACTTCCCGTGGAGACTGAGGACAACAGTACGTAAAAAAATATATATTTATTTATATATTTATATTTATTTATTTATTTATTTAGTTGCGCCGGGTCTTAGTTGAGTCAGGCAGGCTCCTTAGTTGCAGCATGTGGACTCTTAGTTGCGGCATGCGTGTGGGATCTAGTTCCCTGACCAGGGATCGAACCCGGGCCCCCTGCATTGGGAGCACAGAGTCTTAACTGCTGCACCACCAGGAAAGTCCCAATGGTACTTATTTTTAAAGCTGCTGTTTACTTGACCCTGTTCTGAGTACTGTATGTGGACAGCCTCCTTCAATGATCACAGTTCTCTGTGAAGCAGGTACTATTATTATTCCCATTTTATAGAATAAGGAACCTGGGGCTCAGAGGTTCCAAGGATACTTGCTGGGGAGCCAGGCTTGAACCCGACACACTGGCCTGAGTGTGATGCTGTGGGAGTGTTCCCTGCCCACCACGTGGCCCTCCTGGGGAGGTGACCAGACCCCTGCATCCTCTGTCCCCGGGTGCGGTTTTAGGGGCTCCTGTGTCCCTGTGTATGGAAAGCCTCCCACATGGCTCTTAAGAGACAGAGAGGACCTTCCACCTGGGGTCGGGGCGAGGGAGGCATCCCAGCTCTGACTCCCCTCCTGACTTGGAAAGAGATTTCCCTTCTCTGGGCCTCATTTCCTGCTGTGCAGCAGGGGCTGGGGTACCCGATCCTGGGCTTCCTTCCAGGTCGTACCTCCCATGGAGATTCTGCGCTGTCTTCCCAGCAATGCTTCTCCCACCTAGTGTGCTGACCAGCCAGGTGGGGGCCGAGTGCAGGGCGCGGGAGGAGGGGGCACCCACCACAGACCAGGGGCTGGGGCCTGCTGTATGTGAGCCAGGAAGAGCCATGTCACTGTGTGCCCCGCACCTGTGCCCCAGTCCTGCTCCCTGGAGCCTCCACACCAGTGAAGCAGCCAGCCGGCTTCTGAGGCTCGGCCCTCGTTCCTGGGCTGGGCCCATTCGTGGGAAGGTGCTGTGCACACAGTAGGTGCCCAGTGTGTGTTAGCCAACTCCGAGTCAGCCAGCCCAGTCTGGTGACACCGGGAGAGGCAGCCGCAGCCGCCGTGCATCTCCCTTCTGCGTGTCCGCGTCCTGCAGCCTTTCCCGGCCCTCCCTCCGCTCCGCATTCGCGCCTCCGGAACCTGCTGGTCAGAGCTGCTCCTGGATCCAGGCGCTGTGTCCCGAGCCTTTAACCCGCAGAGGGAGCAGCGGCGCCTCTGGGGAAGTGCCTTCTGCGAGCTGGCAGGTGGCGGTGGAGGATGAGTGGCGGTGCGCCGGATGGAGAGGACGGGCTTCTGTGGCGGCCCAGACCCGGGGGACCACCGGAGTGTCTCTGGGCAGGCGGCTGGCGTGTCCCTGGGTCTCGGCCTTTCCCTGCCTGAGGCTGGGGCAGCCCTGCTGGCCTCGCCTGCCTCCCCCAGCTCTTTCCACCTGCTCAGTCTCCAGGGTGGCCTTTCCCGCCTGTGGTTGCTGAGCTCCCCCCACCGCCGCCCCCCCGCCCCGTGCCTGTGCCTCCCACTGTTTTTAAGCTCCGTGGGTGGGCCCTTTGGTTTTTTTTTTTTGGCCGCCGCCCAGCTTGCAGGATTTTAGTTCCCCGACCAGGGATCGAACCCGGGCCACGGCAGAGAGAGTGCCGAGTCCTAACCACCGGACCGCCTGCCTGCCCGGTGCGCTCCAACACTCACCTTTCCTCTCGCACTCGGGGGGCTGAGCCAGGGCTCCCTTTTCTCCTGCCAGCACCCCCTCCACTGTCCGTCCATTGGCAGGAGCCAGGCTGGTCCCCATCTGATCCAGACTCCGCCCTGTCCTGTGGCCCGCTCACCACGGGCTGGCAACGCCACACAGAGCCCAGGCCCTGGAGCAGCCACCACCCTACCCCGACCCCTGTTCAAAACCCAGAAATGGCACAGTTCAGACCACCAAATCAGTAAATAGTGTCATCAGGGCTTATCGGGCATGTGAGGACCAACCGTGAACTGGGAGCTTTCAAATTCAAAGACTGATGGGAAGCTCAGGCGGGACACCCCAGGATGGTGCATCTGGTGCCCGGGAGAGGGTTCACCCTTCACCTTGGTTGCTCATTGCAGCAAGGTTTCCGGACACCAGGAGACTGGTCAGAAGTGACGGCACGTGCACGGCAGTAGAGACAGGCACACGAAGTCTGGGGTTCGCCTGTGCATCGAAAAGTTATGTTTACACCAGACTGCGGCCTTTTAAGTGTGGAATAGCATCACCTCTGTAAAAACAACTTACGTGCCTTGATTACAAAACACTTTATTGCTAAAAAATGCCCAAACACCTGCCCTCGTAACATCAAAGATCACTGCTCGCAAATCACCGCAGCAAATATAATAATAATGAAAGTTTGGAATATTGTGCAAATTCCCAAAATGTGACACAGAGACACAAAGCGAGCAAGGCTGTCAGGAAAATGGTGCTGATGGACTTGCTCCACGTGGGGCTGCAACGACCTTTGATTTGTGAAATGACCTTTGATTTGTGAAACGTACGATATCTGCGAAGCACGGTAGGGTGAGGTGTCTCTTTGTCTCCTGCGGCCGTTAGGACGATGACTTGTTTCTTTTATGATTGTCAGAGGCATTTACAAGAAGCAGGCTAGGTTAAGGTTTGCTTGTGTTCACGAAATAAGCTAGATTTACTTTTGCTTACGTGGCATAAATGTTTTGTCTGCTCAGGGAATTTCTGAAGTCTAGTCTCTATTTTGTATTTAATTTTAACACCGCCAGGCTGTCCCTGCAAGAGTAGTGATGTTATAAAGAGAACCGTTGGGCTCCCCAAAAACTGGGTGGCAGCTTCCTCCTGAGGACAAGCTGCTTGGGGCACCGGCCACTTGGCAGTAGGGGTGGGGTGGAGGTGTCGGGGGTTTAGAGACGTGCAGGTTTTTAGAGACGTGCAGGCCTTGAAATTCGTCTAGGCCAACGCTGTGTCGCTCCCTGGGTCATGCCAGTAGTGGTCTATCCTCAGGTTGAATACCCCCAATGACAGGGCACTCATTACCTCACAAAACCAACATCCCGTCAGGATTTCGGCAAGTGCTGAGGCAGAGATTGTCCCCTCACTCTGAGCCTGAATCTGTGCTCCTGCACCGTGAAGTGGGGAGCCGCTGGGGAAGGTCAGGCCCCCAGCCCTTGGTGCCGCTGGAGTTGGAGGAGCAGCAGAGGAAGCCCCAGGGCAGTGTCTGGGCCGGGAGAGGCGTGGCGGGACCCTTCCCTCCACGGGGACCTTGCTCGGGGAAGGGGCCACCACGAAGAGCGAGATGCTGTTAGGAGAGACCGTGTTAGGTGCCTGGAGCATGTGGGACAGAAAGCTAGAAATACGGAAACGGCAGACACCCCAGGTCACCAGCTCCAGGGACGCAGTCTGACGGGGGCCATGCCTAGGACTCGGCGATGGCTAGTCAGGCCTAGTCTAGTCAGGCCTGCCCTGCTGATCCCCCCCACCCCCCCACCGTGGACTGGGAGCCAGGCCGCACCTCCCTGACCCTGTGACCTGGGGCAAGTCTCTGCCTCCTGCTGGGTCTCGTGGCCTCGGCCGTGGATGTGCTGTGTGTGGACCCTTGGAGGCGGCGCGGTGGCCGAGCTCTGTGGGGGGCAGTGTTCCCAGCAATCGCAGGGAGGGGACGGTCCTCCGCCCACCTCCCTTCCCCTCCCCTGCCCGGGCAGGGGCTGCGGCCCCGCGGCCTTGAGTCCCAGCCGGGCCAGGGCCGGCTCACGCGCGTGCCTGCCGGTGGCAGGGTAGAGGCCGCTCCCGTGAGCGTGGACCTGGGGGCCTCCGCGTCCTGGCCCAGGGGGCTCTGAGCAGTGCGTCCCAGCGGGCGGGGGCAGCGTCCTGCTGTGTCCTCCCCACGTGAGTCAGCTGTCCCCCCTGCCTCCGGGGGTGGTGGCTCTGGGTCCTCCCATCTTGTTCTGTAGTTGTCACCGGCTGTCCCTGCCAGGTCTGTCTCTGGCTGGAACTGGTCGGCCCCTTCCACGCCTCCCAAACGTCCCGACTCAGTGCGCCTCTTCCAGGAAGCCTCCCGGGTGGTGCTGCTGGTCTCGCTGCCTTTGCCCCGTGGTCCCTCAGCCGGAGCCCCTGGCACCGCCGGGGCAGCGGGGCTGGGGTGGACCAGGCCGGGCTGGAGCGCCGGCCACGCCCTAGCTCACGGCTCTTCCTCTCCTGCACGTTCTGTCATCTTTTGATCGAGGTGCACAGAGTGCACGGCTGAGGGGTCCGCACTCCTGTGCAAACACCCAGGATGCCCGGAGGCCCCCGCGTCCCCTCCCGTCACTGCCCTCCGCGCTCGCCTGTCACCGCAGCTGAGGCCTCGTCTCCGCGGCCCCCCAGCCCCCGCCAGTCCTCCTGTCCCTCGCACCTCCTTTACAGGCCCTGGTACCCGGAGCCCGTCTCCGGCTTCCTTCTCCCCGTGGCTGTGCTCCCAGCCCCCTTGGCACCTGTGCCAGGGACTCCCAGGGCGTCAGCTGCCGTGCCCCCCACTCCCAAGCCGCACACCTGCCCGCCGGCTGCTGGGCTCCACCACCTGGCGGGTTGCTGGCGCGGCGAGGGTTCAGGGGGGATGTCCGGGGGCGTCTGGGCGGCCTGGCCTCACCGCGTGCGGTCCTGTCATCTGAGGGTGGACTGGGGCCTAGAGAAGGACCCGACTCTGCTGCTTCCCTGGGGAGGATGGGGTCGGACCCCTCCACCCACCCAAAACAACTCGAAGGCTCAAGCAGACAAGACAGAGCCGGACGGCACGAGTGTCTGGGCAGCTGGAGGTGGGGGGTGGGGGGGTGGAAGACTTCGTAGTGTCTGGACGCAGGCGGGGAACAGCTGGGACAGGACGACGGCTCAGGAGAGAGGACCCGGCCCAGAGCGGGGCCCCGGAGGGCGGCCGGGATGGGGCTTCACCGGGACCAGGACCTGCAGCAAAGGGTGTGAGCTCGCCCCGGGCCGCCGCGTGGTGGTCGGGAGAGGCCTCCCTGGCCATTCCGATGGGCCGTCTGGGCTGCAGGGCCAACCTCCCGTCCTCGGGGACACTGCTTCCTAGGTTTGCACCCACAGAGTTCTTAGTCGTGACTTTCCAGTTTGGATTTTGCTGCATCTTTCCCCTCCTCCGGCCTGTTGGCCTTCTGAGGACACGTCTGGCCATCCTGGTCCCCAGGTCAGGCAGGAGGAAGCTGGCTTCTTCAGGGAGGATAATCGTGTCCTGGGATTCGCATGAGACGGGAAGCTGTCAGGGGTATTGGCGGGAACAGGCATCTCTGTGTGAAGAGTGAAGGGCATGTCTTTTTTTTTTTTTTAATTAATAATTTTATTTTTGGCTGCGTTGGGTCTTCATTGCTGCGCATGGGCTTTCTCTAGTTGCGGCCAGCGGGGGCTACTCTTGGTTGTGGTGCGTGGCTTCTCGTTGCAGTGGCCTCTCGTTGTGGAGCACGGGCTCTAGGCGCACGGGCTTCAGTAGTTGTGGCACATGGGCTCAGTAGTTGTGGCTCGCGGGCTCTAGAGCGCAGGCTCAGTTGTTGTGGCACACGGGCTTAGTTGCTCCGCGGTATGTGGGATCTTCCCGGACCAGGGCTCGAACCCGTGTCCCCTGAACTGGCAGGCAGATTCTTAACCATTGCGCCACCAGGGAAGCCTTGGGCACGGCTTTTCCCCAGGGCCCATCAGGCGTCTGGGAGGAAGGAGGCCCTCGTGGAAAAGCGGGGGACAGACTGCATCCTCCTCACTGACTCCCCGCCCCTCCGAGGGCAGACAGGGCTCCTGGCTCAGCCCCTGTGACGTTTGCCCCTTGAGGGTCCCGAGGGGGAGGGAATGCGGTAGCGGTAACTTCCGTCCCTGCTCAGCCGATTTGCTCATCTCTGAAGTGGGCGCCAAGCACTGACCTCACGGGGCTGAGCGTGGAGAGAAACGCAACGTGGCCCTCCTGGGGCCTCCCCCTCCCCCCGCCCCGTCCTCCCACAGTGGGACCTCCTGGCTGGGGAAGGAGCCCTGGCGGGGGCTGGGAGCTCAGGGTCCACGCCCTCAGGGAGGCCTCCATCGTGGGGAGAAGCCCGTCTGCTGCGCGCCCACCAAGGCCTGAGTCTGTGGATCTCTGGAGCTGCTGGGGGACTGGCCGCTCAGCAGGGAGCCTGCGGGGACCTGGAGGAGCGAGTGAGAGTGAGGGTCGGGTGGAGGGTGGATTTCCAAACAGTCAGACGTCCAGGGGTCCTTCTCAAGGCTGGACAGGGCAGACGCCGCCGCCCTAGGTAATCAGGGAGGTGGTGCTCATGCCTCAGTCCCCCGACTCTCTGGAGGCTCCGAGCTGCCCTGCCCCTCCCCAGGATCGCCTGCTTATCTCCCTCCTGTTGGGCCATCCAGGACCACTGGCCCGCCCGCCCAGACCGTGACCGCTCGGCCCCGGGGTGCGTGGGTCTGGCCTTGACGGGCCTGCCTCTGCTGCGGGTCTCCCTCTTCTCCCTGAAGTGGGGGCTTGGCGGGCAGGATGGTGGTTGCGGAGGGGAGAGGGCATCGCCCGGTGGACCCCACCTTCTCGGTTACCTGCTGCCAGGCCCAGCAGCCGGGCTGCTCCGGGGGCTGCTCACACGAGGGGCTGCCACACGAGCAGGAATGACCAGCCTGAGGAGTGGGCAGAGCTGGGAGGGAGGGGCGCCAGCCTCGGACTCGCACCCGCCCCTCCCAGCTCCCCTGCTTCCTGGACAGAGCCGCCTGGGCCGCTGGGCTGCATCTGCCCCCTTGCTCTGGGGACACAGGGTCAGACGATGTGCATGTGTGACGCAGGGATCCGAGGAAGGGCACGTGTGTGTCCTGGGGTCCTCTCTGCACCCAGCACACACGTGGCTTCATCTCAGTGGCTGCCCTGGGGACGGACGCCAGCCCTGCGCACAGCCGGGGATCAGCTCTCGTCAGGGTGTGGCCTCCCGCCCCAGGGCGCCTCATGTTCCCACGTGCGGCCATATATCATGCATCCCAGGGTGTTTACACGTCACGCACGGTGTCACACACGTCACACACATGCCTCTCCGGTTCCGCTGCTGAGGCCCCTCCCAGGTGGCCCTGGGGCCTCCGTCCTCCTGTGTGACCTGCGGTCCTGCCGGGTGTGTATGCGTGTTTGGTAGGTAGGGGATGGCACCCAGGCTCCACCGGATGGAGGCCCTGCCTGCCAGGCTCCACGCGGGGGATCAGTGAGGGGGTCGGCGGTCTTCCCAGAGCCTGTCACCCCCGTCACCCCTGCCCGCTGCTCTTCCCCCCACCACGGCATGCACACACACTGTACACATCCCACACACCCCCCACACCCCCCACACACTGTACACACCCCCCCACACCCCCCACAGGATGCGCACACTGTACACACCCCCACACACCACACACACACCGTACACCCCCCACACACCACACACACTGTACACACCCCCACAGCATGCACGCACTGTACACACCCCCACAGCATGCACACACACCGTACACACCCCCACACACCACACACACCGTACACACCCCCACAGCATGCATACACACTGTACACACACCCCCACACCACACACACACCGTACACACCCCCACGCACCACACTGTACACACCCCCACACACCCCCCACACACCCCCCCCACACTGTACACACCCCCACGCACTGTATACACCCCCACACAACACACACTGTACACACCACAGACACATACCACACACCATACACCACACACACGCACCGAAGACACACCACACATACACACCCTATGCCGCATACACGACACAGACACACCTCACAACCTCACACACGCCACACGCATGTCACCCACACACACCTCACAGACACTGTACACACACCCACACACACCTCACACCCACACACACCTCACAGACACTGTACACACACTCTCCATTAAAAGGCATTTGCTTTCAACCCAAACCCCGTCCCAGCTCCTTCGGGGGGTCCTGTGTAGCAGACCTTGTGTATCAGAGCCTGTCACGTTTAGCCAGCGTGTCCATTTTTAATGGCTTTTTGCTGAACACGTCATCGTGCATCTGGAGGAAGGCTAAGGGGCCGTGGGGCTGCGGCCCCGTGTGCGGGGCGGGTTTGTGCCGTCGGGTCGTCACTGCTCAGCCGGGGAGCGGGGCTGCCCCTCCTGCCCGTGTACACAGCACGAGGTCGGGTGCCCCTGGGCCCCTGACACTCGGGGGGCCATACCCGGCCCAGCCTTGCTCCTCGCTCCTTCCTACAACCTGCATCCAGCAGCCTGTGGTCCCCGTGTCCACGGACCCCCCTCAGTCACCCTTCATGGTCCCCCCTTCCCCACGTGCTCGCTGAGACCCTGAGGCCCGTGAGGGCGCCTGTGGGTTTGGGAGACACTGCGGGTGCTGGGTGGGGTCGGGCTGTGGCCCTGACGGGGTGTCCCCACCCCCGCCCCCTGTGCCCGAGGTAGTGCCTGTGGTGCACCTGGAGGGGTGTGCAGCCTTTCCCCGTGTGACGTTTCACACATGGGTTCCGCACTGTGTGGTGTGCAGGGTTCCCTGGGCTCTCAGGGTCCGGCTTCTGCTCGTCTGTGATTTGTGAATCCTGCACCCGGATTCCAGGTCCAGGGAGAACGGCCCGTGGCAGATGTGTGGGGCCTCACAGGAGTTTTCTCCTCTGACCATCCTCACTTTCGGGCGTGCAGGCGGAGGCCTGGGATCTGCTCATCTCAGTCTGGACGCAGGGGAAGGTAATGGCGCGTGGCTGGAGCCGGAGAGATTGAAGTGAGGTGCTGGGAGGGACCTCCCCAGGCTGGGGCCCTGGGGCCGGTGCAGAGCGTGCTCTGCGTGTCCACGCGGGCGGGGGCCTGGCCCCAGGCAGGCACGCGAGGAACTCACAGACATGGGCAATTTAGTTTCACAATGAGCTAGAAAATCAATTCATTCAAACTTTAGTCTCCACCTCCTAGTACCAAATGTTGGCCTGAAGCACGGGTCCAGAAAAATAAAGACAAACTTATTCTTAAGTATCGATCTTCTTAGCCGCTGGCTTCAGCGAGACGCATCTTGCTGGTTAACCTGTTTCCATCTCATTCCTTTGTCTTTTGCAAATACAGCGTCGGCAAAGGTGGAATCTCCTCAGTTCTCTGTTATCCGTATCGATGGAAGCCGGGCCTGAGTGCGTGGGGTGTGTGTGTGCGTGGGGGTGGGGGGTGTCGGGGTGTGGGCACCTGTGCCCTTGGCAGGGGCGTGGGGGTAGGACTTTCTCGTCTCCCACATGGGGTCAGGCTCCATTTAGGGGTCGTGCTCCTCTGGGAGCACGCAGAGGGGTCCAGAAGCAGCAGGTGGGCGTCAGCGCGAGGGGAGGGGGAGGGGGAGATGGGCGCCTCCCTCTGATCCGGATCCAGGGCCTGGGCCCCTTGGGGGTCTGGCCGAGGCGACCGTCCCTTTGCTTTCGCTCGAGGACACTCGGGAGAGGTTCCGTGTGGGGTCAGGGCGGTGAGCGGGGCTGCGGCCCCTCGTGGGACCGACTCCCGGGGGAGATGCAGGGTCCGAGGGCCTGGGATAGACGGTCAGAGAGCCGAGTGGCCACCCTGGAGAGATGGACTGGACGGACAGACAGACGGATGGGGCCCTGTTCCTGCCGCGGAGGTGGGGGGCCCCGAGGCTTAGGCCGTGGCGGATTGAGGCCCAACCTTCACGCTGACCCGTGGGGCAGATCAGTCAGCTGTCTGAGCGGAACAGCCTCGTCCCGGGAGGGGGTGATGCCGCGCCCCCCCCACCCCAGCCCCAGGAGGGCAGGTGAGGACAGGTCCAGGCCGGCACAGCCTCGGGGGCTTATTTTCCTTCCAACACCCGGCCTTGGGCCCGCACTTCCCCTGGCCCCACCCTCGGATCTCGGGGTCTCAGGGCCTCGTTTTGCGGAGCGCGGTCCTAACCACCTGCCTCGGGGTGAGCGGCCCCATTTCCTCCCTCCCTCTCTCCCTCCCGCCGAGTGGCTGGGGGAGTGGGGTCGCTGTGGCAGGTGACCCGAGGCTTCACCGGCCCCACCCCGTCCCCTTTCCTGCGCATGCGCTCTCAGCGGGCATCGCTGGCTAATGCGCCAGTTCACGCTTAACGCTTCCTGCGCGGGAAAACGCTTCATCCATCACCCTCAACCCTGGAGCCGTGCCCAGGACTGTGGCCTGAGACCCCGGGGAGGACCGCTTCCCCTCCTCCCGCTGTGCTCCAGGGGCTGCGGGTCCAGCGCCGCCCCCGGCAGCGCGTGCTGTGTGCCCTTGGACAGGTTACTTCACCTCTCTGGGCCTCTTCCCCACAGGGGTCTTGAGAGCTGCGGTCGAGCATCTTTGCTTCCTTAGCTTCTGGTGGAATAAGCGGGGGTGAAACCCCCACCCCTTAGGCTTATCCGGAGGGAACGTGAAGCCTCGGTGTTTTGCTGGAGAAATGGCTGGTGCTTTCCTGAACATTCCTCACTGGGTAGGGCTGACCCCATCTTGCCGCTCCTGACGGGGAACCCTCTGCCCCTCAGAGGCGCCAGAGGCACAGTGTGCAAGGGCTGGGGCTGCTTCTCTCTCTTTACGGTTTGAGCTGGACCCTGAAGGCTGTGAAGGAGGCCTCGCGGTGCTGGGGAAGGGCCGGCAGCTCGTCCAGCCCCACGCGGGGCCACAGCCCGCGCGGCCGGGACCAAGCCTAAGGCCCCGCCGGTCAGGACGCTCGGATGGCCCAGCCCCGCTGCTCCCAGGGGTGCACGCCCACCCCCCTGTCACGACAGGCTCCCCGGGCCCGTTGCCCCCGTGCTGGGGTGGCGCCCCTGGACCCGCCCAGGGGCCGTGGGGGCAGCCGAGCCCCGCCCGCCCTGTGGCGCGAGGGTCTGTGCTTCTGGCTCGCTCCTGCCCGCCCCACACGCGTCTGCCGAGTGCCCGTCGCGCGCCAGACGGCGAGACACCTGCCAGGGCAGGGTCGCAGAGTCTTCCCCCGAGGGCCAGAGAGGAAACAGCTCAGGCTCGGCCGCACAACCTCGGTGGCAACTATTCCGCTCTGTTGCAGCGGGAAGGCCGCCAGAGAGGCCACGGCCTGGGCCCCGCATGCCGTGCTCCAGGGACGGTTGTCCACGGGAAGCAGCCGCGCCGGGTGTGGTTCACGCAG
Source organism: Mesoplodon densirostris (assembly GCF_025265405.1). Classification (NCBI taxonomy): domain Eukaryota; kingdom Metazoa; phylum Chordata; class Mammalia; order Artiodactyla; family Ziphiidae; genus Mesoplodon; species Mesoplodon densirostris. The sequence goes on along the minus strand of NC_082662.1, from coordinate 192,848,532 downwards.
CGGAGCGGCCGGCCGGGCAGGCTGTGTGCGCGGTGAGGCCGGGTCTCGGGCCGGGGCAAGGGGGGCCGTTTGAGCTGAGCGGAGAGAGGCAGCCACTCAGCGACGGCGGGCGGAGGCGCTGGGGGTGGCGATGGAGATGGGGGCGAGGGCGCCGGACACAGACGACGGACCTGAAGGCCGCCTTCAGGGGCAGCTGCGGTCCCCAGGGCGGCGTCTAAAGGTGGCAGGATGAGATTCACGTTCTCGAAGCTTGCTTTGGGGGCAGGGTGGGTGTGGGGCCGAGGGCGGGGAAGGTCGCCGGGTCACCAAGGCCTGGCAGAGAAGGGGCTTGAGGCAAACGGAGGAGTCGGAGTTGTGGCCGAAACCAGGGTGCGGGGCCGGTCGGGTGGCCATCGCGGGCCGTCCGGTGCGACAGGCACGCAAGTGTCCGCAGGGTCTGGTGACCTCTCCTCACAGAGAGCCGCGCGGTGGGGGGAGGGGCAGGGCCCGGCGTGACAGAGGGGGGAACCGGAGGTGAGCGTGAGAAGGAACGGGTCAGAGGGTCCCCTTCAAACGGGAGAAGGTCCTCGGCTGGGCAGGGGTCGCCGCCTGGCCTGGGCGGGCGGGTTTTGTGAAGTCTCTCCTGCGGGAGGACAGAGGAGGGTGCAGGCGACTAGGCCTGAGATGGAGGCCGCCGGCCCGCGAGGCCCCCTCCACTCCCCGCCTCAGCCGGGCCCTCGTGGAGGGCGGGGCCAGCAGGTTCTTGGCGCGAACCCCGCCCACCCACCCGTGGGGGCTCCACCCCCCTGACCGGGTCACCCCGAGGCCCCGCCCCCCGTCACACTGAGCCTTAGATCCACACGTGAGTTTGGGGGTCGCGGGCACTCAGTCGGAGCCGGGCAGTTTCAGGGCTGGTGTTTCGCCGGTGAGTCTCACAACAAGACAGAGAAACAGGGTGCAGGGACCTGGGAGGACGAGGGGCCCCTCCGAGGCCAAGGGGGTTTCGGGGGGCGTCCAGGCCGGGGGCCGGCGTTTGCCGGGTGAGTCTGTGGCCCACGCAGAGAGCAGGGGTGAGGGAAGGCAGTGAGGAGGAGCCGGGCCCAGGCCAGCGGGGCCTTTTTTCTGAGTGTGAACAGAAGCCCTGGGGACTTCACGTGGATCAGGCCGGCTGCCGTGTGGGGAGTAGGCTGAGTGGAGGACTGTGGAAGCTTCCAGAACGTGGCTGTTGTTCTTGGCTGAACTGGGGGACGTTGTGAGTGGAGGAGGGAGTTTGCAGATGCTCCGGCCGGGCGGCGAGGGCAGGAGGGGCTGAGGACCCCAAGGCTTTGGGCGGGGCCGGCGCTGCCCCCGCCCCGCCTCCGCCCGGCATCTGCCTTCTCAGGGTGTGTGTTATTCCCCTGCTCTAGGCAGCTGTGTCCCCAGGCCCTGGGATCCACGGGTCTGCGGCCCCTGCTCCCTTCCAGCAGCTGTCAACTCTCCACCCCCGCCGCGAACCCCCGGGAACGTTGTCATATCTTTCATAAGAACTTGGGGATGACAAGACATTCATTTTGGCTGTTTTTGACGCTTTTCCCCTTCCCTCTGGAGCCAGGTTCCTTTCCAGCCTCTTTTACTCACTTCAGTCTAAGGGAAATTTCCAAAATGTAAATGTGAACACATTACCTGCATCCTTAGACTCCTTGTTGTGGCTGTAAGGTTGTGTGCCTGGTCCTGCGGGCTCACCCCCACCCGTGCTCCCTCCGTGTGGCCATGCTGGGCTTCCTCCAGGCTCTGGGCTCTCCATGCTGCTCCCACCCCTGGGCCTCTGCATGTGCTGCTGCTTCCTTTCCTCTTTGCCTGGAGGCTCAGGAAAGCATTCCTGCTCTCCCAGATTAGGTCAGATACACCCCAGTACAGACTCACACCAGCAAGGGTCTCTCCTTTGTGCATTTCTCACAGTTACAATTTTACATTCATTTGTGTGCAGTTATTTAACATCCAGCTTGTAAGTCCCGCAGGGGAAGTGGGATGTGAGTTCAATCGGGTTTTTTTTTTTTGGCTGCGTTGGGTCTTCGTTGCTGTGCACGGGCTTTCTCTAGTTGTGGTGAGCGGGGGCTACTCTTCGTTGCGGTGCGCAGGCTTCTCATTGTGGTGGCTTCTCTTGTTGTGGAGCACGGGCTCTAGGCGCCCAGGCTTCAGTAGTTGCGGCATGTGGGCTCAGTAGCTCCGAGGCATGCATGTGGGATCTTCCCGGAGCAGGGCTCGAACCCGTGTCCCCTGCATTGGCAGGCGGATTCTTAACCACTGTGCCACCAGGGAAGCACTCAATCAGTTATTTGTTGAATGAATGAATGAATGAATACCTCCCCATTGTTCTCCCTGCTCTGTCCCCAGCGTTCCTACCCTGTCTGGGTCCACATCACCTCTGGCTGGACTGTGACCTCACCCCTTGCGGGCCCCCTGCCCCAGCCTCACCCCCTCTGCTCTCCGTGGAGCTGTCGTTGCTCTTTAAACAGATCAGGCCATTCCTGCTGGGGACGTAAGTCCGTCCGAGCCCCTTTTCCTGGACTTCAGGGCCCCTGGGATGGGCTCTCCAGCTGACGTCCTGGTCTGTGGGGCCCCCTGAACCTGTGGCACATGCAGCACCGTCTGCCCCGGTCGATTCTTTTGTTTCATGATTCATCTCACTCGTCCTGTGGGTTTGGGAAAAGGTTCACGTCCAGTAGGGGTCCCTCTGCTGTGCCGAGGATACTCAGGCCCTTCGAAGGGGCTCCTGGATTCAGATCCGACCACAGTTATCAAACATCATCTCCGTGCCAGACACAATCAAATTTATTCTTTTAATTTTCACAACAGTTTTGAAAAGTAGGTATTATTTTCTGCCATTTTTATATGAGGAAATCGAGTTTCAGAACGAGATTTTTTGGGAGTCATCTGGCAAGCGGTAAGCATCTCAGGATCACAGTCTGCCTCTCCCGGCCGGGCTGCCTCTTACCCACCACAGAATCCAGAACCAACGACCATGCGGGCTGAGTCTGACAAAAAGCCTGCAGCTAACGTTGTACTTGGTGGAGAAAGACTGAACACTCTCTCTGAAGATCAGGAACGAGAAGAATTCCCACTCTCACAACTTCTTTTTTTTTTTTTTTTGCGATACGTGGGCCTCTCACTGTTGTGGCCTCTCCCATTGCGGAGCACAGGCTCTGGACGTGCAGCCCCAGCGGCCATGGCTCATGGCCCCAGCCGCTCCGCGGCATGTGGGATCTTCCCAGACCGGGGCACGAACCCGTGTCCCCTGCATTGGCAGGCGGACGGACTCTCAACCACTGCGCCACCAGGGAAGTCCCTCACAACTTCTATTCAACACTGCACTGAGGTTCTTACCATGGCAGTTAAGGAAGAAAAAGAAAGAAAAGGCATTTGGGTTGGAAAAAAAGGTGTGAAATTGTCTCACTTTGCACGATCTTGTAGATGGAGGGTCCTAGGGAAGACACACCACACACATTCCACACACACACACCACACAGTATCAGAACTAGTAAGCCAGTTCAGCATATGGCAGGACATGAGATGAATACACAAAAATCTACTGTATTCATATCTGTTAGCAGTGAACAATCTGAAATGAAATTAAGAAAGCAATTCTGTCTACAGCAGCATCAAAGAGAATCAAACATGTAGAAATAAATTTAACAAAAGTGTAAGACTTTATCCTGGGAACTGCAAAACAGTGTTGCAAGAAATTAAAGAAGATCTTAAAGGGAAAGACATTGGAATATTACGTTGTTAAGATAGCAGCACTCTGCAGATTGGCCCACAGATTCAGTGCAATCCCTATCAAAATCCCAGGTTGCTTTTGCAGAAATAAACAAGCTGATCTTTTTTTTTTTTTTTTAACAAGCTGAACTTAAAATTCATATGGAAATGCAAGAGACCCAGAATAGGCAAAATAATCTTCATGAAAGAACAAATTTGGAAGACTTATGCTGCCTGATATAAAAACTTAACTACAAAGCTGCAGTGATTAAGACAGTGTGGTATTGGCATAAGGATAGACATAGATTAATGCAATAGAGAATCCAGAAATAACCCCTCACATTTATGGTTGGTTAATATTTTACAAGGGTACAAAGACAGTTCGGTGGGGAATAACAGTCTTTGCAACAAATGGAGATCCATACACAAAATACATTCACGAAGACGAACTCCAAGTGGATCGTAACTTGAATGTAGGAGCTAAAACTACTAGGCTCCTCTAAGAAAATAAAGGTGTAGATCTTTGTGCGCTTGGGTTATGTGATGATTTCTTAGGTATGACACCTAAAGCACAGGCAACAAAAGAAACAGATAAATTGGACATCATCAAAATTGAAAACTTTTGTGCTTCAAAGGATGCCATCAAGGGACTTCCCTGGTGGCGCAGTGGTTGGGAGTCCGCCTGCCAATGCAGGGGACACAGGTTTGAGCCCTGGTCCAGGAAGATCCCACATGCTGCGGAGCAACTAAGCCCGTGTGCCACAACTACCGAGCCTGTGTGCCACAACTACTGAACCCATGCGCCTAGATCCCGTGCTCGGCAATGAGAAGCCACCGTAGTGAAAAGCCTGCGCGCTACAATGAAGAGTAGCCCCCGTTCACCACAACTAGAGAAAGCCCATGTGCAGCGGCAAGGACCCAATGCATCCAAAAATATAAAGAAAAAAAGGACACCATTAAAAAAAGTGAAAAGATAACTGTAGAATGGGAGAAAATATTTGCAAAACATACATGCCAAGGAACTGGTATCCAGAATATACAAAGAACTCATACAACTCAATAATAAAGAGACAAATATTCAATTAAAACATGGACAAAGGATTTGAACAGACATTTCTCCAAAGGAGACATACAAATGGCCAATAAACACATGAAGAGATGCTAGACATCATTAGTCATCAGAGAAATGCAAATCAAAGCCACAGTGAGATGCCACTTCACCTCTACTAGGACGGCTATAAACAAAAAGACATGTAATAACAAGTACTGTCCAGGATGTGGAGAACTTGGAACGCTCGTACAATGCTGATGGGAGTGTAAATCAGTGAAGCTGCTGTTTTAAAAAAATTTTTTTGAAGTATAGTTGATTTACAATGTTGTGTTAATTTCTGCTGTACAGCAAAGTGATTCAGTTATACACATACAAAATTCTTTTTCATATTCTTTTCCATTATCATTTGTCACAGGATATTGAATACAGTTCCCTGTGCTCTACAGGAGGACCTTGTCGTTTATCCATCCTATGGATAATAGCTTACATCTGCTCATCCCAAACTCCCAGTTCTTCCCTCCCCCTCCCTCCCTCCCACTTGGCAACCACCAGTCTGTTTTCTACGTCTGTGAGTCTGTTTCTGTTTCGTAGATAGGTTCATTTGTGTCATATTTCAGATTCCACATATTAGTGATGTCATATGGTATTTGTCTTCCTTTTTCTGACTTACTTTGCTTAATATGATAATCTCTAGGTCCAACCATGTTGCTGCAGATGGCATCATTTCATTCTTTTTTTGGCTGAGTAATATTCCATTGTGTGTATATGTGTGTGTGTGTGTATATGTATATGTAGGAATGTTGGGGTGCATGTATCTTTTTGAATTATAGTTTTGTCTGGATATGTGCCCAGGAGTGGGATTGCGGGATCATATGGTGACTCTATTTTTAGTTTAAGGAACCTCCACACTGTTCTCCATCGTGGCTCAGTGCAGCCACTTTGGAACATAGTTTGGTAGTTCTTTAAAATGTCAAATGTAGTTACCATATGACCCAGCAATTCTACTCCTAGGTATTTACCCAAGAGAAATGAAAACATGTCCAAAAACGTGCACAGAGACGTTCATTGCAGCATTATTCTTATAGCCAAAAAGTGGAAATAACCCGTGTCCATAAATGGATGAATGGATAAATAAAATGTGTTAACTATGCAGTGGAATATCAGCCATAGAGAGGAATGAAGTGCTGACACCTGCTATAACATGGATGACCCTTGAGGACACTACGCTCTGTGGGAGAAGCTGAACACCAAGGCCACCCATCATATGATTTCATTTGTATGAAAAGTCAGAATAGGGGAATCTGTACAGATAGGTCCGTGGTTGCCCGAGGCTGGGAGGAGGGTGGGAATGGGGAGTGACTGGTAATGAAGTGGGGCTTCTTTTTGGTGAAAATGGTCTAAAATTAGATCGTGGTGATGGTTGCACAACCCTGTAAGTATACTAAAAACCACCAAACTGAACACGTTAAATGAGTGAATTGAATGGATGTGAATTGCTTCTCAATTAAGCCTTCTTAGAGTCGGGCCGCGGAATCCTGGACAGTGAGGTGGGGGTGAGGGAGATGGGACTGAGCCCCCGAGGCCCGGCAGGCTCCACCTTCCCTTTCGAGATGAAGTTTAGGATCAAGGCTAGTTTACCCAGCACGCAACAAGAGCTTACTGAACTGCTCGGCGAGTGTGAGCGGGGAGAATGCGCCTGCATCGCCGTGTGGTCAGGGCGGCTTGTGCCGGCCCTGCTGGCTCCCGGGCGAGGGCTCAGGTTCTTAGAGCAGGGGTGGAGCTTCAGGGCCCCCAAAACTTGCCCTCAGAAGAGCTCTGAGTGTAGGGAGAAGCACAGTGAGAAAAGCCCCGCTTTTACCTTTGCTGTTTGCATCCTGCTGTGTGTTTGATGCTTCTAGGAGATGTGCTGTTTGTCCCATGACCTGGAGCACCTCAGGTGTGCGCTGCTGTCCAGACACCCCCTGGGCACCCACTGTGCGCCGGGCAGAGGGATGCTGATGTTGCCTGCGTCGGACCTCACAGGGCCTGTGGAGGAGGCTCGTACCCCCATCTTGAGAAGCAGAAATAGCTCGGTGGGGAGGGGAGGGTTGGGGGAGCAGCGTTTAAAACTCTTAGGAACATTCCCTTAACTGAAGACCATCACAATAATACTTTTACCAGCAGGAGCTTGCAAACCATCTGAGTATCAAACACAGTACTACCATGTAGCAGGGTATTGTTTAGCTACTTGATAACAAAGGAGGTTTTTAATGATAAAGGAGAATGCTTGTGACAAAATTTTATGTGAAAAAAGGGCAGAATACCAAATTATGTATAGTATGATCTCAACATGTAAAACACCTGCAGAAAAAAATGCTGTTATAAGCTTCTCCAAGGACGCTAACCTGTGTTATCTCTGGAAGGTAGGATCGTGGGGAGTGTCTCCCTTAGTCTCTTTCCCTCCCCCGTAAACCCGGATGGCTTTTGTTATTAATGGGCAGCCCTGGTTTGAGTAGGAGGTTGATGTGCCGCTGTGTAGAGGGGGCAGGGCTGGCGAGGAGGAGGAAGGGGCTCCGGGGGTGGACTTGGGTGCCATCTTCCTGGAGGAGAGATTGAAACCCACCCTGGGTGGGTGCGGAGGGAGCCTGAGGCACGGAGGTGAGGAGGGCGGGGGTGCCGGGCGCTGTCACGCAGGGAGGAGGCGGCTCGGGGGTCCTCACTGCGACCGCGCTCCTTCCTGGGTGGAGCGCTTGGGTGCAGCCAGATACAGGAGAGCTGCGTGCTTTGCAGGCTCTCGGGTCAGGTGACTGGTTCGAACCTCAATTCCAGGACTTGTGAGCTAAGTGGCGGGGGCTGCCTAGGCCCTGGGCCTCCGTTCCTGCATCTGTGAAACGGGGCTGGTGTGTAAGTCTGGGGAGGAGTGGCTGGTGGCCCTGTGGTTGCTGCTTCACGGTGTTGCTACTGCTGGAAGTGCCCTGGGACGTAAAGGGATTACGACTACTACAGTCTTTTTAAAATTTTATTCTTATTTATTTTTTTTAAAACAGGGACTCAGATATATATATATATATATATATATATATATATATATATATATATTTTTTTTTTTAATTTTATTTATTTAGTTTTAGCTGCGTTGGGTCTTCGTTGCTACTTGCGGGCTTTGTCTAGTTGCGGCGAGCGGGGCTACTCTTCATTGCCATGCGCAGGCTTCTCATTTCATTGTTGCGGAGCACGGGCTCTAGGCGCATGGACTTCAGTAGTTGTGGCACGCGGGCTTAGTTGCTCCACAGCATGTGGGATCTTCCTGGACCAGGGCTCGAACCTGTGTCCCCTGCATTGGCAGGCAGATTCTTAACCACTGCGCCACCAGGGAAGTCCCAGCTAATACAGTCTTTTTTTTAAAAATTAATTTTTATTGGAGTGTAGTTGATTTACAATGTTGTGTTAGTTTCTGCTGTACAGCAGAGTGAATCTGTTATAAATATACATAATCCACTCTTTTTAGATTCTTCTCCCATATAGGTCATTACAGAGTATTGAGCAGAGTTCCCTGTGCTATACAGTAGGTTATTATTAGTTATCTATTTTATATATAGTAGCGTATATATATCAAACACAATCTCCCAATTCATCCCACCCACCCCCCCTGTTAACCATAAGTTCGTTTTCTACATTTGTGACTCTCTTTCTGTTCTGTAAATAAGTTCATTTGTACCATTTTTTTTAAGAGTCCACATATAAGTGATATCATATACTTGTCTTTGTCTGGCTTCACTCAGTATGACAATCTCTAGGTCCATCCATGTTTCTGTAAATGGCATTATTTTGTTTTTTTATGGCTGAGTAATATTCCATTATATATATGTACCACATCTTCTTTATCCATTCATCTGTTGATGGACATTTAGGTTGCTTCCATGTCCTGGCTATTGTAAAGAATGCTGCAGTGAACATTGGGGTGCATGTATCTTTTCAAATTATGATTTTCTCCAGGTATATGCCCAGTAGTGGGATTGCTGGGTCATATGGTAGTTCTATTTTTAGCTTTTTAAAGGAACCTCCATACTGTTCTCCATAGTGGCTGTGTCAACTGACATTCCCACCAGCAGTGAAGGAGGGTTCCCTTCCCTCCACACCCTCTCCAGCATTATTGTCTGTAGATTTTTTGATGATGGCCATTCTGACCGGTGTGAGGTGATACGTCATTGTAGTTTTGATTTGCATTTCTCTAATAATTAGTGATATTGAGCATCTTTTCATGTGTTTGTTGGCCATCTGTATGCCTTTGGAGAAATGTCTATTTAGATCTTAACCCCATTTTTTGATTGGGTTATTTTTTTTTTTGATATTGAGCTGCATGAGCTGTTTGTATATTTTGGAGATTAATCCCTTGTTGGTTGCTTCATTTGCAAATATTTTCTCCCATTCTGTGGGTTTTCTTTTTGTTTTGTTTATAGTTTCCTTTGCCGTGCAAAAGCTTTAAAGTTTAATTAGGTCCCATTTGTTTATTTTTATTTTCATTCCTCTAGGAGGTGGATCAAAAAAAATATTGCTGCGATTTATGTCAAAGAGTGTTCTGCCTATGTTTTCCACTGAGAGTTTTATAGTACCCAGTCTTACATTTAGGTCTTTAATCCATTTTGAGTTTATTTTTGTGTATGGTGTTAGAGAATGTTCTAATTTCATTCTTTTACGTGTAGCTGTCCAGTTTTCCCAGCACCACTTATTGAAGAGGCTGTCTTTTCTCCTTGTATTTTCTTGCCTCCTTTGTCATAGATTAATTTACCACAGGTGTGTGGGTTTATTTCTGGGCTCTCTATTCTGTTCCATTGATCTGTATTTCTGTTTTTGTGCCAGTACCATACTGTCTTGATTACTGTAGCTTTGTAGTATAGTCTGAAGTAGGGGAGCCTGATTCCTCCAGCTCCGTTTTTCTTTCTCAAGATTGCTTTGGCTATTTGGGGTCTTTTGTGTTTCCATACAAATTGTGAAATTTTTTGTTCTATTTATTTCTGTGAACAGCACTATTGGTAATTTGGGGTTGCATTGAATCTGTAGATTGCTTTGGGTAGTATGGTCATTTTGACAATATTGATTCTTCCCATCCAAGAACATGGTATATCTCTCCATCTATTTGTGTCATCTTTGATTTTTCATCAGTATCTTACAGTTTTCAGAGTAGAGATCTTTTTGCCTCCTTAGGTAGGTTTATTCCTAGGTATTTTATTCTTTTTGATGCTATGGTAAATAGGATTGTTTCCTTGATTTCTCTTTCTGATCTTTCATTGTTAGTGTATAGGAATGCAAGAGATTTCTGTGCATTAATTTTGTATCCTGCTACTTTACCAAACTCATCAAGCTCTAGTAGTTTTCTGGTTGCATCGTTAGGATTTTCTATGTATAGTATCATGTCACAGTGACAGTTTTACTACTTCTTTTCCAATTTGTATTCCTTTTATTTCTTTTTCTTCTCTGATTGCTACAGCTAGGACTTCCAAAACTATGTTGAATAAGAGTGGCAAGAGTGGACATCCTTGCCTTGTTCCTGATTGTAAGGAAATGCTTTAATTTTTTCACCATTGAGAATGTTTGCTGTGGGTTTGTTGTAATGGCCTTTATTCATAAAGTCTTTAGCTTTTGGAAGAGCCTTTCCTGGCCCGTGGGCAGAGCCGTCTGCACTTGGGCCCGTGGGATACTCATCCTGCCCCCTTCACCCACAGCCGTCCCTCTGCCACCATGAGGAACATCTTCAAGAGGAACCAGGAGCCCATGGTGGCTCCTGCCACCACCATCATGCCTGCTGCGCCCATGGACAACTCCACCGAGAGCGGAGGCGTCAGGGAGGGCAAGGGGGACGTGTTTGCCACGTTGAAGGACCGATTCTTCAATGAGATGGTCAAGTTCCCTCGTGAGTATCGCTCTGTGCGGCTTGGGGCGAGGGTGGGGGGCACCGTGGGGGTGTGACAGCCACGATCTTTCCTAATGTTTGGACTCGAGGCTGGATCGTTTGGGGATGGGGGGCAGTGTGGTCTGGCACTCATGAAGGGAACAAGGGGGTCTATGTGCCCTAACCTCCCGGGGGGATAAATGTTCTTATACTTAGAAATCTGTCAAAAGATGGAACCAAAAGAAGATAGAAAATTAAGAAACAGAAATCATTATTCAAGTTTTCCAGTCATACTTTAAAACTACTTTATTTTGCAAGATAGAAAATGAAACCCCCATTGCTTCCTGGATTTCTGGTAAAGGCTGTGGGGAGAAACCCGAGGTCCGGATTCGGGGAGCAGCCCCACTGGCGGGAGGCGGTGCTTCAGCACCTCAGAGAGCAGCCCCAGCCGGCCCGCAGCCCGCCCCTCCCCGTACTCCCCCAAGCCCGCGGCCCCTCTGAGCCTGGCCTCCCGGCACAGGCTCAGCCCTCTCAGGACTGCGCCTGAGGGCCGGGCCTTCCTCCCCCTCCGGGGTCTGATGAGGACCACCCCATCCTTCGTGTGAGCTGCAGTTCCAGGGATCAAAGTTGTCAGATCTCAGCAGAGCCCAGATGGGGTCCCCGTGGTGTGCGCCTGGCTGCTGTCCCTGTCACAGGCTGTCCCCACTGGGGCGGCAGAAAGGGGAGGGCACCGAGCTGTGCAACTTCACGTGCACACCACTTGTGGGTTTACAACGCGGGGTGCGGAAGCGGGGCTGGGCCCAGACCCAGCTTTCTATTGCTGAGGGGTCGGGGCTGCAGGAGGCGCCGCTGACCCCGTGTCCCCGTGGGCAGTGCCCCGCTGGGCACTGGGTGCCATCGCGGTGCTCCTGGGCCTCCTGATCCTCGCCTGCTGCTTCTGCATCTGCAAGAAGTGCTGCTGGAAGAAGAAGAAGAACAAGAAGGAGAAGGGCAAGGGCGCCAAGAACGCCATGAACATGAAGGACATGAAGGGCGGCCAGGTAGGTGGGGCCGGGGGACCAGGTAGGTGGGGCCGGGGGGCCGGGGGAACAGAGGCCCTGCGATATCTTCCGGGTGGGAAGGGCTCACTTGGGTCAGCAGGGACCGTCCTTGACCCCAGAGGAGGCCATTGGGACAGAATGCTGGGAAGAGAGACCCCCGCCCACCAGGAAGCCACCATCGTGCGACCGGTTTCCCGCCGGCAGGGCTGCTGGACCACGTCCCCATTGTGGCCCCGTGGGTCCATCTCTAGTCCATAAGGACGTGGCTTTTCTCCCTGTCTTTCAGGGAGCAGGGGGTCAGCCTGGGAGAGGCCCTGATGTACCTGTGTCTCCTTTTAAGTTTGCGGAGGCCCTGGGCGCCTCACTTTCCCCATGTTTGTTCTGGGAGGAAGTTCTTGCTCAAGGAATCAGTCTGGAGGGAGGAAGGAGGGCTGATCTCAGGAGGTCAGCCAGGGGCTGCGGCCTTTGAGTCTGTGCGTGCACGTGCACACGTGTGTGAGAGCGTGTGTGAGCACGCACGTGGACGTGCGTGTGCGTGTGAGCCTGTGGGGGCCCCGACCCTGCCATGCGGCTGGTCTGAGCTGCAGGTTTTTCTTACCACTTTCTCCCTTCTCCTCACACCTGTGGACTCGCCTGGCCTGGACGCCCGGACTGCACGCCTGGTACGTGCTGCCCACGTGGTGGCCTGCACTGGGGAGGTGGGGCCGGGGCTCACAGGGAGGCTCTGCTACTCAAGAAGCCGCGTGGCATCTGGGCTGTGCTGGCCCTGCAGGGACAGGGCCGGGCTGGGGGGAAGTGGGCCCGACGGAGGCCCCCCAGCTCTGGGTCGGGGTCTGCTCGGGGGCAGGCTCCCCGTCTTCTCTCCCTTACCCTCCCTCCTCAGTCCCCCAGGACGATGACGACGCCGAGACGGGCCTGACGGAGGGGGAGGGCGAGGGCGAGGGGGAGGAGGAGGAGCCAGAGAACCTGGGGAAGCTGCAGTTCTCCCTGGACTACGACTTCCAGGCCAACCAGGTGCGCGGGGCTGGGACAGCCCCCAGGGCTCCACGGGGCGGGCACCCCAGCTCTAGGGAAGAAGGGCTGCACTCAGGCTGCCCGCCGTCCATGTGCCGCCCTCCTCGGGCAGACCAGTCGCCTCGCGGCGACCGTCTCCCCCATGTTATTCCGATTCCCCGGGGAGGGAGGTGGAGACCGACTTCCTGTCTGGCACCCGCCCGCCCCTCGGGGCTGACCCGGTGCCCACTCGCTCCACAGCTCACCGTGGGCGTCCTGCAGGCCGCGGAGCTGCCCGCCCTGGACATGGGCGGCACCTCGGACCCTTACGTCAAGGTCTTCCTCCTTCCAGACAAGAAGAAGAAATATGAGACCAAAGTCCATCGGAAGACGCTGAACCCCGCCTTCAATGAGACCTTCACCTTCAAGGTGACAGGCTGGCCCGCTGCGGACCTTCCCCTGGTCCTGGGCTGTGGCTGAGGCCCAGAACCAGCTCGGCCTGGACCCGAGCCCGGGTGTCCGCGGACTTGGCAGGCGTCTTGTAGGGCCCCCAGAGGCCCCGAGCTGCCTTGACCCCTCCATCCTGCCTGTGCCCTGCAGGTGCCTTACCAGGAGCTGGGGGGCAAGACCCTGGTGATGGCCATCTATGACTTTGACCGCTTCTCCAAACACGACATCATCGGGGAGGTGAAGGTGCCCATGAACACCGTGGACCTGGGGCAGCCCATCGAGGAGTGGAGGGACCTGCAGGGCGGAGAGAAGGAGGAGGTGAGGGCGGGAGAGCTTGGCGGGTCCGCCCCACACCCCCGGCTCTGTCTCTGCCGACGAGGATCAGCCACCTGGTGGGGCACCTCAGGTGGACAGGATGCGAGGATGCGTCACTCTTGTTTCTCCTGCGGCTCTGGGCCCACTTAGGGCCGGCGACCCACGTGGGGACCTCCTTCACCCACAGGGAAAGCCCACATTGTTCTAGAGGATTCTCAGCAAGGGGGGGGCCTGTCTCCCTAGAAACTGCCACAGCACTCACTCGCCAAATATTTATTGAGCACCTACTGTGTACCAAAGCCTCCATTTAGCCACCATCCCTTCCAAGCACCAGCCGAGTGTGTTGGCCGAGTCCGCGCATGTGAGGCATGCCCTTGCTCACCTCGGGGCTCAGGTCGCCTGGAGGAAGGGTCAGCACCCTGACCGGGATGTGGGCGTGGTGGCCAGCCTGGGCCCCGAGGCCCGCCTCTGAGAAGCCTCGACTGTGCCGTGGCACTGGCCGAGCTCTCGGGCCCAGGAGCCCCCTCTCTTGCTAGTCACGAGGTCCTTGCCCTGTGACGCTAACACAAGGAAAGGGATGCTGAGGGCTTGGAGGACTACCGCTCGCTCTGCAGGTGGGATGTCTGTGACCAGGAAGGGGGGCTCCCCGTGCCCTTGGAAATGGCCCTCGGGCACTGCGTCCACGCCTCGTCCCCCTCCGCCGCCTGCCAGGCTGGGGAGGGGCCCCGGCAAGCCCCACGCCTGTCCAGAGCCGCCTCGGCACCACGCTGCCAGCAGCCTGTCCTCAGCTCTGCAGTGTCCACCCGTCGCGGCCAGGGCTGTGCCCACCCTGGCCTGAGGCCCCGAATGGGTCAGCCGCGCTGGACACAGGCGCTGCTGCGCTGACCTCGTCCCCTTCCCCCGACAGCCAGAGAAGCTGGGTGACATCTGCACCTCATTGCGCTACGTGCCCACGGCGGGGAAGCTCACCGTCTGCATCCTGGAGGCAAAGAACCTCAAGAAGATGGACGTGGGTGGCCTTTCAGGTGTGTGCGTGGCTTCTGGCCGCCGTCGGGGGGCACCTGTCAGCCGGTCGTGGCCCAGAGCCCTCAACCTGGACAGCAGGCCTCAGACGCGTGGGACACACAGGCTGTCTGAGCGGCTTTGGGTCCTCAGGGCAGGACGGGGCGGGGAGCCCCGCTGAGAGCTGCCTTTCCGCTCTCTCCCTGTGGGCCCTGGAGGGAAGGGGTCGGGGACGTCACCTCCAGGGGAGGCAGGGACAGGGAGGGCAGGTGGTGGGAGGGCTCGGCCCGACGCAGGCCCTCCGTCCGCGCCCGGGACCTTCTACGGGGGGAGATGGGGGCGGCTCTGCCTTGGAAGGGGCTCTGGGCGGGGCTGGGGGGGGCGACCGCCCGCCTTCCTGAAGTGCTCAGGTTCCCGCCAGCCCAGCTCTGTCCCTGAGCCCCCGTGTGACCGCGGGCAGACGGGTTCCCTTCTCTGGGCCTCGTGGCTCATCGACAAAGTCGGGAGGATGGGATGGGGGGGGGTCACTGACGTGCCCCCTGCCTCCTCACCGAGCGCCGGCGCGGGCCCATCCCAGCAGAGCTCCAGGCGGCCACAGCCATGGCGGGTCCCGGAGGTGAAGCCTCTGGCCGCCCTGGCCTGGAAGCTGGCTCTGCTGTCCCTGGGCTGGCGGCCGGGCGCGTGCTTAGGGCCTGGCCGGCTGCCTCCGCACAGACCCCTACGTGAAGATCCACCTGATGCAGAACGGCAAGAGGCTCAAGAAGAAGAAGACGACAGTGAAGAAGAAGACCCTGAACCCGTACTTCAACGAGTCCTTCAGCTTCGAGATCCCCTTCGAGCAGATCCAGGTGCTGGGCTGGCAGGGGTGGACGTGGGGCGGGTGACCTCCCCCACTGACCGCTACGGACGGACGGACGGGCACATCCCAGCCCGCCCCTTCTCTGGGGAGGTGAGCGGGAGCTGCTCACAGACACCTCCTGCTGGCCTCGAGGTCGGTGGCGGGGTGCGTGCGTGGAGAGGCTGCAGCCGCCGAGGCACTGGACGCCCACCTCCCCCCCGTGCCCCCCGAGCCGGTGCTCTCCTGCCCGGGGTCCTCTCCTCTCTGCCTGGAGACATCCTCAGCCTCCACCTCCCAGTCCGTGTCACTTCCTCTGTGAAGCCTGCCCTAACTGACCAGCCGGACGTCACTCCCTCTGAGGTCCCGAGGTACCTCGTGCTGGCCTCTCGGGCGTGACCTTTGTCACCTGGCGAGGATGTGTCCGCCCTTCTGCTCCCAGGCGCTCAGCACGCTGCCGGGGGCCTGTGTTCAGTCGTTGGTAGAAGCAAAGGATGCGTCAAAGGCGCGGGCCCCGCCTCTGTGTGCCCGCTCGGCTGTAGCTGGGGAGGGAGGGGCCGCCGGCCCCCTTCTCCTGCCCACTCCCCCTCCCTCCCTCCTGCAGAAAGTCCAGGTGGTCATCACCGTGCTAGACTACGACAAGCTGGGCAAGAACGAGGCCATCGGCAAGATCTTCGTGGGCAGCAACGCCACGGGCACGGAGCTGCGGCACTGGTCCGACATGCTGGCCAACCCCCGCCGGCCCATCGCCCAGTGGCACTCGCTCAAGCCCGAGGAGGAGGTGGACGCGCTGCTGGGCAAGAACAAGTAGGGGCCGCGCTCCAGAGCCGCCGCTGCCCACCTGTGTGCGGCTGTGCCCTCGTTTCTCCGCCCTCGTCCTCTTTCTAAAGACCCCCACCTCCGACGGCGGCTGAGGAGGGCCCCTCGGAGGTGAGAGAAGCCTGGCCCGTCGTCGCCCCGGGAGCTTCCTCGCTGCATGCCCGCCACCCTCCTCCTCCAACGCTCCGCCCAGGCCTCACCCCGAGGGAGCCTCTCCTGGCAGAAAGTGGTGGCATTTTCTGTTTTCTGAGCGATCCGGACCAACGGAACGGCAGCACCTCCTGACTCCTGACGGAAGGCAACCAGCGGCCAGCGACCCGTGCGCGTGTGCGCGTCCTCCGTGCCTGTGGAGGGCCGGGGCCGGGGTGCTGCGGGGGAGCAGAAGGGTCCGGATCCTGCGCGGACTGGGGAGCTGCCACGCTGCGTGCGAGCGGCTGTTCGGGAGGCGGGACGGGGAGGCTGGGTTGTACAGAGCCAGGACCAAAGCCCAGTGCCGGCGGGGACCTCCTGCTGCTGCCGGGGGCTTCCCGGGACACCACAGACCTGAGCTGCAGGCTAGGCTGGCCGGCCTCGAATGGGGACTGTCCGTCCCGTGACCTCACCTTGCTGACGGGTGATGTCAAACCGCAAAGCAACAGAAGACCCGTTTCCCAGAAAGGCCAAAAGGAAACTGCCGGGTCTTCGCCCTTGCGGTGGGAGAGCCAGATGCCGGTTCCCTTTCCAGGACGGGAGCCAGCGGTCACGGGCATCTCTTCCCCTCCCGCCCGTGCTTCTCCCTTAGTCAAAGTGGAGCGGCGCTGTCTGAAGACACGGTATCTGTTCAGAGCCAGGGGGCTTGAAAAGGAAGGTTTACAGGTTCTTAGTTCCCCCTGAGGTCCAGGTAAGAAGGGGAAGGTACTGGACAGCTGGCTGAGCTTTCCCAGGGGCCCTGCGGGGAGGCCCCTCCTAGCATTCCTGAGGGACTTGCTGTGAACCCCGGGGAGCAGGGCGGCCATTCCGAACGGTGGCAGAGGACGTGGGCCGGGTTCTGCCCCACGGTCACTTGTGCTCATTCCCTGCTCCCCTCGTGTCCCCAGCATTGATAAAAAGCCATATACACATTAGTCCGGTGTGCACCGAGTCTCCTTCCAAACCTGCAGCCTGGGCGAGAGCATCCGGCCCCTGTGGCCAGAGGCCGGCCCCCTGCCCCCCTCAGCCCCCCTCGTCTCTGCAGCCGCAGGCCCTGGCCGTCTCCTCGGCGCAGAACGCTCAAGGCTTCCCAGACCCAGAGCTGCGCCTCTTACCCAGCACACGCGGCAGCACCTCCCACCCCGCCCGGCCACCCTGGTGTCTGCGGGCACCTGAGGCAGAGGGACGTCTCCTTCGCTGTCCGAAAGGAGCAGGCGGCGTGTTCCTGCCCGGCTGCGAACGAGAAGCCGTCTCCTCCGGGAGCAGCAGCTGGGAAGTGGGGCTCAGCCTTGCTCGTGGCCCTTGGTCCTCGGGAGGTCATTCTTCACTTGATGCCGAGAAGATGGGACCTGACAAAGACTGTGGGCTGGTCCTAGGGCCCGGGCTGTAGGACGAGAGTGAGGCTTCAGGACCGGGGGGCCACAGCGGGCTGGCCTGGCCTGGATGCCCCCCTGCAGAGCTATGGGATTTGGTGCTTCCTCGGGGCCCCCTCCCCGCCAGCCTCCCCCCGGGTCCACAGAGCTGACTTCTCGCCCTCCACCTTCACTCTCCCGCCCCTTCCCGACCACCTTCTACCATCTGGGATTCTTGTCCACCCTCCCGAGCCCAGGACTCGCCTCTCTCCCGGCGGGAAGGAGAGAGGATCCGCGGCACGTCTGCTGCTCTGGGGGTCCTGGGCCCGGAGACGCGGCTGGATTACGCCTCTGGGCCCACCTCGCGTGGGCAGCCTCAGGAGCAGGGAGACTGAGTGTGGGCACCAGTGCGGAGCTGAGGGGACCCGGGAGGGGAGCAGCGCTCTCCTGGGTTCTGGCCGGTCCTGGCTGGGCCCCTGCCTCAGAGGAGCCGTCTGAGCAGAAGGCATCTACCGGGCCCACAAACTAGGTGGGGAAACGCAATGGTCCTAAGTGTCCTGCACCTGAGGGTTCTTACCCAGTCCACAGAGCACCTTCACTGCCACCAGGCTTATTTCTGGGGTGTCGGGATCCTGCCGTGAGTGGGACAGAATTAAGGTCGGCTATGAGGGGTTCCGGAGGCCTCCAGGCTGCGCGTTTTCACTCCCAAAGTCTATTGCAGAGAGGAAAGTAGAAGCGATTTTTGCAAAGGGACTGAAACCGTGAAAAACGAAACCCAGTGCCACCCAGAAACTGGAGGTGAGGCCAGAAAGCTCTGTTTCCTCCTTTCTCCTTGAATAATCATTCCAGAGTGGAACCAACTCTGCCAGGGCTCTGGGCACGTTTTCAGACTTTGGCCGTGCAAGCTGAGGGCTGGGGGAAGCTGGGTGGAAGCCCCAGATGATGAGTGACCAGTGCCAGGCAGGATGGGAAGTGACGTTCCGGGGCGCTTGGCTGGGGGACGGGACAGCAGGGATTCACGCAGCCTCAGGCCTGGTCTTTTTACTTCCCGGGAACCATACGTAGCTTGTGCTTCTAGAATCGGTTTGAGATGGTCTTGCTGGCCCGGGGCTTCAGCGAGGGGTGGGGGTGGGGGTGGGGTCACTGCAGCTGCCCCGCCAACCCTGCCGTGGGAGGTGGTGGGTGAGCGAACTGGGGGGCCCGCCCCTGGGGTTGGGGAGGGAGGGCGTCCCGCCCCCCACGGGTCTGGCTTCCGTTTCCCCCAGCCCCACAGAGAGGCTGTCCCTGGGTCTCCCTCCGCTCCATCCCGCTTCCCGCCTCAGAGCCCTGGGTGGTGGCAGACAGGGGAGGGTCCCCAGGCCTGATCGTGGTGACCCTCAGCCCCCTGACATGGTTGCCAGATTTGGCAAATAAAAATGCAGGGCACCAAGTTAAATCTGAATTTCAGATAAACAACCAATAATTTCAAAGTGTAAGTCAGTCCCTCCTAGGCGTTGTTTGGGACTCACCCGAAGCTCAGGCTGCCCCGCCGTCCGTGCTCTGTCCGGCTGCCCAGTCCTGTGACCACTTCTGCCTCGCCCTCACCCCTAGCCTCAGGGGGCAGGGACAGGTCTCCAGGATTCGACCCATTCTTCGAGCTGCAATATTGGGAAGGGGGACACTGTGACTTGAAGACACAAGAATATATTTTTTAAGCGACAACAAAACAAGAACCTTCTGAAGCCATTTAAGCCTCACGGAGAGGGTGGTCACCTGTGAACACGACCCCGGTCTCGTCCCACCAAGATGCATGTCTCAACTCTGTAAATAACCGCATGGCAATGCCGAGTGCCCCCAGCCCCATTTTACACAACTTGAGCTGCTCCTTTGACTTTGTGTATAAAGTCCTCCCCCCACCCCGGCCCCCCTGCCCTGCCATGCGCCAGGGGAAGTTGGCCTCCAGCCCTGGTCTGACCAGGGGACCGTGGGCAGAGCTGACCCTCGGCGCCCCGCGTCCAGCCCTGTGTCCTGTGTATGTGTGGTGTGCCCCCTCCTCCCACTGAGTTCACTGAAAAGCCATACAGGGGCCCCTGCGGGGCCATCCTCCCAGAGCTCCCGCGCCCCTCTGACGGGCTCCCCTCAGGACACTTGTGAAGGGCTCACCTGTCGTCACCCCTGCTCCCAGCCCCACGTTGCAAGGATGGATGGTGTCCAGGTCTCCCATTCGGGCCCCAGCAGATGCCCCCGCTGGCCCGGCTCCCTCACCTGGTGTCGCGATCCGACTCCACATGGGGGGGTGGACGGGCCGTGGGGGGACCCCGTGAAGGCGACGAGGGTTCTCAGAACCTGTTGGTGGCTGGGTCTGTGGTCAGGTCCCCGATGCCGCCCGGGTGGACAACCAGCCCTGCTCACGTGCGTGACACTGGGGGCTTGGGGGGCCGAGGGTGGCAGTGGGGAGGGACCCTGGGGGCTGGAGAGCATGGTGGGCCAAGCTCCCCCGCATGCTCTCTCCTGTGGCCGGGCGGCTCTGGCTACGAGGGACCCTCGCCAGCGCCCCGGCCCGGCCCCGGCCAGGTGTCCCGTGGGAGGGCGGGAGGTGGAAAGGGGCCAGGGGGCCCCAGGCCCCGAGCCATCACGCTGAACCAGGAGGGACAGTAGCCGCAGGCCCCAGTGCAGAGGAATGCCACACACGGGGCGACCCCTCCGGCCAACCCTGATGGGAGGAGGGGGAGATGCGGGGCGTCTGACAGGAGTGCCGACGAGGCCGCAGGTGGGCAGGTGGGCCCTGTGTGCTACGAGCCAGGCCCCTTGTGCTGGGGGGCGGCGGGAGCCGGGGGTACACAGGGTCCCCCTCAGCCATCGGGACCCTGGGACCCCTTCCGAGAAGCCAGACGTTCTGCCCTGGCACCTCCCCTCTGAGGACGGGATCCGCTGCTTCTGAAATCCTGGGGTCTGAAGGCTGCAAGACCACGGTGGGCAGGCCCCAGGCCCCCTGGCACGCGCAGCCCCACCAGGACCCCTGCCTTCGTCGTCCCAGGAAGGACCCATGTCTAGCCCCCGCCCCTGCTTGGCAATGGCCCACCCCCCGACGTGGACTCTGTTCTTGTCTCACCTCTTGTCAACATGTTCTTTTGTAATAAGCGGCATCTCCTTATTAAAGGAATGAGCTGAAAGCACGCTGGGGGCGGTCTCTGGTTGTTCCTGCTGGGCTGGGGGGCAAGAGCCGCCCCCAGGGTCAGCGCGGGGGGTGAGGCTGGGGACACGGCTCTTCCCTCAGGGGCTGGAGAGACCAGAAGGCCAGACCAGGTCCGGGTGGGCAGTGGGCATGTGGGCCCTCAGGGCAGCTGCTGGGGCAAGGCCTCCCGGGGTCTGGGGGGGACTAGACCCTCAGCTCCCCCTGCCAGCAGAGCCAGGCTTGGGGCGCGGCCACCGTCCGGCCCTGGGGTGGGGTCAGAGGAGGGATGGTTCCTACAAGCCCTCGGTTAGCTCACCGCAGCCGACTTCTTCAGACGTCTGTGACTCCTGAGGCCGAGGGCGGGGCTTCAGAGTTTTCTGGAAAGAGATGGTAGGGCAGCACCACCCCCAGACCTGGAAGGGGGACCCGTCCTCACCGCCATCTGGGGGCCGTCTCCTCAGGGAGGCCCCCGCAGCCCCTTCGCAGCAGGTGGAGGGGGGCGTCCGGCTCAGGGCCAAGCTCCAGGGACAAGAAGGCAGAGCCTGTGAGGCTGGGATTGAGGGGGGCAAGGCCAGCCCAGTGCGAGGGCTGGGGAGTCTTCAGGAGGGAAGGGCCGGGCCTCACCGCCTCCAGGCTATGCCCAGTCTCCGCTGACTGCCCGGGCCCAGCGGGCACCCAGAGGAGCCCTCACTCCAGACCTGATCCTTTGCCTCTGATTTGGGCCGCAGGCCAGCAGCCGGGTGTCCGCGGGGGAGAAGACGCCTCCCTCCCTCACCTCCCTGACCTCCAGCTCGGTGACAGGGCCTCCGCTGGGTGTGAACGGGGTCTGAGCAAACCAGATGGGGTGCACTAGGACGGATGGAGGGCCCGACCCTGGCCCACCTGCCAGCGGCTGAGCACCTTAACCTCCAGTGACCCCCGCCAGCTGCCTTTCGAGTTTGGAGCCCTGGAGAGTTCCAGCTCCCCTGAACCGAGCGGTGGCCCTGCAGAGACAGTGCTGCAGGGAGCAGAGGGCAGAGACCCCGGGAACCCAAGGAAGCCACCTTCTCAGGGCCCCGGCCGCCCGGGGTGAGAGCACCGGTGCCTGCCCCTGGACGCTGGGAGCCCCCCCAGGCTCCTCCTTGGCCCCGGTGGCCGTCCCTGGGACAGAGGCCCCCAGGGGCAAGGATGGTGACATGAAACTACCACAGGCTGGCCCTAGGGAAGGTTCTACAAACCCCATTTCCTAAACTGTGGAGACAGTCACAAAGTGAAAACACAATTTAATTTACTTATTTATAAATACTGTTGTGTTTACAGGCATCATGTAGATGTGGATATTATTATTCCCAAACTTTCAAACACAGAATACTTAATAATACTATATAACAACAACCAG
Organism: Mesoplodon densirostris; assembly: GCF_025265405.1. NCBI lineage: Eukaryota > Metazoa > Chordata > Mammalia > Artiodactyla > Ziphiidae > Mesoplodon > Mesoplodon densirostris. Next base: position 192,826,392 of record NC_082662.1, on the reverse strand, counting down.
AAAAACAAAATCATTCATCTCAGAGTTGAAAGGCCACTCAAAATTGCATAAAAATACATTCAGCTCACAAAGCGCATCTGGGTCCCTCCCTAAACCCCTATGCCCACCACGTGTATTTACAATGGAGCCGACTTAAAACGGTCCATCTGGTGCTTTCTTGGAGGGGAAGTCAGGTGGGGGCAAGGTGAACAGAGACAAAACACGACCCCTGGAATGGGGGTGTGGAGACCCCAGGAAGGGTCTCACAGCTCTTTCCACTGATCAAGACCGAGGCAGAGGGAACGGAGGGGGATGAGGGGGGACCACGGCGCTGCAGCCTGAGTCAGAGTCCCCCATGGTCAGACATGGGGACACAGTCTCGCCCTCCCCCACCTGGGTGCCAGCCTGACGGCAGCCCCAGCCTTTCAGGGGTGCAAGGGGACCCCCACCCCTGCGGCCCACCTCCTGCTGTCTTGGCTTGAGCCCCTTGTCTTTCCCTCCAAGCCCCCTCCCCAGAAGAGCGCGGTGTGGAGAGAAGACGCAGGTCAGGCTCAGAGGCCAGCCTAGCACCCCACGTCCAGGACCTGCCCGCACCCCGAGTCCTGCTTCTGTGAGACCATCGAGGCTTCAACAAGGCCCTGAACCCGCTCCTGCAAGGCAACAGCAGATGAGCCACTGTCCCAGACGCACCGGCACTGCCCGGTGCCCTCCTGAGGACTCACTCAGTCTCTAGCTGCGCAGATGAGGCCAGGCTGCCCATGGGCCCTGCCCAGGCTACGGCCAAACCTCACCTTCGAGGGGGAAGTGGCACAGCCAGTCAGCTTTGCAACCGGAAGAGTCGGGGCTGATTCGTGGACAAGCTCTCCTCTAAAGCACCATCAGCTCCAAGTGAGAAAAGCAAAAACTTAATGTGGAGGAAGATGAGAGTAGGCGGGAGGGTGAAAGGTGTGTTTATTTTGCAAAGACAGGAGCATCGTAAGGTCACCGTAAAGGGCCACCCAGGAGAAGTTTACTGGGAGCATTAGGGTAAAATGTGGAGAAGTAACAGAAAAGATCACTCTGCAGATTCCCAGTCCAAAATGATAAGCAGATTAATTGGAGAAGCAGCTCAGAGAGAAGCCCTCTGGGGAATGGAGGGGGGAAGCAAAAGATACGAGTTAACAGAATAACACACTTGGATGAAACTGGGTGATGAGACTGCATTTTGAAATCTCCACGTAGCAAACACGCATATGCACACAGGCTAGAAGCAAGAGCCAAAGCCCGAAACCTCCTAAGGCAGGATCTGAGCAACCCTCAGCAGTGTCTGTCTCTAGATGTACTTCCCAAGGAGCGGCTCCCAGGACCCCTCCGCAACCTGACGTCCGACCATGACCCTCACAGGAAGGGTTGCATCGCCTGCTACACAGCCACCAGCCAGTCCACATTCTCTATTTGGTTCTTCTCGGCCCCCGAGCCCACCTCACTCCCAAGCAGCTGTGAAAATGACGGTTCCCGGGGCCGCAGTGAAGCTGACCTACTGCCCAATCTAATCAGAGCACAAGCGGTCAATGGCTGTCCTTGATAGAGTCCACATACCCATCCGGGAGGCTGAGCGAAGCTTCGGCTTGGCTGGAGGCTGAGGGATGCGGGCCCCAGACCCTGGCCCTCCCCCTCCTCCCCGGGGGCTGCTCGGTCCTGCAGCCTTTGGTGTAAACTCCCTGCAGCCCTGCTCAGGGGAGGGACCTCGGCTTGCGACAGCCCAGGTCCAGATCTGATGGCCCCACAAAACTAAAGGCTGGGGTTTCCTCGAGGAAGGCCCTCTGGTGCTTAAGGCAAAGCTGAGACTGAGTGGCCGGCGGGGAGAAACACAGCGGGTCTGCTGTCTGGACGCCAGGAGCCGGGCCCCTCCCGTGAGAACCACTCATCCAGAGGCCGTGTTTCCACCCCCGCGGGTTTGCATATTCTCACCAGGCCATCAGGAGGGACGGCCACTACCCTCCATACTGAATTCACTTTCCCACCTTGACACACTCTTAAACAATCTGAATGAGAAGAAAAGAATTTTTGAAGTTAGAGCAAAAACTCTTGAGTGAGAAATGTTCTGGTCTCCCTAGGAGTCAACAAATCACAGACTCTCAAGCCAACAGTGGGTCCTGAGGACCACCGACCCAGCCCCCTTTCACAGACAGCCGCACGGCGGGTCGGGACAGGCGCTGGCCCCGGGCCCCGACGCCCGGTCCTTTCCGCGGCCTCGTTCTGCTGCCCCAGCTGCCTTCCTACAGGGTCAGGAGACACACCCTCCGAGGTGCTGAAACCTGCCTTAAAACTCAGTAATGGGGACCACGCTCTGTACTTGTAACTGGGCCCCGACAGGGGCAGGACCACCTAGGACCGCTGGCCGCCGTGTCCCGAGTCAGGGGCAGTGCTGGAGGCCAGGATGCCAGCGCTCACCCAGTGGATGGAAACAGGGGCCCCCTCCCTACCGGCCCAGCTGCTGAGTCCCCGAGGTTTTCCTTTTGGAGGCACACGGTGGCCTGGAAGCTGGGAAGCCCCTCTGTCTGTGTCCGTCTGTGTGGGAGAGGCCTGCTCCAGGGCAAGAAACCTGGAGATGGAAACGAGCTGCTCCCTTCCATGCTGGCAGTTCACACACACCTTGGTGGGGTCCCCAGGCTTAAAAGTGGGGTTCCAGCCGCCTTTCGTCCCAAGTGGCGCTAACATGCACACGATCTGCTCAGGGCAGGGAAGCAGAAAAGCTGACGCCCTGCAAATGGGCCGAGGAGACAGGCCAGGGCTCGTCCTTCCTTCAGACCCTTCCAAGGCCCGGCCTGGGGCCGCAGGCACAAGGGGGAGAAGCAGTGAGGCTTCAGCCAGAGACCCAGACTCTCAGAGGCTGGTCGTCACTCCCAGAGGTGCAACCTGTCCAGAAAATCGCTGGCCAAGGCCGACGAGGCCCTCCCCCCAGCGCTGACCACCCATCCAGGCACCGTGGTGACAGGGTGGAACCCCAGAGGCAGCAAGGAGGCCCCTGGCCATCCCCTCGCGGACCAGCACAGCCTGGAAAGAGACCAGATTCAGTCTGTCTCACAGAGTTAGTTGCATAAGAGAGAGTGCCTGAGATCACGGGACGGTCCACACCACGGGCTCCGGCCACAGAGCCTGGCTTCCTGAGTGGAGAGAGGCCTGACACAGAAGGGATGGAGGGAGGTGCAGGACACAGCCCGACCAGGTTCCGAGAGCCGCCCGCGCCCCCGAAAGGCACAGACGGAGCGGAGGGCATGCTGCGGCCCCTCTGCCTGATGCAAGAGTCCAGGTGACGTCCTAATAATTCAGTTTCCTTTTCCTGAGAAAGAGGTGGCAGCCAATGCCAGTCCTGGCCCAGCACCCAGGGTGTGCCAGAGACTCAGGGTCAAGGTCAAGGCCTCGTGCCCGGTCCCCTCCCCCAGAACAAAGGAAACGCTACAGTGGAAGATATGAAACTTCACTCTGACTCAGCATCCCCCCCACGCAACTCCCCCGGCCCCGACGACACAAATCCCCCCGCAGGCATCGCTCCTCGCAGGAAATGGCCAGACATGGACGAGTTTGCACACTCTGAGAAAGGCGTTCTGCCCCAGGAGACAAATCTCCTATCCCGAACTGGGACCTTGATCATGGCTCTGGGTTAAGGAGCATGTGATGCTTCTGAGGGCCACGGAAGGGGCTGTAAAGAGAAACCAGACAGAGGCGGCGTATGCTGAGGACGGACTGCTACACACGAAATGTCTCCGGCAACCCCGAAGTGCCCTGCACGCTCAAACCAGCCGAGGGCTAAAGCGCCGACAAAAAGCAAACACTTAAGTGTTAATACTGGGGCATCATCAAGAACTCATGACCTAATTCTGTGCTGGGCCAAGGGAGCCACCTGTCCAGGTTTTCGTCCAGAGAGAATAGCCAAGACGGGGCAGGTGGGAAAAGCAGGGCACGTGGGGACCGACTTCCAGGTCCAGGGGAGCGTCAGCACCTTGGGGGTCCCCAACCGCAGGTACGGCAGGGCTGTCATGTTACAGGGGGACCCTCAGGAGGACCTCAACTCTCATCCAAGCCGCCCAGCTTTCGAGCGGTCAAGGCACAGCCGCCAGAGGCTCCCTGACCGCAGGGTGGGATCCCTGGGACACAGTCTTGGCCACCGGGTCTCGCCACTCCGAGTCCAGACTCGTTCCTCCTGCTGGCTTCTGAGCAAACAATCGTCTCTCCCCTGGACATGCTCCCGACACCATCAAGCCCACCACGCTCACAGCACAAGGCATGGGGGGGGCGCCTCAGACGCCCCCCACGCCTCCTCACAGCGGCGCCACTTCTCTTCAGGAGAGGAGACGAGGTCAAAGGGAGGTGGGGCAGGCGGGGGTTCTAGCAGAGAAACGCTGCGTGGGGAGGACGGCGGGGAGCCGAGCCTGGCCCGGCCTGGCCGGGGAGAGGCTGGCGGTACCGCTGCCTGGGCACACCACTTGGGTCGGTGCTCTGTGCCAGTGCCCACCCCCCGGGGCACGCACCGCGGGGCGGATGGAGGAAGGAAAGTAAAAGGGCAGAAAGGGAAGGGGCAAGCCCGGTCACCCGAGCCCCGGGGAGAGGGCCAGACACGGAAGGGACGGGCGCTTAGACCAGTCAGGGGCCACGGGGCTGCTGGTAGAAAAAATTCCACCACCACCGGCGGGAGTTAGAGGAAAGTCAGTTCCTGAGAGGCAAGGACAAGAAGGGGCCCCGACGTGGAGTAGTGGTGGCAGCTCCAGAGGCCTCCCCACGTGTGTCCCACGTCAGAGCGCATGGCGGTGGCCACAGGGCTGGGGCCTGGACCAAGTGCTACGTGGACCAGTGGCCCGGCGGCTGGAGGCCGGGTCCACAGCTGGCAGGCGACCCCGAGGCCTCCACCAGACGGCTCTATCGGTTGAAGGATCGCAGTCGTGCTTCAATGAAAACCGTCTGAAACCCAGCGGCGGGGGCCAGAGGAGGGGACACGGAGCGTGCAGAGGCGGTAACTGGACGACGGCCAGAGAAAGGTCCCTCTGGCTCCTCTTGGCTGGTGGGCCCGGGTGGGGGTGAGGCGGGGCCCGGCGCCTTCCCGGGAAGCCTGCGCCCGGTCTACTTGGACAGCTTGCTGATGACCCTGATGAGGGCACCGTTCTCGTCCTTTAGCCTCTGGTTGTCGGATTTCAGTTCTGTCAGGACCTGCGGGCGGAAGGGGGAGGCGAGTCAGTCCGGCCGGTGACGGTGACCAAGCGCCCATCTTCCTGCTCACGGGCTGGTGACGGTACCGCGCGGGGCCACAGCCCCTCCGCACGCACGGCAGAAACAGCCCCTTCCCCGTGCCCTGCCCCACCCTCCTCCTGAATGAGTAACTATTCCAGGGTTTCCTCCCCGGCACTCACCTCTGGTTCAGAGAAACCAGGGCAGCACCATGTGTGCTGGGGACACAGGGAAGGGTCAGAAGAGGTGATGGGGTGAAGGGAAGGACGGCGGGAACGCGTGGTGTGGGGCACAGCTCGGCTTTCCCGTCACACCCCCAAGACGACTTAGGGTCTTGCTTCTGGTGCCGTGTGCCGGAACCCGCTGAGGTCCCCGCTGGCCGTAGCACACGTGTCCACAGTCAACCCCCAACACCCAGGAGCCCGAGCATGCCCAAAGGGGGCTGGGGCTCTGCTGTGGGACATGGGGGTGGAGACGTCTGTTCTCCCAGCCCGGCCTCCCCGGACCATCACACTGTGTCGCGCAACTTGTGAAGCGGGGGGCAGCGGCCCCGAGCCCAGGCTGGGCAAGCGTGGGGCGTCTGACAGCCCCGACGGGTCCCGGTGAGGGCACGGCTGGTGTGTGAGCCTTGCCGGCAGCAGGAGAGGGTCAGGTCAGAGGGAAAGCGCTTCTTCACCATGAAGGCAACAAAAAACCACACCCACATCTGTCTGGGGCGAGTGTCCTCTGGTCAGTCATTTGAACCTACAGGCCCCGCCGCGTTCCCAGGGCTAATTCCAGTTCTGGCTCTGCTGTTAGCACCCAGGGGCCAGTCAGATCCCCGTAAAGAACCGTTCCCTGAGCCTCTTGTGGAAGATGCAGGTTAAGTCGCAGAGGGAGACTTAATCTCGTGGGCACGGACCACAGACACGAGGCACTGGTATCCAGGGAACAGAGAACGTTCGGAGCGTCAGGACGGCCTCAGGGTCTGTGGTGCAGCCATCCTCAGGTCCACAAACGAGGGCCCGAGTCCAGCATCACTAGCGAAGCGCAGCACAGCTCCTCACGGGAAAGCGGACACTGACTCCCGGGCTCACCCCTTCCCTGCAGACGCGGTCGCGGGCCCAGAAGCCGGAACTCGTCACCCGTGAGCTGTGCCGCTTGAGGCACACCGCTCTCCTCTCTGGCTTTTCCATTTTGTATCTAAAGAAGCCCATCCCCGCCCTCGTCCCTCCCAAAGCAGGGGCTCCGTGGGGGCCACAGCTGTGACCGCATGCAGTGTTAGAGGGCGTTAATCCAGGAAATACCGGGGCAGGCCTGTCCTCTGACCTCTGACCTGACACCGTTGGAGCCTGGCTGGCCTCCCTCCCTTGGCCTCAACTGCCCAGACACTCAAGCCAAGAGGCTCGCAGCAGCCTGCCAGCGTGGCCTCCCTCCACTTCCCCTGCCACGTGCCCTCCCAGGGCACCCCGGGGCCGGCAGCCTGGGCGCCAGCGAGACCCTCAGGCCGTGTTCCCACGACGGGAGCCCCGGGTGGGAAGAAGCTCTACGTGGGGACAGGCCGTGCGTCACCGCTAGCAGCTCGTCAGGTCGGATCTGAGCCGCTCCCCTTCAAAAACATGTAGAGACGCATCCTCGAGCCTTGGGGATTTATGTCCGCGTTGAGACTCAATTCTTTGGGAAAAACTTGGCCAAGGCACTTTCCCAGCTGCCCGAGCTCCCGCGGCCAGCTCCAGGGAGCGCCAGGAAGGAAGGGAGGGGCGCGGAGGAAGCGTGAGGAGGCCGGCCTCAGCAGGGAGAGGAGGACGCGGAGGGGGTTCTCGGAGCCCCCCGTGAAGCACGGGACGACCATGCACGGACGCCCGTGGAGGCGCCGCGCACGACGAGCTTGCACAGCCTCCTCGTTTCTAACTGCCCGGTTTGCCTCAGTTTGACGTGAAGGACAAATAAACTGAAGCACCTCTTCTCCAACGTCACCTCTTCCAGCCTTGGGTGCGGGGCGTGCGGGCGTGGGGTCCCGACGGTGCCGCGGCCCCGGAAGACCCCCAAACCGGAGGCAGGCCGGCCCTCCCGAGCGCCCGTCGGCGGGGATGGCAGACTCCTCCTGGGAAGGGCTGGGTGGCGAAGGCCCGGGTCCGAAGCCGCGTGGTCTCTGAGCAACGCCCGCCTCTCAAGGGCCCGCAGACACGGCGATGCGCACACAACGGCCCGGCTCCAGGAAGACGGCGCTTGTGGATGCTGGAACCTGACCCCACGGGATCCCCACGCGTCTTCTGTGGGTTTCTCCGTGACCCGGGCAGGCCTCTCCGCGTGGCCCTACTGGGGAGTTGGCACTGAGGGGCCGCAGGCTGCCCCCTCCCCCCACGCCAGGGCCGCCAGACGGTGGGTGCGCGACCGGCCCAGAGCCTGACGTCCTTGGCCTGCCTGCCCCGTACCCTCCGAGTGACCTCGAGCAAGTTACTTCTTCTGTGACTTGGTTTTTCCCATAGGAAAAGGGACTGTTATGGGGAATAAATGAGAGCGAGCGAGCACAGAGCTCCGCACAGGCCTTCAGACGGCAGCCGCCTCCAGGGCCACCAGCCCTCCTGACTCCACGCCCTCCCCACCAGGAGGGAGACCGAGAAAACTGGGCCATCTTCTGGGGGCCCCACGTCCGCCCCAGGTCAAAGCTGGCTCATCTCCTGGCGTGAAGCTTGGCCCTGATGTGCTCTCATGAGGAGGGCCGGCAGGCTGCTCGGGGCCGCGGGCCACCTCCCTCTCAAGTTTCTGTGTCACAGCGTCTCCAGCAGGGTATCAGCTCCGCCCGACAGTAATTCGGGTGCTTCAGATCTAGTGGGTACTAGTTGCCAGCTACTGACCCCGAAGACACAGCAGACAGGCAGAAAGAAGAACAGGCCTGGGTCAGGACTAATTAGATTGTTGCTACAAATTAAAAACTCATTTCAGAGAGTGAAACCGCTCAGCAGTGAGGACCCCTCACGCCGCCACGGTGGGAAAATGAGCCATCTGCGAGCCTGCCTTCAGACCCACATCCAGGGAGAGGCGTCAAGTTCAGAAGATGCATTTCCTGGTTCTCAGGTAAAGACAAGCCCCCCCTCCGCTCACCTGCCGCCTCCTCTGCAAGCCCCCTGCTGGCAGTGGGGCTGGGAGTTTGGCCGTGGGAGGGCACATCCCCAGGCCCAGATCTGTGACAAGGAGGAGGGCAACACCCGCCAAGAAGGGAGAAGGATGCAAAGACCCAGCAGGGGGTGGGCGGAGCGGGGCTGGGTCAGTGCCCCCCCCAGCGCTCGTTCTTGTCAGGCCCTGGGGCCGTGGTTCTCAGCCCAGCTGCACAATAGAACCAGCAGGGGAGCTCTGAACAGACACCCGGGCCTTTGCCTCTGAGGGGTGCCTGGCACAAATGTGCTCAAGCCCCCAGGTGTCTGGAACATGTGGCCCCTGCCCTTGGTCACCGTCACCCCAGGCGCAACCCGACTGCTCCAGGGACCAGGTTGCACTTGGATTGCTGTTGACTGAGACCCTGACCTCCCCCCAGAAACGTGTGTGTCTCCACACACAGGTAGGCGTGGACCCGTCTGGCTGAGTGACTCGCGCTCCGTCTCCAGGGGAAGAGTCGCACCAAACCGAAGGCAGCCCGGGCCAGGCCCCGGCCCTGGGTCGTCACGGCCCGTGCCGCGTCTGCAGACCACCAACCTTCACAGGAACCCGCATGCAGGCTCTGTGGGGCGAGCGCAGAGCCCGGGACCAACAACAAGAGGGAACGTGCCTGGAGTGGAGAAGGGGAGGAGGGGGCAGGACTAGAGCCCCTGGGGGTCCGAGCCCTCGATGGCCTCCGAGAGTCTGGCCACAACCCGGGTCAGGGCCCTGTTCTCAGCCTGCAGCTGCTCGTTCATCTGCTTCAAGGTCTGAATCTGTTTTAGCTGGTGGAGGCTCTGCAGAGAGTGAGACACGAGGGACAGACAGGCAGACAGAGACAGACGGACCAGAGGAGAGAAAAGTGGGACAAAGAAACCACATTGACATTCTGTTGACGTTTTGTTTTTGTTTTTAGTTCGCATGCAAGAAAGGAAAGGAGAGAGGCCAGAGGAATGGTGGGCGGGGTGGGGGTGGGGGCCGGCCCCGGGCGCCCGGGGCTCCTCCCAAGTCCGCTGCTGCCCTGCTCCCCGCTCCGCTCCTCCGCCCCCCATACCTGGTCCCCGACTCCCACTTGTGTTCTTTCTGCGTCTTTCTATTACCTCATTTATTTCTCATTTTAAAAAATGGAACGAGGCAAAGAGGAGAGGGCCTGCTGTTGAAGTGTTTTCTGTGGGAGGCGGACCTACAGGAGGCCCTCTCCCTTTCCTGGAAGCATCATCGCCAGGCCTCCTCTGCTGCCCGGACGCCTGTTCCAGGATCAAGAACTGCCCACCTGCCCCCACCTGCTCCGGGAGCGTATGCACCAGGGAACCCACGGCAGACTATACTGTCTCTGCCCGGGTCACAAAGAGGCCGGGAGCTACTTAAAGCTGCCACCGACAGCCTCCTGTGTGGAATCGCAGCTCTGCACAAAGGTGGGGGGCATCGTGTCCAACGACAATGGACCGGTGAGCGATGCCCGTGCCAGTCCAGCTGTCAGCACGTGCTGCAAACGGAACAGAACCACCCACCCGAAGCCACGCTTCCCAAGCCCTGTGTCCCACAAGGATCTAAAGCCGGCGGTAAACGGAGTCCTCGCCAGGCCTGCTTCCTGTCACTAGTCTTTCCTAAGAGTCCTCTGACCCTGAAGCTGAGGCCACCAGCTTTGGGAGAGAGAACACGGTCTTGTCACGCGAACGGGGCTTCACAGACGGACATGACAATCCTGTGGGCTGTGGTGACTACAGACGGGTCGCCGGGCACCAGAGGAAGTCTCTCCTGCCCACGTGGACAGGAAGGACAGAAATGAAAGGTGGAGGAGTTATAGCTGTTTGGGAGTGAAAGAAGCAAGAAAATGAAAGGCAGTGTGAAGATGAAAACAGTGAAAAGGAAAACAAGCAGAGACAAACGGCTGCATCTCCTTCCCCACAGAGGGAGAATCGCCACCCTGGGAAAAGGGAGGGCAGCCACACAGTTCTGAGCAGCCGGGAGCGGCCGGGAGAGGACACAGAGGGTCGCGGTGCAGCCTGCGGGACCAAATTTAAGAACCAACGGAGAGCCCCTGACTCTCACCCTTCTTTGGCGTTGACACTGGACCGAAGCTTTCAAGGCAGTCATGGTCCTGACATGAAGCGGTCCTTGCCTCCTGGGGAATAACGCTCAACTGAACGTGTGCACAGGCAGGCTGAGGGGAAGAACGTGGCCATAAAGGCAGGAAGCTGCCGTAGGAGCCAAGCTGAGAACACGGCGTGGTGGGGAGGCGGTGGGAGGGCACAGAGCAGGGTGGCCGGGGAGGCTGCCAGGGCAAGGAAATCGAAAAATCCAAGAGCAATCTCATGGGGGATTGGCTGCCAGGCTCCTCCCACGCGAGGGCCTGGGGCAAGGGGAGGAGGCCGCCATGGGAAAGCTCTCCGGCCTGACGCAGGCATGCTGACCCGCACACCCCGCAGAGGCTGGCACGCAACCCCGCTCCAGCCCAGCTCGCGTGCGCTTCTCCTGGGGAGAGTCCATAAACACCGACCGTCCCAAGTAAAGACCAGAAAGGCACAGCCTGTGTCACCACCACGGAGCCCCACACCCCACGGGCGAGCCCACCTTACAGTTCCCGGAGGCGGGGAACAGGCCCGAGTCCCTTTCTGTCCCTGAGCCCCCCGGCTCCTCAGGGTTCACTGGAGGTCAGTCCCTGTTCCCTGCGGACCACGCCCGGAGGGTCTGAGCATCTGTACAAACTGGACCGGGTCCACTCGCCCTCAGCTCAACCGGGCCCCGGGTGCGACCAGCACCTGTACTGCGGCTGGCTACCAAGCATCCACGCATGTCCCCACAGACTGCTGTCTGCGTGAAGGGCCTGAAAGCTGACCAAGCATCCCCTGAGCCTCCTGCAGGCCAGCACACCAGTTTTCACGATGCTTGAGTCTGTACGTCTGAAGTCTCTGTCCCCAAGGAGGGTCCAGGCGCAAACACCCTAAGGTCGGCTGGCGGGCGGCTGGCACGTCCCCCCCCAGTCCCTGGGTGGAGCGGGGCTGTCTGCTCAACTGGCCGGGCTTCGAGCTGAGCGAACGTGCTCAGGCCTGAGCCGGCAGGAGCTTCTCCCCCAGGGGTCTGCAACTGGCAACGCAGAACACGGGCATCTGACTCATGAAGGAATTTTTTAACTGAAAGAAGATTGGCTTCAGTCAGCACACCTACCGGTGTGGGGCCTGGACGGCCGGAACCAGGCTCTGCCTGAATTTGAGGTGGGCGGGCACACGACCCAGGGCTGAGCGGGGCACGAGCTTCCGTGTACCTGCTCTCCACCGAGGAAAGAAAAGGACTCACAACCTCATTCATGAAATCTCAGCCCCAGAGGCTGATGAGACAGAGAGAAAGACGCACCTGCCCCAGCCCATGGCCCCAAGGGTGCCTGGCGCCTCTGTACTCAGAGCGGGAATCGGGGGTGGGGGGGAACCCAGCTGCTCCCCTGCGGCTTGCGATCCAGCCCTCGTGTGGGGCTGAACGGATGAGAAAGCGCCTCCCGGCTGGAGGGTACAAGGCAGCCTGGGCCCTCAAGGACCCTACAAGGCAACAGCTCGGGCCTTATCCACACTCCTGATCGGCGTTTGGGCCATTTCTTAATGAGCGTCCTGTTCGTTGCCAACAGATAGTTTAACACAAGGGCTTCCAACATGGAGGAGCCCCTGCACAACTGTGAGCCGTGGACCTGCATTCAGACCTGTCCAGCCTGCGAACGTGCTCTGAGCGGCAGGTGAGGCGGGTCTGGAGCAACCAGCAGCTGGAGAAGCAACCACCAGCTATTTTTGCTTCTGGCTGTTGGTGAGACCCAGGCGGCGCTGCCGGACGCCGTGTGCGGGCGTCCTGGCACGTCCGGGATGGAGAGCGTGGAGTGCGCACAGGGCGTGCCCCTCCCTCGTACAGCAGCCACGCAGACCAGCCAGGACCAGGATTCCGGGCATCTGACCTTGTTGAGCCCTGAGCAACTTTTTTCAGTAAAGAACCAAACTTCTCAGGCCATGGGAGCAATAAACATCTCTCCCAGAGGACTCCTGGCCTGAGGGCTCTGCTCACACTTCCAGGAGCCAGAGGCGTGTGTTTCACGGGTGAAGATACGCCGAGAGAGGAAAGCAGCCAAGCGGCACCCAGCCACCGTGGCGCGGCCCCACGCGCTGCAGCCCCAAGGCCCGGGTCCCATGCACTCCCACAGCCCCTTCCCTCTCCCCCTCCCCTGGGTAGCGCGAGTGCGGCTCCCAGGACTCACTGCCCCAGTGGTGACCGTCCCCAGGGAGGGAGATGTGGCTGAATATTCCAGGGGCAAGGGCGGGGGCAGGAGACCAACAGGAGATTCAGCCTGCCCTCCACGGAGGAGTGGCTCCACCTGCGTGCCTTCCCGGCTCCAGCTTCCCAGGCTCTCCCCAGGAGCCAGGAGCTGAGAACCCGGCTTCAGCCTTTCACCCGTCCCTCCCTCGGGGTGAAGCTGCTGCTGAGGAAACCTTACGAGTTCTGCTCAGGTCTGCCTCCAGCCTGCTGGACGACATCCCCTTACTCCAAAGGCCACGTCTGTCCCCAGAGAGGCTATGAGGGGCCCCAGGGGCGCCGGGCGAGCTGAGAGCCAGGGTAGGGGCCGTGCACAGGCTCACCTCGTCCTCACCATGCCTGCATCCCTCACGGGCTGCCCGTGACCCGCCCCGCAGGCCTGGGTGCAGGCACACAGCAAGCGCGCCTCTCCATACCTTCATCTCCTCCTCCATCTCCGACATCTTCCGCTCCAAGGCTCGCCTCTCCTGTTCAACACAACCAAACTGCTGAGCATCTGACAGATTTGGAAAGGAGTCAAAACCCTGCCCCCCACCCAACCCCCGACTTATCTGGACCCCAAAGCCATGGGAATAGAACTTAAAACTTAGCTGCTTTCCAAATTAAACACAATCAGGGGAGATGGGAACCCATTATATGCCCAGGTTCAAGTCAAAGCTAGGGTTCATCGATAAATCTGAGTTTTCCCAACCCGAGAATGTCAACCCCCAGAAAGACACTCTGAGTGTGGTCGGGGGGATCGGCAGTTGGCCCAGAGCCACCCCACCTCGGTCAGGGCCGGCACACTGTCTGCTCTTCTTAGGGCCGGAGTCCTAAGACCTTGACCTGGGGCAGAGGGTCCTGCTGAAGCTCCCCCTCTGTTCAAAGGGACAGGAAGGGTCCAGAGGCCTGGACCACACGCTGTGGCAGGCGAGCCTGCGCAGTTCCGCTTTCCCAGGGCAACGCGGACGGCCCCCTGAGGACCCTCCCGCCCCGAGCTCTGAGGAGGCCGAAGCACCAGCAACCAAACTGCTGTCCAGAGTCAGAGAGAGAGGAGAGGTGCCCCCTGGGATGGGACGTGCAGGCTCCCGCCTCCTTCAGACGGTGTCCTCCCCACCACGCACACGCACCCGCTTCTCCATCTCCAGCACCGACGACCGGTCGGCGGTCTTGTCTTGTTTCTGCTGGTGCAAACGGAAGGAACACATTGTTACTGGAGCGTCTCAGGGCCAGAGGGCCCGTCCAGTCCAGCCCCACTGGACGCCCGGACACGCGGCCCAACCCACGGGTCCTGATGTCACAGAGACGAAGTCGCCCTTCCGAGTTCAGCCGGGAGTGGAGGAAGCAGCAGTGCTCCCAGAAGTGTAACACGGTCACAAGTGCAAAGGCGTTACCACACACACACACACACACATTCAAGGCCAACCACCCCCCTCACCGCCCTTCCCTCGCCTCCTTCTGGAATCTCCGGTCCGGAGGACATGGCAGTGCCGTTGCTCCTGTCAAAGCCTGAGCGCCAGGCGCTCTTCTGAGCGACCCCCTCCCACTCTGCTCTTTCCGCTTTGGGGACCGAGGCTGTGATTTTCGAGGAGGACGGGCTGCCGGAGCCTCTCGGGGTCCATTCAGGGGACCTGCCCTGCTCTGCACAGAACTGTTACTGTTTTATGCACTGGGCTTCCAGATAAGATTAGAGCTTTATTCTGGATCATCTTCTACTTTTCATATAGATTTGCAGAGGGGCTAAAACATTTAGCCGCCACAGCTACAAGGTAGAAAACAGCTTCAGGGAGCGACTGTTTAACAGAGTGGGGAAATGACCTGAGTCCCTTTTGGGCAGAATTTCTTACAATCAATAGACAGTTAATGACGACAGAGTGACTACTTTTATACCTAGTCCCAGGCACGGAAACATTTACTAAGTACAGAAATTACGCTGGTCTTACTGAGGAGGTTTCTTTTCCAAAAAATTAAGGACTAGCCAGAACTGGCAGTAAATTGGGATTTCTGGCTCCTGTCCTGGGCTCTCGCCGTCTGCTCTGAAGGTCACAGCCACGGCGTGTCTGCACCACAAGCCTCTCTTCCCTAAGCCTGAGCAGCGTAGAAGCTGTGCCGATTTCACTACTTGGTTCCCCTACACAAAGAGAACTTAACTAGTTCTCTTCGACAAAGACCTAATTTTGTTTTGCTCTGTTTTAACCCCAACCCCTCCGAGTTTGGGTGGACCTTTCATGGAAACACACTGAATGTGCACGTGGTAACTGTTTCCACACAGACGTGTGGGGTCGACAGGCCTCCCCTGCACCGTCCTACCGAACAGTCCAATTTTGGTAAAGAGCAGAGGCTTGGTTTGTAGCACCCCTGTTTCTTCTGAATTCCAGTAACCTGTATTTGGCAAAACTCAGTATATTCTAACACACTCAGCAAAGCAGTTGGCTAGAAAGTCAACGCTCTTCCCCAGCGACTAAAAGGCTGAGTTTATTTTCAACGCCCTCTGTACAATCAGTGTCCCCGGCTCGCAACTCCAAAGCCGAGACCCCAACGCTCAAAAGATGCACTGTTGGGGCTTGTGCAGAGGAGGGAACGGGGCGGGCGGGCCGTGGCTCCTTGCAGGACCAGCCCGTGCTGGTTCAGGACCAAGTTAGCCCCGGCCGCCACAACCAGGCGGGGCCCTTCCACGATGACAGTGACGGACAGGCAGCTCCCAGGACAGGCCCACTCTGCGCTGGCCGAGCCCTGCAGGAAAGCGCGGCCCCTCGAGCGCCAGCACCCCTGCCTGCCCGGGGGTGTTGGGAGGGCACTGCTCCGAGCCCCACGTGCTCACTGCCGTAGATCCCAGCGTTTTCGTCTCTGCTTTTGGACCCCACCCTGGGGTGGAACCGACAGCTAGCTCTGGTCTTCATCTGAGCTTCCCGGTAACAGTCCAAATTCTCATCCCCAGGCCTCCAGGCGGCTTCCTGCTGACCCAGCAATAACCCAAGACAGGGCTCGCGCCAGCCTTCACTGAGGGTCTACCTCCCTGGTGATGAGTGCACCACCCGCTATGTGTCACTAAGGAAACCAGGCCTGGCAGCAAGAGGAAGAGCTTTATCTGGCTCCCTGTTCTGGCACAGGTGCCGCAGGACAGAACCCAATGTCCCAACGACACCTTCGTCCTGGGTTTGCTGTGACCAAACCATGACCGACAAGGCAGGAGGCACACACTGCCCACGACCAAGCCCTGACGCTGGCCCGCGCTCTCTGCTAGGAAATGAGCAGATAACCCCTAAGAGTAATTACGAGCACTCGGGGGCCAGGAACGGTCCACTGGACCATCAATTTCCAATTTTAAGTTCAACGCGCTTTGAACCCCAAACCAGATCTCTGGGAGGGCTGACCTGACTACCTCACCCCCTCACCCCCTCCCCCTCCTCACCTGGGCCACCTTCTCAAGCTTGGATTTCACGTCTGCCAGCTCGAGCTGGGCCTCCTGAAGTTTTGTCTTCAGTTTCTGGTTTTCGGTCAGGGCGCTCTCGTAGAGCTGGGGGAGGGAGAAGAGGGAGTCAGGTCCCCACCCTGTGGGCAGGGCAGGAAAACAGGAGGGCCCAGGGACAGAGGATATTCAGCCAAGGGCTCTGGCTCTCCTGCTGCTGGAACCGTGAGGTCCTAGGTGCTGAACACAGATGATGTTCCACTGTCAGCGGTGTTAATCCCCAGGAGGTAGGGGTGGGGTAGGGAAGTCTGTGCACTACCTCCAGCAGGGAGGGCATTCACATGGCTTAAAGACGTGGTTCTCACACAAAAGAAGTTTCCTTTTGGAGCCACCCTCCTGTGTATCCATCTTAGCCAAGTTCTGTTCAACAAAACAAACATTTTCTTAACAAAAAAGTGTTTTCCTGGCATCTCAAGCACTTGAAAGGGAAGCTTTTTGAGCCGGCCCCTGGAGCTGGGTTCTCTCCCTCAAGAACCAAAGGAAACGAACCATAAAACGATGGAAACCCCCCAAACCAGATTGTTATTATTTACCATTGCCAAGAAGTATCTGGTTGATGTTCACAGGACCTCATTAAAAGCATGTTTGTTGAAAATATCAGAGTCCATCAAGTGATTCTCCGGGCCCAGGCAACCAGCATTACTCTTATTTCCCTTTCCACGATTCTTAACCCTTACTTTTTCCTACACCTCTAAATATCTGATTTAGGTGCATTTTTACTGCACTGAAAGCAATACGTGAAGGGGTCTTCATTTAGCTGGTTGAGAGGGGGTAAACGTGCCGGCCGTTAGCATCTGTCGCTGGAGCACCTTCCCTCCCGCCTCTCAGCAAGGAAGAGACAGGGGGGTCAAGTGGAGGGGACCCCTGCACGGGGACCCGGGAGCCCCCACCTTTCTGTAGTCCCTGCTGCTGTCTTCCCCCGTGCGGCTGCTCAGGGTGGCCAGGCGGGCCTCGCGGGCCTCCCGGCGGGCTCTGGCCGAGGCCCGCTCGCTGCTGGCGTCACTGCCTCCCAATTCCAACCTGTGGGAGACACAGTAAAGTTACAAGTGGCTTCCAAGAACGAAAAGGTGGAGGGAGGTGATGCTTAAGGGCAGTAGGCGCCTTTCCTAAGATGCGTTGAGCGCTCTGGCCAGAACAGGCCCGGGCCTCCCCGCCTGCCGAGGGCACTGCTCGGGGAAGGAGGCCAGCACCCACCCAGGACGGAGCTGACTCGGGAGGTCGGTGGTGTGGCTGTGTGCCGATGGCAAGCGCAGAGCTTCTCAAATTAGCTCAGGGCCAAACAGCTTCCCTCAAGAGCATGCTTTTAAACGCAGAAGTTTCTGGGATCTCAGTGGCTCTTACAAAATGATTCCAATGAAGTGCCAATGAGCCAGAAACACATGGGCCTGGAGCTGCAAGCGGGGGTGGCTGAGGACGGCAACCTGGGCTCAGCAGGCCGGCTGGACCCCCAGAGGTGTCGGGGCAGCTCGCGTTCTGCCCTCTCCTCTGGACGCCACACCTGTGACAGGACTTCATGTCTCGTAGCAACTGCACTTTTGGGGCGGACGGTGGCTTCGTCCCAGTACTGACTGGTCCATGAGTGGAAGGGCCTCTCAGCTGACCTCCTGCTTAAGTGGACGGACGACTCGCACCCTGATCCTTCACACTGGTTCCTATTTTTTTGGCACTTTGCTCTTTCCAAGCTAAAAGGCGGCCCACAGAAGGGCCACGTGCAAACCAGCCCTCCAGGGCTCTACCCCTGAACCGGGGCGGTGTGAAGAGTCCCAGCTGTGGAGCTTCCGCCCGCGTTCCTGTCCTGCAGGGGCCACACGGGGATGGGGGGGTGGGTGGACTAGGTACCAGAAGAGGCCGAGCAGGGGTGGGGGGCAAAGCTGCTGACGACAGCAAGGGCTGCCTTTTCCTCACAGAGATGCTCAGTCCTACAACATTTTCGACTACATTCTTTTCCTTCTTATAGTTAAAAAATCTTTTGTAAATAGAAACCTCTTTATTGACTTTCTTGATTGCAAAAGCAATACATGCATGTTGAACAGTTTAAGTATTGGAACTGAAGTGTCTAAAATAGAAAGTGAAAGTCACCCCACGGTCCTGCCCAAGGAACAATCTCTACCAACAGTTCAGTTCATATCCTTGCAGGATGTTAAACAAGGATGTCAAAATAAACATTTCTGTAAATAAAACCAGAGGACACCTTCCGTGGCCCGACTCCCCCTCCGCTCCCCTATACCTGCGCACTCACGACTGCAGGCATCGCACCATGTAAGTAAAAGCACATTTGCCTCATTAAAAAAACAAATGACTGCACAGCCTTCCACTGTGTGGCTGTGTGAGAGTTTAAACCTCTATGGATAGACACACACTGTTTTAAATGTTTTAGCTACTGTAAATAATGCTACAGTGAGACTTGTCTGTAAATCTTAGCGTTTTCATTATTTTCTTAGGGTAAAATCTTAGCAGTGGAACTGTTTGGTCAAGAGATAAATAATAGTTTAAATGCAGATATATATGTTACCATACTGCCCTCTAGAGTGGTTTAAAACTTTTCAATCCAATAGGAGAAATATCTTATTGCTGTTAATTTTAATGCTTTAAAATCATTATGGAGGTTGAATAGCTTTGATTATTTATCTTAGTTTTTGAAGGGCCTATTCATAGCCTTTGTTAATCTTTGCCTCATTATATTGCAGGAACATCCTACGTATACTGGGGCTTTTAAAACTATCTAACATAGGTTGCAAAAAATGTTTTTCCCCACTTTACTTTTTGTTTCTTTTAATAGCAGAGATTTAAAATTTTATGTAATTAGAATGATTCTTTCCCCACTGAGTTGGAAGGTCATACATGACTTTTGGGGGCTGTCGACTATGTTCTAGAATCTCACTGTTTTAATTGTTACAGTTTTATAGCATATTTTGAAGTCTGCAGGGAAATTTATTTTCACAAATGGTCATTATAATGTAACAGAGTTCACAAGAAATTAACTGTAGCAAAACGCCACTCTCCACCAATTTTGCAAAGCTAATTTTCTGCTGGGTTAGTTGGAAATTATATTTATCCTAAGCTGGTGCTTGGTGAGAGGGCAAGCAAAGGAAGAATACACACAAGTTTGTAAATTTTAAAATATATTAATAAGGTAGAACCAGCTCAATTATTAAACAAATTATGAAACTCATTTGCCCTATGGTATCCTGTAACTACATCTTCCCAATCTCTTCTTAATTTCATCATCAGAGGAACAGTGGAAAATGGGAGATTCAAACTCTGGCTCCACATTCTCTATTATTTTTTTAAATTAATTAATTAATTAAATTAATTTTTTTGGCTGCGTTGGGTCTTTGTTGCTGAATGCAAGCTTTTCTCTAGTTGCAGCAAGCAGGGGCTACTCTTTGCTGCAGTGCATAGGCTTCTCATTGCAGTGGCTTCTCTTGTGGAGCATGGGCTCTAGGTGCACAGGCTCAGTAGTTGTGGCTCACAGGCTCTAGAACTCAGGCTCAGTAGCTGCAGCGCGTGGGCTCTAGAGTGCAGGCTCAGTAGTTGTGGCATGTGGGCTCTAGAGTACGGGCTCAGTAGCTGTGGCTCAAGGGCTCTAGGCGCGCAGGCTTAGTAGTTGTGGTGCACGGCTCTAGGCGCGCAGGCTCAGTAGTTGTGGCTCATGGGCTCTAGAACGCAAGCTCAGTAGTTGTGGCGCAGGGGCTTAGCTGCTCTGCAGCATGTGGGATCTTCCCAGACCAGGGCTTGAACCTGTGTCCCCTGCATTGGCAGGCGGATTCTTAACCACTGCACCACCACGGAAGTCCCAGTCTCTATTATTTTATTTTATTCTTCAGGAAGATCAATTTTGTACCCTTAGGTACTAGGTGAAAAATTACAGAGGATCATTCCTCAAACTCTGATGTGCTTAACTTTTCAGCAATTGCAAAACAGGTCTTTGGTTCACTGGATAAACTATTCCTGGGCCCCATGTGGGTACAGGGAACAGTGTCAGGTTTCCCGAACCAGGCAGTCAGGCTGGCCTCTCTGCCCTGAGTGCCCTTCTGTACTTCCATCCCGCCCCTGAGACTGCCTGTCCAGTCATCTGTACGTTACACAAAGGTGAGGACACTAATGTCTCCCTAGCCCTGGCTGGGGGATGCGGGCACGGTGCTCGGGGAACCGACATGGAGGTGGGATGCAGCGTGACTGGACAGGGGCCCGTGCGGGGGCCGAAGGGAGCCGCTTGTGACTGTGGGGCTGTGGAAACGAGACGGCAGGATGGAGAGAGGCTGTTAGACTAGGCAAAGCCGCGTGCAACCACACATGCGTCTACTCACGAGTGTGAGGCAGGCAAGGTCTTACCTAGAAAGTCGTTCATGCTGGAGAAAGAAGAGACAAACAAAAAAATCAGCATTAGCAAGGGACCGACATTTATTATTTCCGTTTACAAATGTACTCTTCAAATCAGACGTCTCAGCTTCACGGCTGAAGACAGGGGTGCAGCTTCACAGTGTGAAAAAAGGCTCCTCGGCTAAGCGCCCACGCCTGTGCCCACAACTTGTGAGACTTGAGGCTTCGGGAGCACATCTCATTAAACTGGAGTCCAGCAACGTGTGAAATGATCACCCACCCTGTGTCCCAGGACTGCCTGGGCCTGCGTGACAGGCTGCTTCTCTGGATCTCAGCGTCCATTCTACCCATCTCCCTCCACTCACACCCTCGGCCCTGCCCGTGTGAACACGGTATCCATGGCTGTGAAGGTCCAGGATGGTCCCCACTTCCTCCCAGGTCCCTAGTGAAGGGAGAGGAGGGCGGGGGGTGGGGGGGAAGGCCCACACCCGTCCCTAGGATGGTGGTAAAAAAACGAAGAGAGTAACAAAGTACTGAGATCTCAGAAGAAAGGAGTTTACAGATTTGACCTCTGAGCTCGGTTACCTATGGTCGCTGCAAACAACAATGATTATGCCTGTTTTACATTTATTTTTAATCACAGATGACCTTTACCCTCTATCTCCGCTTTTTTATAAAAAGAACTGAGGCCAAAAAAAACCCTCAGTTGATTTAAATGTATTTTTTTCCCTCCTTTGAGGTGTTAAAGAATAACAAAATCCTCAAGGGCAGACAAAAGAAGGAAGACCAGAAACCAGGCCCAATTACCTAAGCAGGAGCAGCAAACCCCTGCTCCTCTGGGCGTTGCCTGGGGACGCTGCTCTGTTGAAGGTCATACCCGAGATGGCCCCACATACCGCGCCCTGAAGCCGTCCGGGGGGGGCGGAGCGCCAGCACTGCTGGCTGGAGGGACCGACCAGGCGACCTCGCTGCAAGGTGGCTTCTCCCCGTGGACTTCTGCCTGGAACCCGGGGCTTCCATTCATCAATTCTCTCTTGGGCTTTTCCAAAACGTCCTCAGCCTAACCTCAGCCTGGGAGGTTCTCTCTCCACAGGCCTAGAGCTGGGCCTTCTTCCATGAATTGTAAAAAGTCCCCCAGGTGACCCATCATGCAGCCCAGGTTAAGCACCACTAACCATGGGCTTTATAATGTGAAGACGTGTCCCATCTGAGGCGGAGGAATCGGTAAGAGACCGTACGCTTTGTCTGTAGCGTTCTCCTACACTGGAATCGGGCACCCTAAAACGTGTGAGTCTGGGATTCAGGAATTCTCCTGTCTCACATTTATAATATCCCATCAATCACTGCTTTTACCAACATTAACTAAGGGTTGTTTTTCTCTGACTTGAAGACTTTTGTCAAAAAAGAAACTCAATTTTAGCCACGTCTCATGAATTACTTAATATATAAAAACGCTTCCAGTGTGCTCAGGGGCGCTGAGGTTTCCCCCGGTGGCCATGCCCACCTGCCAGCTCTGTGCTGAGAGCTGGCCTTGGTGGTGCCCGGGGGGGCGCGGGGGGCATTCACTGCCCAAGGGGACACGCCCCAGACCCATGAGTAACTGAGGCCGAACTCCGTCCCAGGCAACGCCAGGGGCCCCACCGAACTGAAGGACCACTGAGAGCAGGGCCCGCAGGGGAGGCCCCGAGGAGGGCAGCAGAGAAGCTGGGCGCCAGAAGCTGTGTGAGAGCAGCGCCGATGGGCCCGTCCGAGCAGCGCGGGTCAGACGGGGAGGAGGGGCAACAGAGAACAGTGCGGAGTCCGGGGGCCACTTCCCAACAGAAATGGACGAGAAGATGACGCTCGGGAAACACGCGCGCACACACACATCCAAGGTCTCCCTGCACCCCCTTCCCTGCGGCCGGACCACTGGCTCACTCCCAGTGACGCCCTCAGGGCCTGCACTGCTCACCAAACACCCAACCAACAGCTCAGCCTTCGGGAAGGGGCCTGCCGGCCTCAGCATCGGCGGGGCCTGGGAACCAGTCTCTGTTCCGACATCCAGACCCGGGACGACTCCACGCCCCGCCACCTCCGCCTCACTTCGCAGCTGTACACGCACCACACTGGCTGCTGCTGGTCAGAGCAGCAGGTTAACTCAGGGCCTGGGAGACTGGGGCGGGGCAGGGGCGGGGACTGAGCTCACAGGCGCTGACCGTCCACTCCCACGCCGCTTCTGGGCAGAAAGGCCTTTCTCACGCTCCATCGCCCCCATGGGAGAGCCTCCCACGCCCTCCCCCAGGCACGGAGAATGACCCCTTTACAACCTCGCCAGCTTGCCCCATGCCTTGGTTGTCTTCTCCCACAGAAACCCAAGCACACCTGTGCCCAACGCGCAGACGGGGCCCTGACGACGTGACCGACAGACGCGTCTGTTTACCGACTCGGTGGTGCCCAAACTGTGGGATCTCACTTGAGGGCGCTGTAACACCCGCTCTGTAAGAACGTGATTTGTGGGGTGAGATTTTACTCCATCTCCAGCTTTCAGTCTGCTGTGCCGATGCTGGCAGTTGCCTCTCTAAGTGAAGAAAGTTCTTCCTTTCCTTAAGGCAGGGAAATTTGGCTTCTCCCAGGCCTCAGCCTGAGCCATTTTGTGGTATCAAAGCACACTGCTCATCTCCACTGACCGACTCCTATCAGAGCACTGGGTCACTAACCTTTCCCACTCGGGATGGCCTGGAAGTACTGCGGAGCTGCTGACGCCCTGTCATCGTACCAGCGGAAGTTCTCAGACACAGGGCAGCATCGCATGCAGTGACACTGAGTGGCCTCCACTGAGGAAGCTGATGCAAGATACAAACAGGCAAAAACTTAAAGACACAGAAAATAGGTTAGCACTGCCACGCAGCAATCAGAAAAAGCCCACAGGGCCCTGGCAGCCCCAGGCAAGCCCTCCCCAGAGGCCAGCCTGGAGGGCGGTGTGTCCTATGGGGGCTGCCAAGAGCGGCACTCCTCTTTCTACCTGCCAGGGGTAACTGAAAGCAAATAGCACAGTCTGTTGTTTGTTGTACTTTTCAAGCTTGTAAGATGCATGTTATCAAGTTCTTTGGGATGAACTTTCATCAGGTGTGGTGACGAGTAGACTGTCACCTGATCCAGGTGTCAGAGGAAACAGGGCTCCCTCCAAGCCTGCCCCCCATCCTTCTAGCACTCCCCCCCACCCCACCCCCCAACTACTGGAGCCCTCTGGAACCCTCGGGCTTTTGATCATTACCTTCAGGGACTCGCCTTAGCCACGTCCCGAGAAGGTGAGCTAACTCCTTAGAGAAGAGTGAGAGTCTCAGCAAACAAGATTTGGGGCCATAGAGGTGGCATGGTTGTAGCACCGTAGGTTGTAGACGTAGCACCGTTGCCATAAAGCAAACAATATCATTGCAAAGAAGGAAGACGCCTGGGGGTTCCGGAGGAGATGGTGTTCTCGTCGTAACAGAAATTAGCCTGAGAAGACAGTTCTTAGAGGCCAGAGGGCAAGTGGGTTTAAAGTGTACGGGACCTGGGACTCAATCCCCAGCTTCTAATAAAATGGCTTTGGTATTTAGATCATACTTCCAGAAACTATTGTTTTGCTTGGTTTCTTGATACCCTAGATAATCTGGTGTTTGACAGACAAACACTGGTTAGATTTAGGGAGAGAAAGTTTGGGTTTCCTGGGTAAAAGGAGCAGGGTGGCTGAACTGGTAGAAACTTAACTTCCATTTTCCCTCTCCCTCCTCCTGTCACTCAAACTGAGCACAGTTCACCGTCACCCGGACACTGTGTCTCAGTCTAAAGAGCTGACTCCGTCCCTGCAGGGAAAGCAGGGAGCGGGTCTGGAGGGCAGGGGGCGGGGCAGTGCGGGCTTGCCGACGTGGTCTCGCCGGGGCAGGTGGCAGTAAAGGACAGCATCAGAGGCTGGGGAAGGACACCGAAGACCCTCCAGGGCGGAGCCTGAGAGTCGGACCCATGGGCAGCGACTAAGGAGAAGCTCCAGAACACAGGGCCTGGGGCCCCAGCCAATCTGCGCCCTTCGGAGGCCAGGAGCGGGGGTTCCCCTTGCCTATGTTCTGGGAATGGCCCATCTCTCCCTGCAAGCTCCCCCCGTGGACGTGGAGCAGCGGCCCTCACTCCACTCTCGAGCCGGGTCTGAACGGCTCATCTGCCCACAGTGACACCGTTTATTTTAGGAGAGGGCCGAGCCTTCTATGCAGCCTACAGGTTAAGACCAACGTCCCTTGGCACATGCTCTAGTGAGGACGTCTCAGGAGGAACTTCTGCTAGAAGACTACTGCTCTGCTGCCCTGAAAGCAAACGCCTGATGGCCACTGAGGCCGGACTCTCTGGTGTGTCTGAGCTAGAGGCAAACGGCTCAGAGAAGGAATTACTTTCACAGTTTTTATGGCTCAACTGGGGTCCATAGACATGGTGAATGGGGCCTGCAGCAGCAGAGACTTTAGAAACCAAAGCGAACACAGAAAACAAAGTAAAAAGAAAGACGAGCCAGATGCACCATAATTTTAAAAATGCTCCAACACCAAGAAGCAGGCTCCTTCCTTTCATACCTCCTGAATTCTCCCATAACAATCCCATTGGTTGGGGCCTGTTTCTAATAAAAGAACAGAGCGAAGAGCACCATGAATTCAGATGGAAATCCTGGAAAGGGACACGGACAGGGCTGGTTTTGATTTGTGAAATGTGGAGAGTTCTCCGAACACCAGAGACTGGCTCGGGAACCCCCCACGAAAGCTTTTAATGTGAAGTTATCTGGAGTTCAGGAAGGCAGATAATTAAAACCAAACTCTTCTGACCAAGTTTAAAATAAAATCTTAGCTCTGGAAGCTGGGCCCAAGGGAAAGGAACGAACCGCGTCACGTGGCCACACCAAGACCAAAATGCGCCTGACCCTGCAGCGATGGGAAAGCCTCCGGGTAAACCTCCTACTTCACTTCCGTGTTCCCTGGAGAGGCCCGAGCAGGGGCCGTGGGCGCTGCCCCGGGGTGCCCGAGCTCTGAGGAGCGTGGGTGTGGCTGCAGCGAGGACCCGCCGCAGACCTGGCCCAGACCTGGCCGCTCCCTGAGCTCTGGGGACAATCATTCTACGACGTTTTGAGTTTGAGACTCCTTCCCTATACTCGTCTCAGACACACTCAGGCTTCCTAAGCCTTCTGCCTGCAGGGCAGGGCACCCTCATAACCCAAACGATCGGGGCTCTCGGGGAGCTTGGAGGGGCAGCCTAGTAGGCTCCAGCTCTGAAAAGGATCTTTCTGAGTCTGTATTGTTCCAGTAATATATCTGGGGATCCTGAACAATTTGGAGATACACGTGGGGGCAGGGGCGGGGCGGGGAATAAAAACTTTCACGATTTACGCAGAAATGTGACAGTAGGGGACAGTGATGCTGAGGCCTGTGTTAGGAGCTTTTCCCTGTATCTAAAACATGAGTGTCCCTGAAGATCACCAGACGTCCAACTCTATTCATTTTCTCTTGCTGTTGCTCCACCCTCGGCTTGGCTGTGCCCTGCTCAGGCTCTCACGGGCAGAACCGGGTGTCTGCTGGCTGGGCTCTCACCTGGAGGCTCGGGGGAGAACCCCTGCCTGTGGCCGCCGGGGCTGCCCCTGCTCCTGGAGGCCCCCGTGTCCTCCCCCGCTTCACGCAGTGACACGGGGGCTCCTTTCCACACTCCTCTGCCATCAGCCAAGAAAGTTCTCTGCATGTAGGGCTCGTGCCTGGATCAGGCCCACGTCTCATAAGGTTGGTGATGCCCGTAACACGGTCGAGGGAGGACCACCTCATCACATACATGGGCCCTGGAGCCCAGGCCAGGACATCTAAACGAGCCATTTTAGAAAGTCCCGCTTTAAAAAGACATGGTCTAGATGACCTGTAACATCCTCAGAGTAAGAAATATCCACTGTACATGGCCAGTCAGCTGCAGCTGGGTGATTAAAGACATTTTGAATCAGAATAATGCTGAAAGCACGACTGATGCTGGGGAAGTGTGCATCCACCGAGCAGATGTGTGTGCCAGAGGATACTTCCAAGCCAAATTCTAACAGTATTAAAAGTATTAAGTTACATCTAACTTCATCTTAGTTTACTCCTTGATTTGTCTTTACCCAGTACTTCATACGGGGAAAAAAACAAAAAAGAAAAACAGGAAAGTCAAGAAATACAGCACTTATAATGCCGTTTACACTGTAAATGTTTCTGACAAACCTCACTGCCAGATTGTGATGACCTACCAATTTAACACTGCACGTAGAAACAAGATGACTGAATGTTACTGCACATATTCTGGTCCATCTCATTATATTTCAAACGGTAGAAAGAGACCCATCTTTTGCTATATCTATAGATCACGCTGCCCAAACATTACTGGAATTCTACAGCTCTTATTTTCTATGCAGGCCTGTACCTTTTCTTTATGGATATTCCCAGCTTCTGAAGAGTTTCTAGATTTTTTTTGGAACTCACAAAATGTACTTATTGTAGAAGGAAATATCTGAACGTACTAAAGTTTCCCTGAAATATCCAAGGCAAGCCCTTTGTGTTTAAAGGCCATCTGTAAACTCCTATGATCCGTAAACACACTTGCAGACTGCGGCGTCTTCTCCAGGCAGCTTTCACACGCCAGATGACGGTGACCAAGGACGACGAGCTGCTCTAACGCGTGTGGCTCTAGCCAGGGGTCACGTCACCCACATTTAACACACACTTTCACTTAGTCTCAGGTCTGCACTGGAGTGCACGGTGCACGAAGTTGCAGTAGCCCCTGACATCGCACAGACGATTCCAAGTGCGGCCTGAGCATGGCCCCCAGGGCTGTGAGGCTCTGTAGGGTAGTGGGTCCCACCACCCCGTCAGGGCCATCATCATGCCTCCTCAGCATTAAGCTTTCCAGGCCCACAGGCTGGGAAGAGGTGGATTTTTTTTACCTGGGAAATATCACTGTCCAGCAGCCTATTTGGGTAGCAGTTATTTTAATTTTATTCAGACCAGGTTGTGGATCAAAACCCTTGCCAAGGGGTTAGTGAGGCTCTCCAGACCTCACCTCTTAAGAGGAAACAGACACTCAGGACCTAAGTAGCCTAAGGGAAAACTTTCTCTGCTCCATAAGTTGCACAAAAGGTTAGGGACTTCCTTTGTTCTTAGCTTTCTCTCTCTGTTCCCACAGAAACCAAAATATTAACTCACATATTTTAGAGCTGTCGACACACTAGCAAACTGCAACAAGCAGGGATCTGAAGAGCCTCGAGAACACCTGTGGCTATTAGCCCTCACTACAGAAACAGGATTTCACAGTGCACGGCCGACCCCCTCCAGGGGGCCGCACAGGCCGGGAGCAGAGACCAGACCAGGGTCAGGCAGTGCATCCTTTCCCTGTGAGTGAGGGGGCCTCAGACAGTGTCCTCTGGGCTCAGATCCCTTCTCTGGTGGGGGACAGTTGAGCACACCCACAAAACAATGACAGTCATCACCCGAGTGCAGTCAGACACTAGGCTGTCTGGTACACACAGCAGATAAAAAGGGTTGCCAGAAAAGAAAGACCGATGCTGTCTGGAGGTTCCTGGTAAGGCTTCGTGGAAGGACGACCCTATGGAAAGCATCAGCCTGGAGTTAGAAACAGGGTGGTCGTGAGGAAGGCCGCTGCTCTGCATGACCTGTCCTGTGAGGCATCGGGCACCAGCTGGGACCTCGTCAGTAGCGCAAGTGGTACTGGCAGCTCTGAAAGGTAACGAACTGAAGCTTTCTTTGATTCTGCCACTGAATTTGACCTTTTATACCCCCTATGGACTTGAGTCTTCAGAGGCACAAGGTACTTTGGATTTAGGGGGCTAAACTGTACTTCCAGAGCAAAACTGGTGTTTTACAGTATAGGCCTTAGGGAGAGGAGACACGTGTGCAGGGTGTTTGATTTTTGGCAGGTGAAAGATCCCTTAGATAAGAGAAACCTCAGAAATTCACGCTCTTCTAATGCAGAACTTGTTATAATGTAACAGGTCCTGAATTGAAGCATACCTTTGTACCATCTGCTTAAAAACTATTTTATAAGTAAATTAATAGCATAAAAAGATAAGATAAATGACCTTACCTAACGGATCTGTTTTTGAGCACTTATAAAAATGGCTTTAGAGAACTATTTACTAATACACTCGCTAAAAATGATTTTAGGTGACAACCTTCAAGGGTAGAGCAGATCTTTTCTCCTTAGCAACAGTTCTAATGTAGATACTTAGAAGTAACAAAACTATACCTACTTTTAAATGTTGCAAAATTCTGACTTTATCTAAATGGATTTGTCTCCTTCTAAATTATTCTGTGAACTTTTTCCTTCTTTACAATAGGTTTATTATCGCCATCTCTCTTTTCAAAACAGATTGAATGGTCAGGAATATTAGCAATAACTCAGGAGCTATTTCACGGAGACGCAGTGGTTCCCTGGACCGCTACACAGCTTAGCACTGCCGGCTCCAGCATCTGCTGGTACATGGGCTCAGAACAACTACTAACTTCCCTCTGCCTCAGCGTCCTCATGGGTAAAGTCGGGGGAATGGTACCCGGTGCATAAGGTTATCAGCAGGGTGAAGTGAGTCGCGTGCCTGGCATGGCACCCGGCACAGGTGATGCTCTATAAATACCAGTTTCCACTGCCCACTCCTCTCTGCCGGGGCCTGCTGGCTGCCAGAGGAATAAGCTCAAGCAAACTCTTCAAGTCAAGGGTTTTGATTGTCCGTAGATTTTGATTATCCAGGCTAGTTCCCATTTACCCTTTCTAACCCACAGGCATTTAAGGTTATTATTCTACTGTCCGCATAGTTATACTCTCTCCCAGATAACCAACCACGGGAGGTCGATTTTGGAAGTCCACAGGAGCTGTGACGCTCTGACACAAAGACGGTGCTTTCGCAAAGACGCAGGCGGAGGTCAAAGTCTAGACACGCTTCCATGTCTTTACCCCGTCAGCTCACCGGGAGGACTCCTGCACTGTGACCCAAGAAGGAGGCTGGGCTTTGGGCTGGGATGAGGACTAACCCCAGGTGTGGACAGCTGTCACCCCCTGAGTGACACACAGTCAGGACCAGAAACAAAAGGAGCAAAAGGCAGCTGGAAGCCAGCCAGAGCTGTTCCCCTCCATCTCCTGATTCTAACCGCCAGCTCCCCCACATATTACGAGGCTGAGGAAAAGGGAGAAGCGATGCTGCATAATCTGGGAACTGCTCAAGTGGGAAACGCTCTCCCCGGTGGCCCCGCTGGCTGTACTGAAAACGAGAACCCCAACCTCTTGACCCAACTGACCCTCCATTTCTGGATTTTTTGGGGCTGAAGCTCATCACTGGATCATCAAGTTGACCACAATACCTGCAGACAGACAGACAAGACTCAAGGCCTTCTGTCTTCCCTCATGTGACCCCGTGGTGACTGGAGAGGAAAAGGCCACGCACGGGAAGAGCCTTCTAACCTCTTGCTGTTACTCCCCAAGGCTCTGTTCCCAGCTCGTTCCTTATGTGACATCTACTCCTTGGCTCTAATCATAAATATCAGTATTTTCAGCCCATTATTTCCTTCCGAGCTTCGGACCAACTACTTTCTGGTGTCAGTACCGAACCTCCCGAACTCCCTCTAACTCAGTGCATCCCAGCATGAGGCGCCTCCGCACTCGGCACCATCTGCTTCCTGGCCTGACCGCTGAGCCGTGTCCTGCCGGTTTCTACCGAGTGGCCCAAACCAGAGGCCTGAGAGTCGCCCTGGCCCCTGCCCGCTCACGGGCTCACCCCACCCCAGTCCACTTCTAAACAGCTGGACGGTCCTCCGAGCACCGGACAGTGCCTCCGTCCAGGCCCTCCCTTCTCACCGGAGGACCGACCTTACCCCCAGGCCCGCCGACAGTCCAGCCTTCAGAGCTG
The DNA here is from genome assembly GCF_025265405.1 of Mesoplodon densirostris. NCBI lineage: Eukaryota > Metazoa > Chordata > Mammalia > Artiodactyla > Ziphiidae > Mesoplodon > Mesoplodon densirostris. The sequence goes on along the minus strand of NC_082662.1, from coordinate 192,796,117 downwards.
CCAGAGCGATTTCTCTAACAAGCAAACAGCTCTGATCACAGCAACCTGACCCCAACTTTTCAGTCCTTTGCCCACAGGCCAGCCCTCCAAGTCCTCGGAACGACATGCCAAGGCCAACACGAACCGGCCCCTGTGCGTCTCCAGCTGAACTTCCGATCACACCCCTCACTCACCCTCCGCATTATACCTTCGGTCCCAGCCACACCGATCTGCAGCTCTCAGAGCAGTACTCTACCGCCCCTCGTCGTTTTTCCACCTTGGTAACGCACTGATTGCTTTTACTGTCCGTTCAACAGCCTTATGCGTCTCCCGCTTGACTGGTCTCCTAAAACAAAGCACCCGGGCCCACATACCTTGATTCGAAGATTCACTTCCCTTTGTTATAATCCTGGAGTTCCCGTCTCATCTCCCCAGTTAGACCGCTGGCTCCCTGAGGGCAGGGACTGTGTCTTTCATCTCTCGATTCCAGATCTAGTACGGGCCTACTTATGTAGCAGACGCTCATGGAACGTTAACCGTGGGAGGATTCAGAACAGGGTAGGTGGCCTTGGTGTTCATCCGCCGTGGAACCAGTCTCTGGTGAGCAAGCCTCTCCTCCGTGGCTGACCCAGCCCAGCGCCCACCTAGGACTCACGGAACCGTTCCCGGTGGGGAACTGCTTTCCTTCCTACAGGTTCCACTACGTTGCCTAGGAAGAGTCCCCGCCAAAGAGTTACTGCTTACTGACTTTTCTTGAGTGGAATTTAAAAAACCCAACCCAACCCAATACACTAGTGGTTTTAATTAGAGAGAAAAAAAATGGTTAACGGCTTGCACCCTTAGTTAGTATTATTCACCCAGACAAATGCTTCTCATCCCCTGACAACGGATCATAAAGGAGTAAAACATGGATTCCAGATTGGAAGTGCGAGAGCGGGGTGAGAGGAACGAAGGATAAGGAACAGCCTGAAAGCCGTTCGGTGTTGGCCACAGGGGAGCCCAGAGGAGGCAAAGACGCGGCTCCACACCAGCGCCTGGCAGGGAAGCGCACCTCGTGGGTGGGCTCCCGAGAGCAGCGACCCTCTGTCCCCCGACTTCTTATCAAACGTACCCTCGTTAGGTTGTAGAGCTGGTTATAAAACAAAACAAGCTGGTAAATTTTCCCCTGTATTTACATTAGCAGCTGGGGTGAAAAATATTATGTAGAATCTGTGTATTTTCTCTTGAGATGTAAGTCCTAAAGGAATAACAATCCAGGTTACATGGGAAAAATGCTACTGATCTTGGTTTATAGATGCAGGCCAAATCCTGTTATCCTAAATACCAACCAATTCAAAGAAAATCTGTCTATTTAAAAGATTCCCAGGGTTCAGCTGATGTCCCACTTACTTCAAAACTATTCAGTACGGGCTTCCCTGGTGGCGCAGTGGTTTAGAATCTGCCTGCCAATGCAGGGGACACGGGTTCGAGCCCTGGTCCGGGAAGATCGCACATGCTGTGAAGCAACTAAGCCCATGTACCACAACTACTGAGCCTGCGTGTCGCAACTACTGAAGCCCCCGCGCCTAGAGCCCATGCTCTGCAACAAGGAAAAAAAAGCCACTGCACTGAGAAGCCCGTGCAGCAATGAAGACCCAAAGCAGCCATAAATAAATAAAATAATTAAATAATTAAAAAAAAAACTATTCAGTACAACAAATAGCAGCGAAGCACTGCAAGCTGGACGTTCTCAAGTAGTCTGTTATTTTTCAATATGCCCTGTACTGAAGAATATTTTGTTAAATTAGCAAATAATAATTTGAGAATACTGACCAGTGGTTACCTGGCTCTTGCTTTCAAGATGATTTTTAAATGCTAAGCCATCTAAATTGACTAGTTTTTAAGTTAATGGAATTTATAAACTTGAGACCCAATAATATTCACAGTGATTAAGAAGCAAGAAGGAGCTAGAGGTGTCTAATATGTTTGTAGTTCAGAATTATTATTTTTTTATGTTGGAAAATTACATCAAAAGGAAGCTTTTATACAAACGTGTGAGCCTGAGGCCTCGTGGAGTGGCTCACAGTGTGAGGAGAGGCTGAGCCTTCAAAGCTTCCCCAGTAAGTACTGGCATGGCGCCCATCAGTAACGGGGGTGACTCTGCAAGCTGTCCTGCTTTCCCCGAGTGACAAATCAGAGACGAGCAGGACTGTCACTCAGGGAGCACCCCTCCCCACCGCCCCCCAATTTTTAGAGACAAAGAGATGGTGGACTCGTGTGAACCTAGTGTGAAAGTCAAAAGAATTGTTTAAAAAAAGTATTCCACTCTCAGGGTCAGCAGAGACCAGTGGGTTATGAGGGGCGGGTGGTGGACGTCTTCCTTGCGGAGGGAGGGGTGGAGTTAAAAACGATGTTTCACAGTATAACCTTGTGCTCAGAGAATGACAAATGTTTATTATTTTTAAACTAGAAACTAGAGGAAGTAAACAAAGTCCTTGGCTGGCGAGGACACATACTGTCTTGCTCATGTAAGTGATTATTTCATTAGGGAGGATATTAGTTGCACAATCTCTAGGCAAACGGTAGGTTATCACATTATTTAAAAACGGTCACAGTTTTACCAAGTACAGAAACACTGAATTACATAATATTCAAAGTATCAGATGCTGCTGGGAGTTTAAAGGCATAATAAGACACTTTCGGTATTCCAATTACTGAAAAATCATCCTACCACTTGTTTTCTCAAGTTAGAAATAACCCGTAGGAGCTGCAGTTTACAGGCTGCCCTTTCTGCTTCCTGAACATCTAAGATCAAGGTGTCCAACAGCCATTATTTTAAAATTCCTTTGGGGACGTTCTCCTTACATGGAAGCGTTTACTGTCTAGCCCTCTGGACAACGCTACTTCTCTTGGTGTGTGCTTCGACCCTCCGAATTACAGAGCCGGCTCCGGTAGCTACGGCTCCTCAGCCATGCGTGACCCCTAACAGGACCGGCGTGAGCAGGGGTCCCCCAGGTTCCGTGAGGGTGGAGAGAGCTGTTCCCGGCAGACGCAGCCCAGCACCTGTGCTGCGAGAGAGGCCCAGGCGCTTCTGCCCCTAAGGGGGCTCCCTGTCTGCAGACACAGCCCCCCCGCCGTTTCAGCTTCCTGCGTACCCACCATGTCCAGGCTGCCCAAGCCTTTAACGGTCTGCTTTGACCCTGGCGTGTCCTTAACCTTCACATATATCTGATGTGCGCTCCGGTGCTGCTGACGAGGAGGGTCGGACCGGATTCTGCTCTCGCTGGTGAGGATGCTACAGACGGAACCACTCCTCTGCGTCCCTCAGTGTCCTCACCTGTGACACAGGGACGGCAACACCCGCCTTGCAGGTGCCTGAGGATTACTCAAGGCGGTGAAAGTCTCAGGCCTGGAATGTGTTAGGTATTTTGGATAGAATGCTTGTGTTTTTATTGGCATTAGATGCTCAGAAGTCTGCCCCAGGCTGTCCTGCAGTGACATGTGTATCACACAGTGCAGGTATAACCCTGCATCTGTCCTGAAGCAGCATCAGGAGGCAGGTTAGACAGCACCACCGCCCGACACCCAGACCAGCTCTGAGAGCACGCGGACCCGCCAGCACAAGAGACGGGACGAGGCGAGACCGGACTCCTAGGAGGTACATCTTGGTTTTGTAACCCATTCCAAGGGTCGGCAGCCCCTGAATTAGCCCGTGTGTCTGCCACTCTCTCCAACACTACAGTGGAGCGTGAGCGGTCTCTGCAGCACAGGCCCAGGCTGTCTGGACTCCGGGAGCTACGGACAGAGCTGAGGTGACGGCGGGAACCCGCGGACACGGGCACTGAACCTGGGAAGCAGCCCGTCACGCAAGCCACCATGCTTCAGTTCCTATAATCCAAGTTCTCTCCCGCTGCGGCCTCTGTCTAAAAAGTCGGGGGGAGGGGGAACGGTGGCATGAGGACCGGGATGAGAAGAAAGCAGCAGCCCCTCTAGAGAGGACATGGGTTCACCCAGGAAGGGAAAAGGGGGCATCCCTGCTCCAGGAGCCAGGGCTATAGGGCTGAGCGAGGCTGACAAGGGCTCCTCGCACCACAAGGCACCCCCGGTGCCACTGAGAGGGAAGGGGACCAGGGCACGCTCCGTCCTGGGGACCCAGCCTGGCAGCTGTGTGCGCGGCGGGGACACGCTCCCCCGGAGAGAGCAGCCCAGGCCACGTGCAAAGAGGCTGCCACATCCACGACGGCGATACGCACACGGGAGAGACCCTGTGGTCATTTACACTGGGATACAGACACTGAACGTGGTATCAAGCCGCTCAGAAGAGCCCAGAGCTTCTTCAGGCTTCCTCTCCAAATAAGGAAGCTGTGACCTGCTCCCTCGCTCACTAAGGAGGGGTTGCCACCTCACCCCGCGCCCAGCAGGGCCCTCGGCAGCATGGCGGGCTTCTGCCGGCCTCCCACGGGGGACACCTGAATCCACGTGCAATCCACGTCCACAGAAACACGCACTAGAGAGGCTGGACCTGCCTGGGGCGTTGCAAACACCCCCAGAGCTGGCTGTCTATGGCTGGGAGGTACTTCTTTGGCTTTTTGAGCGCAGAGGCTCCTGACGGTCACGGAGGAGAAGGATCCCAGTGTCCAGAGCGCCTGCCCATCCTGTTCCCTCTCTATCGCTCACAGACACACAGGATGGCAAAGACGCCCCCGCATGTACACGCCTGCACAAATGCACGTGCAGAACCTGCACACGCAGAGCCTACACGTGCCTGAGGTCACTGAACGTGGTTCCGCAGCCACTGGGAGCTGCTTCTCCTGAAACACCGTATTGACCCATAAAACACAGGAAAGGGACTGACTAAACACAGCCGCGTAAATCAGAGAAAGCCCGTAAGACACGGTAAGGAGGCCTCTACACTCTTCCTGTCAGGCATGTCACAGCTGACGCTGAAGAGCTGGAAGACAGAAGCTGTGCCATGCATTCAAGTCCGCTTTCACCTCAGATGCCACCAAGAATCAGGGACAGGAACCTCCTGCAGAGCAGCTCCCGGCGGGGCCTCCGTCTCCCTGGCTGGTTCCACACGCCCTGAATCCCCCCTGCCCTGACCGACCCCCGGGGCCCGGCCTCACGGCCCGCCCCCAACAGACCGCGAATGGAAGGAGGGCCGCTTACTCGGAGCGTCTTGGCCGTCTGGGAGGGTGAGCCCGGGGGCGAGTCCGACTGAGCCGTCCTGCTCCGAGCGAGGTCCTTGCCTCGGCCGCGCAGGGAGGACATGGCCCCTCAGGGGCAGAGCCGGTCGGGCGCCCCCAGATCTCGCCTTTGAGCTGAACTGAATCAAGGGTAGAAGCCACCCAGTCAATGAGTCCACAGTCACACGGGCCGAGGCGTGTCTCAGTCCAGCTCCAGCACAGGCGCCGGGCTGGGCCCCGCTGCCGACCCAGCCCGGCCCCAATCTTCCCGAAGGGCGCCTGTGCTCACGGAGGCCTGTGCCCCACAGAACCCGGGTCCAGGTTCCGGGACAGCAGGTCACGCCCCAGAGGAGACGACCTCAGATCCCCCGGAGGACGAGCCTGCGAACAGCTCCGGTCTCTTCATCCGGAGGGAAGACACGCAAATCCTCTGGACACCATGCTGCCTCCCCGGAGCCGGGCTCCGGGGCTGAACGGGGTCTGGAAGTGCCCCTGTGACCAACCGCCGCGATAAATGCAGCTTAAACGACTTAAAAACAAAAACCAAAGAACAACACATAAATAAGGTACTAGGAGTTGAGGAGAAGGAAGCAGTCTCAGGAAGCCAGAGGAGGCTGCCTTCACATATAAACACGCAGACTCACACGCTCCCGCCCTCCGACTCTGACATTCCAAATCCTATTCGCTCAGCGAGGAATGCTGGACGCCGGCCAAGGGCAAGGATGCGCTTCCCACTCAGAATTCGGGCTGCCACTTGCAGGAGGAGGAAAGCCCGCCGGCCTCTGGGAACTCAGGGGGGCCCCCGGGGGGCTCAGGGACAAAGCCACCACCCCTGGCACCCACCCCCTCGGCCGGCTTCTCAGACGCTTCGCCACATGGGAGAGCGGGGACTTTTCCACGTCTGTGTCCCTAAGTAACAAAGCCCAGACAGACACATCCGTCAAAGCACCTTCAGCCCTTTTATGTCCACGTTTAACGACACGTCATGCCTGCCGCCCCTTGAGGAAGCTGCAAGTTGAAACTCCGGCCACGGCAGAGGAAGCTCTCCGTACACAAGAGACCTGGACGGCAGAGCCTCTGAGTACAGTGCTTAGCAGAGTTTTACACAATGCCATAATCGGGAGGATTGAGATGGGGCGGGGGGCCAGGCGAGGGGAGAGAGAGCAGGGTCGGAAATAAGGAGAGAACAGAGACGGGGGAGCCAACTGCACGACCGCAGAGAACGTCAAGAGTTAAAAAGAATGGAATTTATGTGCTTGGTGCCGAAGGATTTTGGATTTGGCCCTGAAACATCTCGAGTTTAATCTTTTGAACTCTATGTCATCACTACCCTATCCAACGCTTCTAGGCCAAGTGCTTTCTAAGCAGATGGGTTTATCCCCGAAGTCACAACTCACTGCTCTCTGGGATCTTGGAAGCTCTATCCTGCCCTCCTTTCCCCACATGAAGTGGATACTTTTTCCTTCATATCTTCCCAGCAAGCCACTCTTTTCCCTCCAACTGTCTTGATATCTTCTTTATGCTTATGACCAAGTTGTGAAACTGAATCAAGGGAAGTGGGGTTGGTCTGAAGAACACAGGTTGAAAAGTTTATAAAGGGGTCCTGATTCACTTCTAATCTAAAAAACACCTTAGGAGGACTGATGAATTCTACCACAAACCACAATTGTACTGTGTCTAAAAGGCCAGTTATCTTGTGGGTTCGGATCTATGAATCTTATGTTCTAAATCTTACTTATGGGGCATTCCCTGGTGGTCCAGTGCATAGGGCTTGGTGCATTTGCTGCCGAGGGCCTGGGTTCGATCTCTGGTCAGGGAACTAAGACCCCGCTTGCTGCGTGGTGTGGCCGAATGAAAAAACATACAATAAAAACCCTACTTTGTAGCTACTCCCATCTGTAAGAGTGAGTTTTTCTCTATTAGACCCCTTCACTTAGAAAAGAAATACTGATGTAACGTTCCCACAGCAAGCCTGGCTCCGGGAAGGCTGGGGTGAGGAGGACGAGAACCTTGTCCACTACGCAGACCCCTCAACCAGATGGCAGGGGCGATTCTGATGAGCACAGTTTCCGGGCTGCCTCTGTGAGGCGCGTGCAGTGACTTCATTCCTCGTGGGCCACGGGGGAAGGAATGGAACAGCCTGCTTAGTACTGCTCTGTTTCCCTTCACCTCTTACGTCTGCTTCTTGGAGGTACTGACGACGGCGAAGCCCTTCAAGCTGTACAGAGTGCTTCAGCGTGCACGGTCTCACCTGGTGCCCTCACCTGTGCTGAAAAGCACTCTCATCTCACAGGCGAGGGGACAAGCTCTCAGGGGCTGCGAGCCTGGGCAGAAGACACACAGCCAGGAAGAGGGCACAGAACACAACGGGCCCTCGAAGGGTCTGAAAAGACCAGCCAATTCAAATCCTTCAGGGAGATGCTGCCCATTTGAGGCACTCACAGGAACACGTCAGAAACTGAGGAACAGAGAAAAATTCTCCAGAAAGTTACACGTAAGCTCTTTCTTTTGCTCACTTGTTCTTTTATATGCCTAGCTTTTTTCTCCAACAGGCACTTGCTGTTTCCTTTCTTACTGAAGAGACATTAACTCCCCCGAGAACATCAAAGTAGCCTTCACATCCCAGTGAAGGTAAACGTGAGCGCAAGTGTTTGTGGCCACAGTCTTGTGCCTTCCGGTTATATCATAATCTAGTTTTCAGGTAGTACCATGTTTCCAGTACCATTCCCACGTAAGGGAGCCAGAGATGAAAACAATCTGCATTTTCCTCCACGCTGGCCTGGCACAGAGTATAACATTCTGACCCGGGCACACACAGTACAGCCGAGGAGGCTGCTTAATCAGACAAGCAGCATGGAGGAATAGCAAAGGATAACAGAGAGTCGCCCTCTTCTTTTCTTCCCCAATTGAGGGTCCGGTCTATTCTTTCTAAAGTTAAAGTCTAGTAACCAAGGAGCCTGGTCCACGAACTCTCCAGGGTGAGAGCTACGCAAACAGCCATCTGTTTGGAAAATAATCTATTTCCGACAGGCAGGAGAGAACGTTGGGTTCATGTTTTATTTCTTCCAGGTAAGGGAGAGAAAAAAGTTCCTAAACCTTAGGAGGTTCTTTGTTATAACTGAATGAAGAGCCCCGGGCAGACAGCTCAACAGAATTTCCAATAAACATAAGAACCAGCAGACACAGGGGTTCTCCCAAAGTCTCCTCCAGTGGGGTCTTCTTAGTATAGAAATTAATGAGCCAGTTGAGTAATTTCTAACTTTTCCTCTTCTATTTTGAATCAAGAACGTTAAATGTTATGGTTTAAGAGTGGTGATGTTTGGTGAAACGTCCCCCAGCGAGGACCCCCAAAGCATCAGAACACCAGCACACTGCCCTGAGGTTTGGGGAGGGGGTGGGCTTTGAGGTCTGGTAGCCTGCGCTGAAACCCAACCCCTACCTAACTGTCTGACGTGAGCAAAATGCTTTACCCTCACTGAATCTTATATGGCTCACTTCAAAAATGGTAAAATAATGCCTGTCTTGCAGAGTTATTCTGTAATTTAGGCCTGATGTCTATGCAGTGCCAAGCATATGGATGTGCTCAATACAGGGGATTTATCACCAAAGTGCTGATCGACACGCACACGCACACACATCTAGAAAACACACGCAAGGACCTAAATGAAAATCTGAAGCAAAGAGCTCAGATTACGGTTAGTAAACAGCTACTGAATGAAGACAGAATCTCCTTTCCACATGCTTTAGGGAAGAACCTACCTTGTTCCCTCCTTCCCAATCCTCTTTCTTGGAAGGCAATGCCCTAGTGTAAGGGAAGGAGCAGCCATGACGCAGAAGCCCGGTCTAGTCAGGGGCCTGAAGACAGTGGGGGTTAGGTTTCGGGGTTAGGAAGCAATAGGCTCCGCACTGGTGGAGGAGCCTTTGCACAGCCAGTGCCCAGACCACTGTTTCTAAATGTCACTCTCCGCTAATGGCAATGGGGTTCCCTGGAGAAATGGCTGCTGATTCCAGAGTTGGGGGAGGAAAGCAAATGAGCCTGGGTCTCTCGTGTCAGGAAGAAGAGAAGCACTCAGACGAGGATGGGGGCGTGACAGAAGGACCCACAGACCTGCTTAGAAAGCCAAACCTGGGACAGTCAGAGCATCAAAATACATAAGAGTAACAAGTAAAAACCCACTGAGGGAGGGCTTCCCTGGTGGCGCAGTGGTTGGGAATCTGCCTGCCAATGCAGGGGACACGGGTTCGAGCCCTGGCCTGGGAGGATCCCACATGCCACGGAGCAACTAGGCCCGTGAGCCACAACTACTGAGCCTGCGCGTCCGGAGCCTGTGCTCCGCAACGGGAGAGGCCGCGACAGTGAGAGGCCCGCACACCGCGACGAAGAGTGGCCCCCGCTCGCCACAACTGGAGAAAGCCCTCGCACAGAAACGAAGACCCAACACAGCCAAAAATAAATAAATAAAAACAAAACAAAACAAAAACCCACGGAGGGAAACAGGAATTCATAAGCACACTCTAATACAAATAAAGGAATGACAAAACAGAGGAGGAAAGAAAGCTCTTCCTTACCCAAGAATGCCTACCAATGAACGTAAAAGGAGTAATCAAATTAGATAAAAATCCCCATTTGGAAAATGTCACTGGAAAATCAGTTCAAGAAAGAAACATTAATGGATGCCAAAACTAGTGGATGCCAAAAGCAGGATGAGAAGCTGGATTTTGCGTAATCTCAAAGCACCACCTCATAAAATGCTAATCACTAAGGAAGAAAATGGGACTTTCCTGTGGCGACACCGTCCTAACCCAGGGACTCAGGGTCAGTGCCCCCAGGAGTGGACAGACCGTCAGGGCAGAAAGAGAAGAGCCAACTGTCACTTCTGAGACGTTGCGTAAAACATGCAGAAACAGGCCAGCTTCTGAGGCAAAGCGGCCCACACCCAGGAGTACACGCAGGCCTCTCGCCTTATAAATGCCAAGGTCGTGAGAACCAAGGAGAGAGGAAGGTCAGACTGGATCCTTCTGCTACGAAGGGCGTTACTGGACTGCTGGTGATGTTTCAATGTGGTCTCTGGGTGAAGCGTTTACAGTTCTTTGTACTATTCTTGAAATCCTGCTACAGATTTGAAATTGCTTCAAAGTAAAAAGTTAAAACAACCCACTTGTCTCATCATACTAGGGTATGAGCCGTGTGAATGAGATAACTTCTTTTAACCCCAGAGGACTTCGGAGAGACAGGTCTCGTCACAGAGGGATTCGGCCACAGGCTCAGCAGAGAACCGGGCTTGTGCGCGGACACAGGTGTCGTCTAGCACGCAGAGCAGCTCCGCGTGCGCTCCGGAGTGGAGGGGCGCTCCCGGCACACGACTCCTTCCGTGCGTCCCGGCTCGCAGTCAAACAGCTCGAAAGACAAGACTGCAGCCAGTGCGAGTCCTTTCCCAGTGAGAAGGGCACAGCGGTTCCTAGTCCCCGAGTTACCAAACTGGCAAAGGATGCGTGCTCTGAACCAGATTCCTCCCAGGGCCACACTGCTGGGTCAGGAGAATCTGAAAACACTACGGAAGTCACTACTCTTTAAACAAAGTTTGGGGTTTGGCAGACAAATCCCATCACAAGTCAGGAGAGAAAGCTTTTTTATTATATGGTGGCTACAAGTCTCAGAATCGCCACTGTGTCAGACGGTCAGCATTTCACCACACAGACACTCAGGCCATCCACGCAGACCCCGCACGTGCCCTGTGGCCGAGGGCACACATGGAGACTCCTCGCGTGTCCCAGAAGGGCTTCAGCAGAGGAACCAGCACAGCCCTTCCAGCGTCTCGAGAAAGGAACATCTGGGATTCCAACCCACTTTTTCCTAAATGAAGGACGTGATTCCTCGCCTTCCCCAGTGAGCTGACAATTCCAGGTCGACTGTGTTCATCCCCAGAGGAAGAGCAGACGGCAGCCGCCTCTGTCTTCAGAATCCGTGAGCAGATTACTTTTGGGGCATCAAACGCGACAGGATTATTACACCCACAGAAGAACATTTTAGTTACGCTGCTTGCTGTATTTGCCACTCAACAGAGACCACTAGCCTGCAGAAGGGGTCCTGATATTTACCCAGACTAGATCAAAGTGCTTAAATATATATATATATATATATATATATATATATATATATATATATATATATATATATATATATATATATATATTTTAAAACTTTCATCTAGTAAAGATTTTGAGTAAGACAAAGACGGAAGAGTATTTAAGGGAGGAGAGAAGCTGAAGGCACAGGTGAAACAACAGACAGGTTAGAAAGAATATTTACTCTTTGGTTCACGGCCAAACTAATTTTTTAATTCCTGAGGGTAGAATATACAAATATAAATGTGTGTGCGTAGGAAAAGGGTGGGTATACCGGCAAAACGGTATATCAAATACGAACAACTGCTAAAAATAATCCTCATAATTAGATTGTAAAACCCAAAGAGACTTCATTTTATCGTGCTACATATAACCTCTCGGAATTGGTCACTTTCAAAATTAAAGTTATCTGAAACTAGCTTCACAATCTCACATGGTCCCCATCTACCTCTTTCAAGTTCTTTTGTTACAAAAAAGAACACAGGACTGCAGAATAAAGTTCTGCAGTGCTCTGGCCAAGGGGGTCAGAAAAGAGCCTCTCTGTTAGCACTTGTGAGCATTGTAGCTGAGCCTAAGCATGAGACATTTCAGTCAATAAACAAATGTTGTAAGACTTTAGCCAGAAGTGTAAGGCCTGATTTTTCTGAAGATCCCTAACCTGAAACTCAATCATCTAGAACTGCAATCTTTCAAGTTTTTTTTTTTTGGGGGGGGGGCACAAAGCCAACAGAATGCGTTATCATTGCC